>NW_026712356.1:879090-1216590 GCF_030504385.1 Musca domestica | reverse complement strand
TTCAATAAATCATAAAAAATACATTTTGATAATGTATGGATGTATTTAGTTATGAAGTCTTTAAAGAAATATTAAGTTCAACATTTCTATGAGTTTTAATGAAAAAAGATTTTCAAAGAAGTAAAGACATATACCAGAAAAAATGTTTCTTCACTACTTACATAGACTGCAGATAGAGTGTGAGAAATTTAATATATTACAGTTTCGTACTAAAAGAAAAAACTTTGTAAAGAATGGTCCTACTAAGTGAAATCGCTTGAAGCCAAACTACAGCTGATTTTGACGAATTTCGCATCAAAAGAACACCTACTATTTTGAACTTCATATTTCAGGTTGAAAAAATTAGAGGTGATACCGTACGTACAATCAATCGAACAAACCAGGCAACATTTTTCAGCTGTATTGGCTGGACTGACTGGCTGATCTAGAATCAACACCCAGACGCAATTCGTTCTAAAGAGGTACGAAGAAGAGGAAAATGTACTAAACATTTAATACTTTGGACAAACAGTCAATGAGCTATAATTTGAAATGAGAGTCACTGATAGTGTGTAAGATAGATGTACCAAAGTTTTTTTTTGGAGATTCAAACTTTAAGGTTACGAAAAGTTCTAAAATAGTACTAAACTTCAAAAATAGGAACATATACAGCAAACAACTTAAAATTTGGTATAAGAATCAAGGTTAGGAAGTAAGGTGGTTTTGGGAAATGGGTACTAAGTGCTCAAACCGTACTAAATGGTACTAAATTTGGAACAGTTTGATTTAGGATGAAGGGATGAAGCTGGAATTGTAAAATTTTGTTGGTGGTTAGCAGGGTCACACTTCATGGGTAGCCCGGACACATGGAGGTGGTTTCGGAAATGTACTAACGATACTGAATGGTTATCTATTTAGAAAATTCTGAAATCTGATATTTAGTTTACCGATAGGTATTGAGATATGTAGGTGGTTTGGAAATGAGTTTATATTATTCGAAAAACACTAAATGGTACTAAATTTCGTATTAGCTGAACGGATATAGCTGGAATCCTCAAATTTGATATTGAGGTCTCTGTTGGTATCTGGAATTGAGATATGGTTTTAGAAATGTGTACTATAATTGTACGAAAAGTACTAGAAAGTAAAAAACTTGGTATTGGGTGAAGGAGTAGACCTGAAATCCTTAAATTTGGTCCTGGTGGCTGTGGTTGCGATAAAGAGCTGGTTTTGAAAATGCGTGCCGTTGGGTTTTGGGATAGAAAAGTTTGTGGTTTTGTCTTAGGAATGAACTTTTGAGAGACGGAGGTGGATTTGGGAATATGTACTATCATTGTTCGAAATGTACTAAATCGTACTAAATTTGCCATGGGTAGAGCTTGAATCCTGAAATTTGATGTGGAGGCCGTGGTTGGTTTTTACGATTTAGATATGGTGGTGACCAATTTTTATTATGAAAAGACGTTGAAATAGTTTTGGCCCGAAAAATTGGATGTGGAACCAGTGTGCAAGGGAAAAACTTCTTAAAATTACATTATTTTAAAATAACAAACAAATAGAAATACAGTTAAGATCGGTTGGAACGAATTTTTAATACCCTATGCCATTTGGAAAGTAACAATTTCGAAATTATTTTGATTTGTTGGTATATATTTTTTTTCTTGTTAGGAAACCGTAGTTTCAAATTTCGAAAAATTCAAATAGGTTAAAATCAATAAAATACCAACCTTATATGGGGGCTACAGGATAACATGGACCCATGTAGATAATTTGACCTTGACCTGACATTAAGACCAAATACCAAATTTTTTAAAAGTTACATTGAAAAAGTACCTAAAGTCTTTAAAATACTAAATAGCGGATATATAAATGGGCTGTAGGTATAATTTCCTGTGATAGGGGGTGGTACCATTATGGACTCAAAATTTATATTTATTTAAATATTTACCCAATTCGTTTGAAAGCTTTGACTTAAGTCGGCAAAATACTGTACGAAAACGTGGACCTGTACGAGCCGATACGAGCTCCAAATACCAACAATATCATTCATGGCGAAAATAATACAAATGCCGGATATCGTGAGGTACCGTTATTTGGAGTCCATAACATAGCTTGGACCTATATGCACAATGAATTTGCAAGGATCTCATCAATCCACGGGGAACACAAACTGCGGTTAAATAATATGAGTATAATATACCCATACATTGAACCGGATGGTACCGTTATGTGGGCCCATACCAAATCGTTGACTAGTTCCTTATATAGTTCCGTTGTATAAAACCTCTAAGTATGAGTGATATGAAATTTATGAAATTACTCATACGCGTAGGAACTGAACTATGTGATGAAAAAACTGCAACCAACTTCAGACTACTGTCATTTTTAAGCCACTCGTCCGAAAGCTGTTAAAATTATTCCAGTGACAGCTCATTATATTGTTTACAAGGGTACAAAAGCATTTTGGTGAGAATTTTCCACAGAAAAAGTTATTAGTGATGGAATTCAAGCGTGATAGTGTGATTTCTTTATATTTGGCTGGAAAACCACAAGTGGCTATCGTTAGAGCACTCCCGCATTTAAATGTGAATAAATCTTTTGTGTCTCGTGCCATCGCTCGTTACCGTGATACTAATAGCGTAGCCCGACGTCAAGGAAGTGGACGGAAGAAAACAGCAACATCAGCAGAAATGGTTCGAAAAGTAAAGAAGCGACTTGATCGAAACCCGTGCTACAGTGGCCGAAAATGGCTCGTGAGCTAAACATATCACAATATTCCATTCGGCAAATATTGAAAAATGAGCTCGGGGTAAAGCCATTGAAATTCCAAAAAGTGCAAGAACAGAACAAAAATAAACTCAAAAGAGCTAAAGAGTTGCTTCGCTTGGCCGAAAGTGCTGAAGTGCTGAATTTGATTTTCTCCGATGAGAAAACATTCGTTGTCCAGCAGTTTGTAAACAAACAAAATTATCGTGTTTACTTGCCAAAGAGGTCATCTTCGGTTGGCCACCAGAACTCAAACGCCGGCCATAGTGATGGCCGGAGAGTGTATTAAAGCCTTGGGCACGCAAACATTTTGGCCACAGACCTTGGACATTCCAACAGGACTCAGCACCATCGCACTTAGCACGCACCAACCAAGAATGGTTACAAAATGAGGTTCCTCGCTTCATTTCGAGCGCACAATGGCCACCAAAATCTCCAGATACCAATCCGTTGTACTATTGTGTCTGGAGTATTTTAGAAGGCAAGGTTGGGACTTAAAAATACCAAAGTTTTGATCACCTCAAGCAAATGCTCCACCGGGACAGCGTGTCGGTTTCATTGGCCATTTGAAGGCCATAATTCGTGCCAAAAGTGATCAAATCGAACAAATCTAAACTTGTTCTAAAATTTGATGCTATTTCCGACATGTTTTGCTTTCATTGAATAAAACAAAAAAATGTACAAATTATGGCGTTTGACTTTGCTGCAGATTTTTATCTCACCTATGAGAAAATAAGTTCTTAAAAGAGTTCTTAAATATTTTCTTTTGATATTTGGCCCTATTCAATATTATGTTTGGCTCGTCTTTAGCCTTATCTGTAATCGATCATATTCTCTTTTACTCATTTAAATGTTCTTTTATAATGTTTTAATTATTCCTTTGAAAACCAAAAAAAAAAAAAACAATTACTAAAATTCATGGCCAAATTCAAACTTACTTTAATTTATTTTTAGTGTGGTTTATAGGATAAGTATTATTTGGAGTTTATGGCCGTTAACCGCGCTTTTGTGGTTGTTGTTATTAGTGCTTGTGTGGTTTTCCTTTATATTCAATTACTGCTGGTGGTTTATACACAAACACACACACTTTCACACTTCCTTACCAAGAAAACTTTATTATTTTTGTGGTTTATTTTTGTTGGTGTTATGGTGCCGTTATTATTATATTTACTTTTACTCGTTGTTGTTATTGTCGTTACCAATTCCTTTTGAATTTTCGTTACTTTTGTTATGTATTTTTTGTTGCTTTCAGTTCCTTTCAAAATAGACTTCCTTTCTTTATTTTTTTGTTATTTATTTTTTCTTGAACACACATACACACTCGAACAACAATTGGAAGCTATGCTCTGAGAATTTGCCTATGTGTTTTTGGTTGGCTTATGTTTTGTCGTAAATCAAAATAATATACCGTTAGAGAAAAATGCGCAACGCTTAGCTTTCAAAGCACAAGTACACGAATGTTTTGATGGTTTGCAACTAAATAGAACTCTTGTAAACAAAACTATTTCAACCCCTCGCAACGCACACTCACACACATAGACGGCACACACACACACACGCATAGGCATACGACACACAACACACAGCCGCCGTGTTGACTCTTCTTCATATCAGCAGTTGTTACTGTTGTGCTTTGTTGGCGCTGTGCGGCTGATACCACCAACACAGAACAGTGTTGGGGACGGTCGTTGTCGTCTTATCGTTGCCGACAACACAACCAGAACACCGAACTTTGGATGACACCACAACGACACACACACAACTGCACAAATAATATAACCTCCCCCCAAAACGAAACAGAAACTCATCGTCATATATCGAACAACTGGAGACGCAACACCGAACAAATGAAATAACCATCCCCCAAAAAAATATTGGGTTTGGTTCAGGCAAAAGAATGTGAGCGTAGTAAATGAGTGGGGCCTTCGCCAAGAAGGACTGTGAGAGCAAAAAAAGGCACACATTTTCAGGAATTTAATGAAGAAGGATGTATTATCAGACCTGTTGGATGTTGGATTTTTGAGAAAAAATGTTCAAGGATTGTCGAATGTTCAATCATGGAAATAAGCATATATCGAAATAATCATTTTAGACCCCAATAAGTATATACAAGGTGAGATAAAAAAAGTTGCAACAGAGTCAAACGCCATAGTTTTTACATTTTTTAATGTCGTTGAATGAAAATAAAAGATTTCGGAAATAACATCAAATTTTAGAATAAGTTTAGATTTGTTTGAATTGGTCACCTTTGGCACGCTGCCGAATGTTGCTCTGCGGTATTTTGGCCATTTCCCGGCAATGCACTTTTTTATTGCCAATCTTGCTTTCCAAAATAGTCCATTGTGCGCTCGAAATGAAGCGAGAGACCTCATTTTGTAACCATTCTTGGGTGGCGCGTGCTGCGTGCGAAACCTTGGACATTCCAACAGGACTTAGCACCCTAGTCCTGTTGGAATGTCCACGGTCTGCGGCCAAAGTGTTTGCATGCCCAAGGCTTTAATTCATCCTCCAGAATATTTTCGCGATAATATTTTGCATTTATTCTGTCGATTAATACGAGCGGAAATCGGCCATCGGCTATTATGGCCGCCCACGCCATCACCTTGGTCGGCGCTTGAGTTCTGATGGCCGACCGAAGGTGCACATTTTCAGCTGACCTCTTTGGCAAGTAAACACGATCATTTTAGTGTTTACAAACGGCTGGACAACAAATGTTTTCTCATCGGAGAAAACCAAATTGGCAATTCACCACTTTTGGCCAATCGAAGCACATCTTTATTTCTTTTTAGTCGATTTTCTTTGCGGTGAAAGTTCTTGCACTTTTTGGAATTTCAATGGCTTTACCCCGAGCTTATTTTGCAATATTTACCGAATGGAATATTGCGATGCGACGTGCGACGCTTCTTTACTTTTCGAACCATTTCTGATATAGTTGTTGTTTTCTTCCGTCCACTTCCTTGACGTCGGGATACGCTACCAGTATTTTGGTAACAAGCAATGGTACGAGACACAAACGATTTATTCACATTTAGAGGCTGGAGTGCCCTAACGATAGCCACTTGTGGTTTTCCAGCCAAATATAAAGAAATTACACTATCACGCTTGAATTCCATCACTAATAACTTTTTTCTGAAAAATTCCAACCAAAATGCTTGTAAACAATATAATGAGCTGTCACTGGAATTATTTTAACAGCTGTCGGACGAGTGGCTTAGAAATGACAGCAGTCTGAAGTTGGTTGCGGTTTTTTCATCTCACCCTGTATTCTGAACTTCTTACGACTTTCCTGAAAAACTATCTAACCCATAATCAGGGATTTAGGCTATTTTTCAACTAATTGCATGCCCTAATATTTGAAGACTAAGGTGACCAAAAAGTTCCATTTTAGGACTATTTTAAAAGGACTTTTATATCTGGAATCTTGAATCTAAGACTAGTATTTTAATACTACCAAACCTTTAATAACGAATTTGTTTAAGAAATTTAAGGAACCAGCATACGCATTATACTGAAATTTTTTGAAGGACTATCACCCTTAACACTGCCCCCCTTTTCCCAAACATCGCCAACATGTTGCTATTGCCATTCATGCCGGAATGCACAATACTGGCTTCCAACATGTATGTCGCAACAGATAACAACAAACGGCTGATAACAGCTTCTTGAATGTAATAAGGCAATGTCAAACAACAGCATTTACAATATTTGCGCCGTTTCAGCAATTGTTCAAATAACAACAATAATAAAAAAAGGAACAACAACAAAATAAAGCAATATTTTTTCCTTCGTTGCAACTGATAACAGCAATATGTTGCTCACCATCAAATACGGCTATCGTCAACAACAATGACAGACTGACTATGTCGAGCGACTAACGGGAACACCGACATAAAATCCATAACGATGGGACTGATAATAAAACAAATATTTAACAAATTAAAAAAAAAAATCGAGAA
Organism: Musca domestica; assembly: GCF_030504385.1. NCBI lineage: Eukaryota > Metazoa > Arthropoda > Insecta > Diptera > Muscidae > Musca > Musca domestica. The sequence goes on along the minus strand of NW_026712356.1, from coordinate 1,209,889 downwards.
CGTCAGTTGTCATGCGTGCGTGTGTGTGTTTGTTAAGATAAGATTATGAATTAAACTTTTTATTCTAGAAGCAAATTTGGAATGTCGATTTGGTAAATGCATTTTGATAGTGGGTGATAGTTTAGGAATGAAATACTTGTTGGAAAGAAAATTAATTTTGTTGGTCTTTTGGTCAGTTCGGGTGTTGGGAGCATATGACATCATAAATCAGTCCCCGGGGTTTGGAATTTGGTATCAGTCGAAATTATTATCTGCATGATTAAGGAACAAAAATTGAAAATTACAGATTAAATCGCAATTAAATGACAACAGTCACGTATATCTAATATGTATATATATATATATATATATATATATATATATATATATATATATATATATATATACATATATATATATATATATATATATATATATATATATATATATATATATATATATATATATATATATATATATATATATATATATATATATATATATAAGGGTTCTTGCCGTGCTGGTACAGACAATAATTTAAATTATTATGAATGTTTAAAAATTGTTTACTGACAGACCAATAATTTGGATTTTGACACAATTTTAGGAGAACTACTACTAATCGTAAGTTATTCAAGACATTTTTTGAATGATAATCAGACCTAAAATCGCCAATTTAGCGAACAATTTAGAGGGGTTATTTTAAAGATATTGTTATATATTTTTTAAAAAAATATTTCAAAATATATTTTTACATATATTTTAAGGACCATAATCGTGCATTTTTACAAAACTCCCATTCGCTAAATCGGAAGCTCTCTTTACAGGCTATTAGGTCAATAACCTATAAAGTTTAGCAGAGGTATTTGCATGCTGTCTCCGTCAACTGTCACCACCACATCATTGTTTTGGAGTTCATATTACCGATGTGAGGGACAAAAATAACAAATCAGATGGGAGCTATAGCTATATCTGAACCGATTTCCATCAACTTTGACATACTGGCTCCTAGGCTAAATTCAATCGCATGGACTACACAATAAAAGACAAATCGGACGATGATATACATATACAGGGTGTGTACAAAATACTTTGTACATACTTTTGAGTGCGGTTGAGGCGCTGGGAAATTCTAACAATTAAAAATGAAGATTCCAAATTATCCGTTTCCCAGCTGCGATAAAATATCACATGTGTAGAATTCAGTGATCTTGTGCGCTGTCCCATGTGATAATGTGTAAAATAATAAGGGACACGACCCACACACACACACAGATATCGATGCGCCAGTAGGTAGCCAAGAATGAAGGGACAAGCAGCCATGTAATAACAAGTTAAAAAGCACTAAGTTCGACCGGGCCGAACTTTTAATACCCTCCACCATTTGCAACGAATTTGGAAATTTTTAAAAAATAAAATCCTTAAAAAATTCTGTTAAAATTTTAAAAATACCGAATATAGCCGTTATATTGGGGTCTATACGACGTGGACATACATAGGCATTGTTTGTCATAAGCCATTACCATATTCAAAGTGGAAACTTGAAATAAACGGTGAATAATGTAGCTAAAATCATCAAAATATCGTATATAAGGAGGTGCCGTTAAATTGGAGCTGTGCAAAGACCTGGACTAGCATAGACAATTTTCTGTCACAGGCTGTAGCATCCACATTTCAAACAATTTCGGTGGGTATTGTACCTAAAATCGTCAAAATACCGAATATGGGGAGGTACTGATATATGGGGCCTATACGAAGACCTGGACCCGCACAGACAATTTTCTGTCACAGACTGTAGTATTCATTACGAACTTCAAATACCAATTTTGAAACAATTCCGGTGAATAATGTCGTTAAAATCATCAAAATACCGAATATCGGGAGGTACCGTTATATGGGGGCTATACGAAGACATGGACTTGCACAGACAATTTTCTATCTTAGACTGTAGTATTCATTACGAACTTCAAACAATTCCGGCGAATAATGTCGCTAAAATCATGAAAATACCGAATATAGGGAGGTACTGATATATGGGGCCTATACGAAGACCTGGACCCGCACAGAAAATTTTCTGTCACAGACTGTAGTTCCTATAACGAACTTCAAATACCAAATTTGAAACAATTCCCGTGAATAATGTCGTTAAAACCATTAAAATACCGAATATCGGGAGGTACCGTTATATGGGGGATTTACGAAGACATGGACTTGAACAGACAATTTTCTATCTTAGACTGTAGTATTCATTACGAACTTCAAATACCAATTTTCAAACAATTCCGGTGAATAATGTCGCTAAAATCATGAAAATACCGAATATAGGGAGGTACTGATATATGGGGGATATACGAAAACGTGGACCTACATGGCCCATTTACGAACTTAACCTGCCTACTGGAAAAGTAAACATGTATGCAAAATTTTAGCCATCTATCTCAAGTCATTCGAAAGATGCGTGATTACAACAGACAGACAGACGGACAGACAGACAGACGGACATCGCTAAATCGACTTAGAATTTTACGCTGATCAAGAATATATATACTTTGTTTTCTTTTCTCACTTTTTCAGGGTCAAACATAGTCAAACGCCATCATTTTTACATTTTTTTAAATGTTATTGAATGAATGATACCATTTTAGAATAAGTTTAGATTTGTTCGAATTGGTCACCTTTGGCACGAATTATGGCCAATGTTACCGTCACACGATACCCGAATGATGCTCTGCGGTACTTTGGTCCATTCCCGGCGAAACGCTTGCTTGAGGTGATCGGCACTTTGGTATTTTTTAGTGCCAACCTTGCTTTCCAAAATACTCCAGACACAATAGTTCAACGGATTGGTATCCGGAGATTTTGGTGGCCATTGTACGCTGGAAATGAAGGAAACTCATTTTGTAACCATTCTTGGGAGGCGTGTGCTGAGTGCGATGGTGCTGAGGATCGGCACTTTGGTATTTTTTAGTGCCAACCTTGCTTTCCAAAATACTCCAGACACAATAGTTCAACGGATTGGTATCCGGAGATTTTGGTGGCCATTGTACGCTGGAAATGAAGGAAGCTCATTTTGTAACCATTCTTGGGAGGCGTGTGCTGAGTGCGATGGTGCTGAGTCCTGTTGGAATCTCCAAGGTCTGCGGCCAAAATGTTTGCGTGCCCAAGGCTTTAATACACCCTTCAGAATATTTTCGAGATAATATTCGGCATTTATTCTGGTCGAGCGGAGAACGACCATCGGCTATTATGGCGGCCCACACCATCACCATGGCCGGCGCTTAAATTCTGGTGGTTGTTTGTTTGCTTACAAACTGCTGGACAATGAATGTTTTCTCATCGGAGAAAACCAGTCTGAAGTTGGTTGCAGTTTTTTCATCTCACCCTGTATTGCTAATGTTATGGCGATCCTAATTTTGAAATGATCATCTGTAGTGGAATTCTCTAACTCATTATTTGTGTTAACGAAAAAAGTCGGTAAAATTAAAATGGTTATAATTTATGGTTATAAAATGGTAATAATTTCGGTAAATATCGAAATTTGTCAGTAAGTTAGCGACGAAATCAAAGTAGTCGCTAAAACCTACCGATTGTTGCTAATGTTGTCAACTTTAACTTCTTTTTTATATCAAAATTTTGGTTTTCAAAGTTATTGATGTTTGTCGGTAACTCAAAAAATGAGTTTGAGAATCCCACTACTGATTGAAAACCAATTGTTTTGTGGCCGAAGAAAAACATTTAAAAAATTTTCTGGCAAAAAATATGAAAATTCTAAACATACATTTTCAAATGCTGTCGAATCGACTGTTAGGCACTTACAATTTACGAAATATATACAAGCGTCATGTTTTGGATGTCTTAAAACAACTGATTAAATTCAGCCCGCCCAATCCATTACCGTATATGCATGTTGATTTATTTGCTTTTTCGTTCAAAATGTAACGGATACGAAGTATGCCGTAAACATACAACGCTGGACATGTTGCCATATTCAGACTCTTAAATGGTATGGCAACAATAAAAAAATACGAAACATTTTCACCACATTGTATTATTCATCTCTATTTCATTCTATTCTAAACAACAGCTGTTGCCTCGTTTATTAGCGGAGTATTGCTTATTCTTTCATTCTTAACTTTATGTGTGTTGAGTGGGTTGGTGTATAATATAGGGTTTCGCAACTCTAATGCAATTTTTAAATTTGGCGCCATTCGAAGTACCATTGTTTGACATTTGAATAATTGTTAAGGTACGAGGTTAGTAAAAATGGAACGCTACTCGATTAAATGAGTTCGTTTTTATATAAATTTTGCCGATAAAATCATCTTCAGTGACGAGTCCCATTTCCATCTTGATGACTTCATCAAAAGGCAGAATTTCGCATTTGGAGTGAGGGAAATCCTCGAATGATTCACAAGAAGCAAATGCATCCTCAACGTGTGTGATGTGGTTTTTGGGCTTGGGAGTAATTGGACCTTTTTAATGAAAATAAGGCAGGACAAGCGCAAACAGTCAATGCTGTTCGGTATCGTGAAATGTGGTTATCATTCTTCTTGAAATAAATGTGGAGGGCATGTGGTTTCGATAAGGCGCCACGTGTCATACAGCCAGGGAAACAATGCGATTGCTGCATCAGTCATTTCCTGTTTTGAAGATCATAATTGTCCACCAAGATCGTGAGAATGTTTTCTTAAGCCTTAAAAGAGGAAATTGGACGCTGCATTTATGCAAAACGGATATTGAAAATTTCATTAAGAAATCGCGCGTATGCCAGCTAAGCCGCGCGACCATCTGCGCGAAATTTTGTTCCATATATAACCTTATTCTGTCAATAATAATAACAACATAATAATGTTTCACGTTTTTTATTATACGTAAAATTTAAAAATTGAGCTCTAGTTGGGACACCCTTTTTAATTCCCAATATGAATGACTTCAGAATAATAGGTGTATGAAGTTTCCCTAAAATTTGTAACGATTGTTGCAAATTGTTACTAGAAGTGTGTGAAGCTAATAATAGGTGTGGCCGGTTACCCTAAAATTTGTAACAATTTGTGGAAATTTTAACTGGTAGTCTTCTTTTAACACAAAAGTTCTGCAAAAGAGAGCGATTTGAAAGACAATTCATATATATAACAGTTAGGCTTTCTATTTCCAAAAAATATTTTTTTTAATTGGATTGTTCAAATGTAAATCACTGGACGGAGAAGAAAAATAGTTGTAAGTGACTGGAAGATTGAGGTAGAAGAACTGACAACATTTTTCTCTAATCTGTCTCTTTTGCAGAACCATTGTGTTAAAAGAAGACTACCAGTAAAAATTTTCACAAGTTGTTACAAATTTTAGGGTAACCGGCCACACCTATTACTTGCCATGACACACAGAAAGAGTTTTCATTTCAGTTCCTTTCTTTAAGCTTACTCGTTCTTTTCCGTTCTGCCGAACGTTGTATGAACGAAAAAACTGGATACACCTAGTTCTGATCGTTCCTTCCACGGAGTAGTTCCTTTGAACTAATACGAACATTTTTCGCAATTCTAGCAACTAGTTCCGCGGCTCATTTAATGATTGTTTCCAGCTGATTGAGTTTTCCTCATGTCTCATTCGTAAACAACAGAGATAATCGTTCATTCCTTTTTGCCTTTCCTATTTGTTTGGTTGGGGACGTCTTTAATTTTGGTTTCCCATTGTCAAGATATTGTCTCCTTACTCCTTATTGAGTTCATAGACTTAAGAGCCACTCCTCACCCACCTCATGCGGAAAAGTTATATATTTAGGGAATAAAACAAAATACCCAGTAAATATACGTCTAACAACAAAATTCAAATAGATATGATATTGGGAAAATGAAATTACTCTCTCTAAACAATTAACAAATTGCAATTACGGGAGAATTTGTTGATAAGAACCAACAAGTAGAGACTCGCAAACAAAAACATGATAAAGTTCTATGGAAAGAAATCTGTTTTCGATTATAAGTGGGTTTCGGCTTGCAGGGAACAAGAAGTCCAACCATAAAACTCTAAATTGCTGTGCGATAAGAGAAATTCTATTCTGAAATAACAAAGTTACATTTGTGGCCGGCCTATCAAGTCAGTCAGTCGATCCGTGACTGTTTAGAGAAAGGTGCAGACGGTGGTAGTGGTAACGGTGGAGAACACTAAAGGAAAGCTAATTGTCTACGACCTTCATTGCATGACCCTGCGCAAGTGATTGGAATGAATGTTGAAAATTGCGTGGCAAACAAAATTCAAAACAAAACCGAATAGACAGTAGAGAATTATACATCAACACGAAAAGGCAGGTTGATTGGCTGGTTAGTTGATGTTTTGTTTTTGGTGTCGATAGCCGTCAGACAGACAACTTGTGGAGAGTTTAATGTGAAAGTGTTTTAGGGAGCGGAAGGAAGGAAACAAGTGCAATAAAATAATAATGGAACTTGTGGGCAATATCAAAAACTACGAGTGGGGAAAATTGGGCAAACAATCCCAAGTGGCAAAATTAGCCAAAGCCAATAATGACAATTTCGCGGTTAATGAGGAAGCTCCCTATGCTGAACTATGGATGGGTACACACTGCAGCGGCCCATCTCTGCTCAAGTCAACGGGCACAGAATTGGGTCGGGTATATGAACAACCTTTGCCCTATCTGCTCAAGGTGTTGAGTATACGCAAAGCCCTTAGCATACAGGTGCACCCCAATAAGGTAAGCGCTTCGTTTTGTTGTTTCTGTACAAAATGAATTAAATTAACAGTCATTTATCATTCCTGTTTATTTTTTATTCGCATTTAGATATCGACAAATGCAAATAGAAAAACAGATTACACAATTCAAAGCATTTAGTTGGTCATAATACAATTTAGCCGTCTATTAACTATTTTTTTTTTGTTTTAGCTGTTTGGGGGATATGCTGAGAATATCGATTGCATGTAACATTGTTGTCACATTTAGCCGATTAGCAAACTATTTGAGAATAGAACTATTTTGGTTGTTAGGAGGTGAAGGCGGGAGAGTAAAAGTTGTATTTTTATTTTCTAAATGATTTTGAAGATGTGTCGGTAAAGTATAGGTCTGTAACGGAACAAATTATTAATTTTTTGTGCATATCTATTGGATTTTCCGCAAAGAATTTTAGTGAAGGATAGGTATTACAAGTAAAGGGGTTTTTTAGAAGACATTTTTTATACACTTCTGTGGAGATTTCCACCAGAAAATTTTTTAATTTCCGTTTTTAGTATCCGGAAATTGTCTAAAACGATTTATTTCGATTCATCGTAGGGTTTTTAATATATAATATAAAGCCTTGAAATTGAAATATAGTCCTGGAAAAATCTCAAAAATCTCCATAGTTTGCCATAATTGTCAATCAATAACTCTTCTTTTTATACCCTCCACCATACTATGGAAGATATATTAACTTTGTCATTCCATTTGTAACTCCTCGAAATACTCATGTCAGACCCAACAAAGTATATATATTCTTGATTAGCGTAAAATTCTAAGTCGATCTAGCGGTGTCCGTCTGTCTGTCTGTTGTAATCACGTTATCTTTCGAACGAATTGAGATAGAGGGCTAAAATTTTGCACACATGTTTATTTTGCCAGTAGGTTCGTAAATGGGCCATGTAGGTCCACGTTTTCATATAGCCCCCATATAACGGTACCTCCCGATATCTATAGCGTCATTATTCACCGGAGTAGTCTCAAATTATGTATTTAGAGTTCGTAATGGGAACTTTGTATGTAATTTGTCTTATAAAATGGTAGATAAGTTCAAAACGGTATGATGATTTTACTCATTGATAGCTGTCCAAAAAAAAAAATCATAACTTCTATGAATTATTTAAGTGCTATGAGACCTTAAGTACGATCAGAAATCCAGTGTAACCAAATAATTTCCCTAATACCCAAGCTAGCCCTTCTAATGCTCGTCAAGAGATAAAAATTAGTTTTAGAGGACTTCGTAGCGATATTTCAGATTTAACAATATATCTGATGAAAGATCCCGAAGCCTGTTATTGCTTTTTGTTCAGGTGTTCAATATGAAGCCAGTACTTTCAACAAAGCTCTAGAATTGCATCAAAATACATTTTCATTAGACAAGCAAATACCAAAATAGTCAACTAATGCATTTTTCTGCCGCTCCCATAAAAGAAAGGCTGACAGAGAGCACAATCATAAGTATTCCCATTCGTAACAATTCTATAGAATCGTCATTAACAATTAACAACAGAACTCTACATGTTCGTGTTCGTCCATTTTTCTGATGTGGGAGCAACATTACCCGGAATGTTTGCTCCGTATTCTCTTGGTCCGAGCCGGGATCGAGACCAACCCCGGACCATGGTTCTGCTCCGTTTGTCGTAATCGCATCCACCACAGATCGGTTTCGGTGAGATGCAACGGATGCATGGAGTGGGTGCATTTCCGGAATTGTTCCGGCCTAAACCGGATACAGGAGTATAGCGATAGGGACTACATTGCTTCCTGCTGCGTCAATGTAGACCCCAGTGAGTCTTCATCTTCGGCGTCCTCATCGTCGTCGCAATATGAGACTCCCCCTCAATCTCCTCAACAGCAATCTACGCAGCAGCTGACGCCACACATTGCTGTTCAAGTTCCGGACAATGCATCATTTCTCCAATTTAATTGTGATGGTCTCAGAGGTAAGATCAATGAAATTGTAAGCTTTATGAGTCGGAAGAACATCAAGGTCGCAGCGATCCAGGAGACGAAGCTGAGTACCACCTGCAGGCTTCAAAGTTGTGATGGATACAACGTACTAAGGAAGGATCGCTCCAGAGGTGGAGGTGGAGGATTAGCGTTCCTATTGCACCACTCTGTCCAGTACAGACCTATCTCGCCTGAGCTTGACTCTAGTGACCCGTACATGGAATGTATGGGGGTAGCGGTCAAGTGTGGAACCGCCGAGGTAGAGGTGCTCAACGTGTACATTCCGCCGTTAAATAGCTGTGCCCCACGTTATATGCCTAATATCAGTTCACTACTGGTAGGCAATAACCGTCTGGTGCTAGGGGATTTCAATGCCCATCATGAATTATGGCATTCCGTCCTAGGTAATGACCAGAGAGGCATGGCGCTGGCTGAGCAAATCGATAGCTCCACGTTTTGCACAGTGAATGAGGACGCGCCCACCAGAATAAGGGGAGACTGCCACAGTTCTCCGGACATATCCATCGTGTCCCCAGGTCTGACGAATGACGTAACTTGGCAATCAGTCATTTCTCTAGGCTCAGACCACCTCCCCATTATTATCGCCATCAATAGACCACCCGACTTCATCGACTCTGAACGCCGCACTTTCCTTAACCACGGGAAAGCTAATTGGCAAGAATTCAGAGAGTATACCAATCGCCGCTTCAGAGAACTGCCCAACCCATCTGATGTTCAGGTAGCAGATAGGTGTTTCCGGGACATCATCAAAGCTGCAGCCGCTCGCTATATACCTGCTGGTCGAATACCTGAAATAAGACCAAATTTCCCAGCAGAGGCAGCGGGATTAGCAAACGAGCGAGATGAGCTTCGCCGTACTAACCCTAATAACCCCAGAGTCAGGGAACTTACTCTGGAGGTAAACAGGTTAGTAGGTGAGCATAAGCGGAAAAAGTGGCTAGAACATCTGAAGCATTGCAACATCGGTACCGGAACGAGTAAATTGTGGGCAACGGTTAAGTCGCTTTCGAACCCTGGAAAAAAGGACGATCGGACATCTGTCTCATTTAACGGCGTAGAAGTGACAGATCCGAAGAGGTGCGCGTGTTATTTTAACCGGCAATTTGTAGAGCACCCCGAGAGTGACAGGGCGAAGAGAAGGATACTACGCCGTGTACGATCCCTTCCAGCCGAGGAGGTACCACCACAATTTACGTTGGCAGATGTTGCACAGGTCATCAGAAGCGCAAAGTCATCCAAAGCGCTTGGTCCTGACGGAATCTCAATGGTGATGTTGAAGCAACTGGATGAACCAGGAGTTGAGTATCTGACAAAGCTTCTCAATCTGTCGTTAGCCACCCTAGTAGTTCCCGATGCCTGGAAAATGGGCAGGGTGGTCCCGCTACTGAAGCCAGGCAAGGATGCCAGCAAAAGTGTTTCATACAGGCCGATATCACTTTTGTCATCAGTAGCAAAGACGCTTGAGGCTTTACTCCTCCCCAGCATAAGAGAGTGTTTCCCAGTAGCCGATCATCAACACGGATTCCGAAAATTGCATAGCACAACAACAGCTTTACACGCCATTTCCACACATGTCAGTAGAGGTCTCAACCAGAACAGGCCGTGCGATAGAACAGTTATGGTGGCACTTGATTTATCAAAAGCCTTTGATACAGTCAATCATGCCACACTGTTCGAGGACATTGAACGCACCACCCTCCGGCCAAGTTTGAAACGTTGGATAGTAAACTACATGTGTGGACGCCAGTCGTACGTGGAATTCAGAAACAAGAAGTCGAGCATCCGTAGAGTTAAACAGGGAGTTCCCCAAGGTGGGGTGATATCTCCGGAACTGTTTAACCTCTACCTTTCTGAAATTCCACGCCCTCCAGACGGCATAGAGATTATTACGTACGCAGATGATTGTACGCTCGTGGCGTCCGGACCCATTATTGATGACATTTGCGATCGGTTGAACGCTTACCTTGTTGATCTTACCGCCTTTTTCACTGCGAGGAATATGAAGATATCCGCCACTAAGTCGACGGCCACACTTTTCACCACATGGACTGCGGAGATGGGGCTATCCTTGAATGTGCAGGTCGATGGTGCTATTATTCCGACCACCAACTACCCCAAGGTATTAGGGGTCACATTCGATAGCCTCTTTAAGTCGTCCGCGCATACCACAGCTATCTGCGACAAGATTAGAAGTAGGAACAAGGTCCTCAAGTCTCTGGCCGGCAGTACTTGGGGAGCTGATAAGGAGACCTTGTTGACCTCTTACAACGCGATAGGCCGGTCTGTGGTAAACTATGCGGCTCCAGTGTGGTCCGCTAACGTCAGTGCTACGCAGTGGAAAAATGTTCAGTCCTGCCAGAATGCCGCCCTTAGAACCGCAACAGGGTGCCTTCTCATGACACCCGTCGATCACCTACATGAGGAGGCGAAGGTCTTACCGGTGCGACAGCATAACAAAATGCTGTCAATGCAATACCTGCTTGGGTGTTATAGACAAAGCCATCCAAATCACCATCTTGTGGATAGGCAACCTCCGCCCAGGCACGTTAGGAAAGACCTTCATGATCTAGAGAGAGAGGTACAGAGGTATAAGAGAGAGCCTCTAGATCAACAGGCCTATCAAGCGGGACTGAATAGTATTCACTCTAATGCGGTCTCAGAAGCCATTGAAGGATATAGAGTGAATACTGTGCTAGGAGACCATCCCCTCCCGTCGCAGCTGAAGAACGAGAGCTGCCCCGACAAACCCGAGTAGTCTTGGCTCAATTACGATCCGGATGGTGCAGCCGCCTAAATTCCTACTGGGCCCGGATCAACGGCGAAGTGCAGAACATCTGCCCAGGATGTGGCACAGGCCCACATGACACGCTGCATTTATTTCGCTGCCCAGCCAAGCCTACTCACCTAACTCCAGTCTCGTTATGGACTCAACCCATACAGGTTGCATCCTTTTTGAGACTGGACTTAGAGGCAGAACCGGATTGAACTGAGTTAGAAAATGGAAACCAAACGTACACATATGTATGAGCTGCTACAACAACAACAACAGAACTCTTCTGGGCATACATTTTCTCGAACAATCTGACGTGGTAGTGGACATCGGTCAGAGACCTTGTGTTTTAAAGAAACTCATTTTCATACAAAACGGATTTTTCTTGAGAATTCTAATCAGGAATTATTAAAAGAATTCGTATTCCAAAATCCACTATAGATAATTGAAAAATTGTAGGTTAAAATCATCAAAAAATGTTTCCAATTGGTCATTCCCAGTGATGCTTATTTCAAAAATTCCACAGGTACTATTGACGCATATACATATGGAGGATCTTTTGCATAGAGCAAAAACAAAAACTGTTAATGTTAATTTTGGACCTAAAATCGCTTTATTGGTATATAAAAATTTCGAATAGAGATAAATTATAGACTGCATTTACAACCCATTCGGAGTTTTTTACATTTAATAGGAAACGCTGTTATTATTCGTCTCAAAAAACCTTTAGACACATTCTCAGATGAAAATAATGCCTTTGAATAATTGGAAAAAAAAATAGTTAAAAAGCAGTAAGTTCGGTCGGGCCGAACTTTGAAGACCCTCCACTCTTTGGAAAGGATTTAGAAATCTTTCAAAAATAAAATCCGTTAAAATTTCTATTAAATCGTCACAATACCGAATACCGGGAGGTAATGATATGTGGGGCCTATACGAAGACCTGGACCTACATAGACAATTTTCTGTCACAGACTGTAATTCCCATTACGAACTCTAAATACGTAATTTGAAACTAATATTGACGCTAAAACCATCAAAATACCGAATATTGGGATGTACCGTTATAAGGGGGCTATATGAAGACGTGGCCTGCACAGACAATTTTCTGTCACAGACCGTAGTTCCCTTTACGAACTCTAAATACGTAATTTGAAACAACTCCGGTGAATGACGCTAAAATCATCAAAATATCGAATATTGGGAGGTACCGTTGTATGGGGGCCATACGATGACGTGGACCAGCACAGACAATTTTCTGCCTTAGGGTGTAGTATCCATTTCGAACTTCAAATACCAAATTTGAAACAATTCCGGAGGGTATAAAAACATCTCTACCAGTACTTCAACTAGTAAATGAGAAGAAGCCATTTTTTTTTTTTTTAAACAATTGCCAGTAATTATGCCATCGGATCTGAAATACACGAAGGGATAGAAAAAAAAAACTGACATATAAAAAAATAAGCAATCCAAACTAATTAAATTATACACCCTGTGTTTGAAAAATAGTTGTTTGTTCGGTGTGCTTAAAATGATATCCGTACTACCTACCATTCATATCCCGGTAAAGTGCATACTTTTTTTATCGATCGAACGTCAATTTGTTTAAATAATACTTTGATAACACATTACAGATAAAATACCATAAGAAATACCACATAATTGAAATCAATCAAACACGATTATAAAAATCAGGTCGTATCATTGTAGACTACTTCATGTTTTTATTTTTTCAAAATTAAAAGGTACAATATAAAGAAGAACGTCGTTTTTTCAATAGATCTCTAGTTCCAATTACCATTTTTCAGCAATATCTTCATGTTGAAACAAAATCATCTTGGCGCCAAATCTAATGCTACTGTCTTCTTCATTATTTATTTTCATATACTAAGATGGATAATATCTCGTTTTGTTTTTTAATATTCCAATACAATAGTTGTACGGGATATTTAGTTGTTGTAGCAGTTGTCGTGGTGTATGCAGTCTGATTCAGCTTTTCACTATAAGTTCAAAAATGACACTATCTACTTGAAATCAGCCACTAAATCGGGCTGATATGCTTGCTGATAGCATGCTTGCAGACCAGATTGTTATGCCAAGTCTCAGTCCGATTTAATTCCTCGTTTTTCAAGCCAGTTGTCTTTTGCGGATTATGTATTTAGGTAGGTTATTGCAGTTCTCAAGTCCTCTTTCTGGCAGGGCCGAATACTTTTTCGTTGTATAGCAATTATATTTGTAGACCGTTGCAGGATAGCTATTAGCTTCTGAGACTGAACAAAATAACTAATAAATTTATTTATTTTTTTAATAAAAAATTATCATTGTCCAAAGATTTGAAATTGTTTCCCCAAAAGTTTATGCAATCTTATTGAAGCAATTAACACTTTCATAATTTAAAATTCATTTAACGTTTCAACATTTAATTTTCCCTTGCAGGACGAAGCCAAACATTTGCATAGAGAACGACCAGATATTTATAAAGATCCAAATCACAAACCCGAATTGGCCATAGCACTGACACCGTTCACCGCATTGTGTGGCTTCCGGCCCTACGAAGAAATATATCAATTCTGTCAGGAATTGCCGGCTCTTAAAAAACTGCTTGGTGGAGATGATATCATTGAGAATTTACGCAATGGAAAACACAGTGATTTGAAGAAATGCTACCAAGCATTGATGACCGCAGATTCGTCTGTAATTGCTGCATGTATTGATGACATAGCCAACAACTACATGACCAGTGAGTGAAAGGAATAAATATCATTCTTTAGTTTTGTAATTAACTTCCATTTCCAAATGTATTTTCAGTTCTCGAAAAATATCATCTACATGATATTTTCAAGACAATCAATGCTGACTTTCCTGATGATGTGGGTGTTCTGTCTCTGTTCTTTGTTAACTTGATCCATTTGCAACCAGGTGAATCAATCTATTTGGGTGCCAATGAAATACATGCTTATTTATCGGGCGATTGTATTGAATGCATGGCTTGCTCCGATAATGTTATACGTGCCGGTCTAACACCCAAATACAAGGATGTTCAACAACTTTTAACATCGTTGAATTACACAGGATCTGCAGCGGAAACACGTCTTTTTAAGCCCACCATTCTTGATGAGAATGTAAAAATATTTGCACCACCGGTTGAAGATTTCGCCGTTGTTAACGTTAACTTGCCAGAAACACAATCATCTTCGTATTCATTAAAATTACCCCAACACCCGGGAATATTATTAGTTTTAAGCGGCTCTCGAATTCTACAACTTAAGAGACATTCCAATTTAGTATTAAAAAGCGGCTCTATAATTTTCATACCTCCGAATTGTATGAATAGCATTGAGTTTTTACAAACAGATTCACCGAATGATTTTAGTGCCTATTTGGCAACAGTAAATTCGTTTTGATTGAACGAAGCCTTATTCCAAATTAATTACTCGGGGACTAATGTTTTGTATTTGAAAACTTAACCAAGTTAGTTTGTTTGAAACTCTAATTAACTGTCTTTAGAAATATTATAAAGAAAAAAATAAATTATACCAAAATTTTATGCAAAAATGTATGTATTATTAATATGGCTTTAATAGAAAAAATTAACATTTAGTATTTATAATAAAGATGTAATAAAATATACCTACCCACTGACCAAATATCATCATTCTAACAAACTGCTTTATCAATTTGTTTAATAATAAAGTGCACTAAATTTGTATTTGCATCATTGCATTGGGTAAGGTAACACGAACCACTTTGTTCAAAATTGCGCATGAGACTGAAACATAAGGCTTATTCCGAATATAACCAATATGACATGGAAAGGTGAATTACAATTTCACCATTTTCACCAAAGTTGTAAATATCCAATTACAGCCACTTCGAGTAAAATGTATAACCAGAACTTTTGAAGTACTTAATAAGACTCGTGCCACTATCGAGGAAGAAACCCTTCTAAATGCCTAAAATCAGGAGCTACCAGTTATTACAAATACTGGATCTATACAGTACTTCTTTGTAAGAACATCTATGAAATTAGAACAAGTTGCAAATTGGTGCAGAAACCTTTAAATATTTTTTATGGGAGCTGTACCAAATTGTGGACCTGTGTGTAAACATTTTTATGCGTGAAAAATTATTATAAAATTAATTAAATGTTAAAAAATAGTGTAGACTCTACATTGACTCCCTCAAACGGCCGTATCAGATCAATAATCGGACCTATTACCGTTGTCGTCGTCGTCGCAAAATGAAGTCGATTTTGCGACGGTATTAGGTATAACAATGAATGGTTACTATTATAATTGTCGATATAACAGTCGACATGAAATCGTTTTTAGAGAATATCTGTCGCCGTAAAAAGTTGTGACGACATTGTTTTATGTCGACGTTTTTATTTAACCCATTTTGTATTTGACATTTGACTATGAAAATAACAGAAGAAAAACAATTGGGAAATATTGAAGTCATTTCCGACACTGATCTACTAAGATCCTAGCGCTAAAGACCACCACTAAAGGCCAATTGAAACAACTCTAGTTTAGAAAAAAGTCTTCGAATTTTTCGAGACATTTTCCAGAGGCAGGTATTTTTACCCTGATTTCGGGAAACTATTACTATTATTCCCAGATTTTTGACTCGAAAGTCCGGATTCAAGAATATCTCAGGACTCAAGAAAGATATTAGCACAAAAAATAAAATAACTCCATCAAGTGACTACTAGTGACCACCATGGTCTATATTGGATAAGTGGATCCGGGTCTAGCCCGGATCTTCAACCCGAACTTTCAGGTCAAAAAATCTGGGGTCCCGGGTCCTTTCCCCAAGAAAATAGATATCAATAGTTTCCCGGAATAAGAGAAAAATACCTAGCACAAAAAAATCAAAAAAATTGAAGAGCTTGGCGAAATGTCTATTAGCACATGCTGAAAGCGGTCCCTGTAAATTCTGAAGTAATTTAAAAATCTAAAAAAAATCATTATGTACATATTTTAATTAAAATATGTACTTACTTTAACTCAGGCAATGCAAATATGTTTTTTGCTGTCTTAACACTCGTCGCTGCAAACAATTTTTATACCCTCCACCTTGGAAAGGTATATATATTCATAATCAGCATAAAATTCTAAGTCGATTTAACGATGTCCGTCTGTCTGTCTGTTGAAATCACAATACAGCCCACATTATTTGACGTAGAGCGCCAAAATTTAGCAGAGCTATTTGCATTGTGTCTAGGATGGTTGGTATTGAAAATGAGATATATCGGTCCACGTTCTGGTATAGTCCCCATATAATGGTACCTCCCGATATTCGGTATTTTAGTTTTTTTTTGCCACATTTTTTCACGGATTTGTCTAAAAATTGGTATTTGTGGGTCATAATGGTTTCCAGCTCCGGTGGCGAAACATTGCATGTATGGGTCCATGATTTGGTATAGCCCCCATATAACGGTACCTCCCGATATTCGGTAATTTGATGATTTTTGCAACATTTTTTCACGGATTTGTCTGAAAATTGGTATTTGTTGGTCATAATGGGTTCCAGCTCCGGTGGCGAAACATTGCATTTATGGGTCCGTGATTTGGTATAGCCCCCATATAACGGTACCTCCCGACATTCGGTATTTTGATGGTTTTTGCCACATTTTTTCACTGATTTGTCTAAAAATTGGTATTTGTGGGTCATAATGGGTCCTAGTTCGTGTGGCGAAACATTGTAATTATAGGTCCACGTTTTGGTATAGCCCCCATATAACGGTACCTCCCGATATTCAGCATTTTAATGGTTTTTGCCACATTTCTTCTAATGTTTCTTTTACCCTAAAGTGGAAGGTATTAAAAGTTTAGCCCGGCCGAAATTAATGTTTTTTACTTGTTTTTTTTTTTTTTTTGTCAAAAACAAGGAAGTGTTTTTTTAAACTGTCGTTGTCGCTCCTATGCCTTACCGTAATACCATTTTTGTTGTTTAATTTGACTGAATATGTACAATTTATGGGGTCTACTACGAATATCTCTAGGTGTTGGAATGGCAAATAAAATGTATTGAAATGATCATTATTGGATGCATATTACAGATTTAAGAGGTTTAAATTTGAAATTGAATGGAACTGGTGTATGGGAGATTTCCAATAAATTTGACAGATGAATTTTACTGCCACATGTTTCGTAATCTCCTGAGGTTTGATTCTTTGTTTATTGTATCCACATTGTTCAATTTAAGTTATTGAAATTTGAAAAGTCTGGCCGAACTAAACCACTACGTCCACCAAAAATTTCAATAATATATAAAAAGTGAGGCATAATCAAGACATACGCAAACTCATGGGACAATAACAGGTAGAACAGCTTCCCACTACCTAAAACTACAGCCCTGAAGCTAAGGCCGCTTCTCGTCTATTTTGCATGTAAACAAGTTGTTTTCATTTATTCAATATTTTCCTCATAAATGCCTTTAAAAAATATGATCTAAATAGTTCGATCTTTCAATTACATGGCAAAACTGGCCAATAGCTTCAATGCGCAAATTTGGCAGAAGTCATTGTTAACTCTATCTTACTATTTTATTGTACCATGGAAAAACGGAATTCTAATTTTCTTAGGCAAAATTATATTTCCAAATAGTTCAACTTCTTTAAAATGAAGTTTACATTGAACACTAAAGAATTCAAATGCACATCGAACACCAAACCAGATTCAATAAACAGACCAAGACTATTAATCGAGCTTACAACATATACATATATACGTGCTATAAATAGAAATGTTTATTGAATCCTCTAGCAAGTTCCCAAAAAACATAACTTTAGATTTTTAAGTATTTATTGAGAGACCGTTACAGGAGTAACCATCATATTATATAAAAAAATCTGAATGTCATCAGCAAATGCAAACGACATACAATTATCATTAAGACACCACCGCGAATCATTAACATACATGATGAAAAAATAAAGGACCAAGAACAGTCCGCTCTGGCACACCACTGCACACTAAATATATTTCCTATGGATTTAGTTAAATAACTGCTATAATCATCTGATCCTCCATTGGACAATTATGGAAAATGTTCATTATTGATCTGAATGACGAAGATCTTATTGTTTCAGCAGCTTTCCGATTAATCAACCCCCTAAAGTTGCTTCACATTGTCTCGATATGTGCAAAGGTAAAATTTGTACTTACCTTGAATATGACTTAAATCTGAGAATAACAAATTGGATCCATTTAAATTTTAGGTTCTTTTTTAAGGTTTATTGAAAATGTATGTAGTTCCTTTCATAATATAAGGTTTAAGTAAATATGTGTTTTTTTATTTTGTAATATATACGTACAATGCACGATAATCATTGCTTGTCTAAATATATATGTCAGATTTAATAATAATAACGTATGGGTATACATACTTCTTTCAATGGGCATTAGGATTTTTTTAAATTAAATTTACATTATGAATTTTATGCTAATTAACAATGATGATTAATAATAATTTTATGTGTATATGTATGTATAATAATAATTATGATATTCAGCAATAAATACATCATTACTGGGGGTACCTTTTTTGTCGATTTTTTCCGTAATTGAAGAACGAATTTTCTAATTATAACAACAAATAATAATTATAGTCATAATAGTAGTAATCATAATAATTATTTTCAAAACTAAAACAAATAAGTGGAAAACTTTTTCACGGACCATTAAATTATTTTAGTTAGACACCAAGAGCTGGGATTTTTAGATCTATGTGTTGGTGTGTTTTCTCTCAATTAAATAATTAATAGCTCTATATTACTGTTTAAATTATGCTAATTGAATAAATTTTATGCTTATTTATTTTGATAATTATTTGCAATAGAATGTCAATAGTAATAATGTCAAAAATATGTTTTATTGTTTTTACTATTTTGTATAGTTTGTGTGGTATTGTAAGTAATATATTGTTCTCATGTAATTTGTATAGCAACAATAGTTTAAATTAACAGTAACAAATTTATGTATATGTATAGTTGTATGATTATGTGTATAAGGGCGGGCAGATGTGTAAAAATATTTGCAGTATTTCTTTCGATTTTAGTCTTCTTCCTTCCTTTATTTTCACATTTTCCTGGGCAACGATCATAGCAGTTTGCGAATATTATAAATATTTTGAATTTTACTATATATTTAAGAGGAAAGGGAATGATGAAATGTCTTCATCAAATACAATTTTTTATGCGTATAAAAATCGTTTTTCTAATCTTATTTGACAACCTCTAAGACAAGCATCATAAAGAATATGTTATAAAGTGGATCCAAGAAATCGAAAACTTAATTACAGTTATTAAAATTTTTCAAACAAGGCAATGGATTATATGTCGGGAGGGGCATATCAAGTGTGGAGTGTTTTCTCACGAAAAGGAAAATCAATGCCTTTTTGAAGCTACAAACGGTAATCGAGAATCAACACCTTCTCACTTGGAAATGAACACCAACTTTTAAATTATAGATTACTTCCTAGCAAACAAACCGTTTTGTCGAAAGACCACCTATGCTATCAGAGTAGAAACCTGATTGAATATAAAGATAAATGTGATCGCTTCGAGCTGGAATGTCAGGTTCACCGTTCATTGCAAATCCTACAAGTTAATTTCGAATAAATTTGCTCATGTCCTAATTTAATCACAGTGCAAAGATCCGCAACCTTACTGACAACTGGTCTCCTAAGAGCTATCCCCAATCTGCATTGAATGCGTTGCTGAACTTCCAGCCACTGGATATTATTAAAACTGAATTCAAAGCAGTACGCTGAGACATCGGGAATCAGAAGAATGACACTCTTCACGGTTTGGTCATCCTGAGCATCCCGATATAAATCGGAATATCCTAGGTAAATGTAATAGTGCGATACCTCATAGGAACGCCTGGCCTGACGGCGAACCTCCTCTAAATGGTCTAGTCATTTCAACACACGGTTCCAAGATGGATAAGGACACCGGTGCTGACGTATTCTGCCCTAACGTAATTATAATCAAGATATCAATCGAAGTCGTAATAGAACTCTGCAATAGCAAAGCATAACATGACCAGTGAAAATTTATGTCGATAGTCAGACGGCGCTAAAACCTGTCAAGCCAAGTGCAATTAAATCGAGTTCCATTCTTGACTGCAAAAACAACGCCATCCATGGAGTTCTTTTAGTAGGCTTTGTTGGGTTCCAGGATCTAACGATGGATGAGGTTGTTAAACCACCAATATGTCGGCTGCTTCAAAAAGTCTCTCATGGCACTTCGAAGCCGCTTGCAAGATCTCTAAGGCTGTTGGCCGGTAAGCTCGAATAGAATGACAAGCTTCCTTCTATATATCACATAGTAGGTCTAATCTAAGAATCGCGTTGGGCATGCTGACTTGCACAGCCGTACCAAATATCTGACCTCGATATGGGATAACTGTGTTCCTGACTACTGTAGATGATGAAGAAATTGTAGAGACGAATAAAACACCTACTATACAGATGTCCAGATGGTAGATTACGAGACACAAATTCTAACGTTCTTCTCAGACAAAGGTTCCAACCATCATCTAGGGTTGGTTTGGCAGATTCCCTTGAGACTTCTCTATATAAACCATTTCATATCTTTCATCCTAGGACTGACGCCCTTGAACCAAGCCAAATGAGTAAAAATGAGCGGAATTTTCTAAACGTTCCACTTATTGTCAAGGGAAGAGGGGACGGAAACAGTCGATTTGTTATCCAATTTTAATGTTTTTTCATAGAAGACGGAGACTAATAGATAATAAAGTATAGAAGATCAAATCCTCTTCGCCGACGCGAATCCATTAAGCATCCTTCAACTGCCAGAAGACTCAAGTAGGTTCAACGACACGAAAACACGGCCTCGTGATAAGTCACCCATGTATTTAATATACATTCTGCTACAAAATAATAATAATATTTTGATTGCGTCAACAAAACTAAACGGGATATCCAAGGCATAGCTAACAAACCATGTTGTTTATCATTATTTAGTTTGTCTTCCTTTTTATGAATGTAAATTACTACGAAAAAATTCCCGTAGACATTTTGCATACTGAAATCTTTGGTGAATTCCCCAACATCTCTTATTTACACACAAGGGGCCATGATCGCTAGCACATTTCTTGATTTCGATTTTTTTCCTTACTGGATACAAGCAGGCAATAATGAATTTCAATAAACAGAGCATGTATGTATGTTTGTGTAAATTGTGAGACAATCTTGTAAATACTTTTTGCGAATTTGTTCAATACTTATTAAATTTACTTGCGATTTTTGTTGATTACTTTTGTTTTTTTTTATAAATATAAAAATATTTTGTTATTGTTTTTGTTGGATTTTGTTTTTGTGTATATAGTATATATGTGTATATAAAGAGTAAATATGTTTACAAACATTTATTATAGCTAGATTTGTTGTGTGTGTTTTTTTTATTATTTAAACGTCTTAAAAAGTGAATACATATGTCAATTTGGGGCGGGATAAGAAGATCACCAACATTAAACATTGTGTTGATGGTTTTTTTGTTTTTGTGTATAATTTTTTTTGTCAATAAATATGTATAGGAAATACTTTCATTTTCAGTGTCATTGTTTTTTGTTTGTTTTGTTAAGTTCAGTGTAAATTCAGTTAAAAAACAGTACTGTGTATATGTTATATAAAATTATTTTATGAATGTTCCTCTAATATAATAGTTGTATAATTTGCAAAACATTTTTAGGAGTTGAATACTGGTATTGAAGTGTGAACCATGTAAAATTACTATGAGCAGAAAAAGAAACTCATATGAAATACCCAACCTTTCACATTCGATTGGGTAAATGATTCTATTGAAACCATGAAATACTTAAAATCACAAATCAAAATATAGGTCTCCCATATTAAAAGAAAAATCAAAATATATACAGAAAATATTTTCTTAATTCAACTTTTTTTAACTGATAATCAGAGATGACATTTCTAAAAAGTAACAAATAAAAAAGCAGTAAGTTCGCCCGGGCCGAACTTTGAATACCCTCCACCATTTGGAACGAATTTGGAAATTCTCAAAAACATTAAAAACCCGTTAAAAATTCTGTTAACATCTTAAAATAACCGAATGTAGCTGTTATATTAGGGTCTCTACGACGCCCTATGGACATGCATAGGTTACTTTTGTCATAAATCGTTACAATATTCATATGCGAAATTTAAAAAAAATCGGTGAATAATGTAGTTAAAATCATCAAAATACCGAATATCAGGGGGTATCGTTATATGGGGAGTATACGAAGACATGGACCTACACAGACATTTTATTTTCATTCTGTCTAAGGCTGTAGTATCCATTAGGAACTTCCAATACCAAATTGGAGACAATTCCGGTGAATAATGTCGCTAAAATCATCAAAATGCCGAATATCGGGAGGTGCCATTATATGGCGGCTATACGAAGACGTGGACCTGCACAGACAATCCCCTGTCATAGGCTATAGCATCTATTACCAACATCAAATACCAAATTTGAAACAATTCCGGTGAATAATGTCGCTAAAATCATCAAAATGCCGAATATCGGGAGGTGCCGTTATATGGGGGCCATACGAAGGCGTGCACCAGCATAAGCAATATTTGTCATAAATTTGAAACAATGCCGGCCTATAATGTGGCCAAAATCATCAAAATACCGAATATCGGGAAGTACCGTTATATGGGGGCTATACCAAAACTTGGACCTACATGGCCAATTTTCAATACCGGGACTGAATAGTATTCACTCTAATGCGGTCTCAGAAGTCATTGAAGGATATAGAGTGAATACTTTACTAGGAGACCATCCCCTCCCGTCGCAACTTAAGAGCGTGAGCTGCCCCGACAAACCCGAGTAGCTTTGGCTCAATTACGATCCGGATGGTGCAGCCGGAATGACAAACTTAGAATACCCTTCATACTATGGTGGAGGGTATAAAAAACATTTTCAGCAAATAGCATATAACGGCCTATCAAATAAAGGAACAAAGTTAAAGTGTATAACAACATTGAGTTGTGTAAATTATGTAAATACTGTAAAGAATTTGTTTTCAATATTATAGTTGTAAAATATATTGTGTAAATTTGTGTGTTTGTTTGTTGGGTATATTACAATTACAATCATATGTTTCATTCATAGTTTGTGGACAATAGATATAGTCTCAGTAGATTGGTTTGGCGGTTATTTGTTGATATTTGGTACTTGAAAATAGCTTTAGTATTGTAAATGACGGTATAGATTTTCAGATTTATTAGTATATTGTTGGATGTGTTATTGTTGCAATAAATGTTTTATTAGTTTTTATTTATATAAAGTATAGGATATAGTTTGTTGTTACAGCAGACTTTAAATGCAATAAAATAATAAAAAGTGATTTTTTACTTCAATAAATCTCATACTACATAATATCAAAAATCAGAAATAAAACGAGAAATGTTTCCCAGTAAGGCTATTTTAGAGGATGATACATCAGAAGGATTATGATCTATTCATGAACGAACACTCAGTCACTATAATGTAGTTAACAACAACAAATTAAGAATTATTGTAGATTCAATTGAAAGGAAAAAAGATGACATAACTACAAGTTGTGGCAAAGCTACCCCCAGTCTCTGTTCTTCCAATTTTCGTTTCAAATAATTTCAATATAGCAAACAAATCTGCCAGTTAGAGCCTAACAATCATATCCTCATCGAATACACAAGCGTATGTCCCATCATCTCGCATTGTGATGCACCGCGTTGTAGTCACTACCGCCCATTTCCGGCCTATTCTTCAATGGTGGGATATTAAATATTACTTTTTCAGTCCTCTAAGATCTTGGACAGGAATATAGTGTTACTTTAAGATCTAAAATGATAATCAAATACCAGCCGGCCTTTGGATAGCACAGGTTACTTGCGGATAGTGGGAAGCTTAATAGATATATAGGGTTATTAAATATACAGACGTTGCAGTCAGAGTACCGACGGATGCAAGGATAAGATGAGAAATGTTCGCGTTATTAAGGACCATGTGTCATGTTTCCATTCATGTGAAGAAAGAAAACAAGTAAGCAAAGGCTATAGTCGTGCGGGGCCGACCATGTGATACCCTACAACATGTTAGAAGCCCTCTTATGTCCAAATCCACTTTGGAAGATTTAGCTTTTGAAATTATGTCACAGTGCACAGCCCAGATATTACCCTTAGCATTTTGACCAGAGGCATTTGCCCAATATTTACGCACACCGTCGTGCTGTTAGTTGTTGTGGTCCATTTTACGGCTAAATATAATCTAATGGTCATCCAAAATGCTAGAATTCTTACTTGTCATTAACGCTCTTCTCAGGCGTGTCGAATGGCTTCAATTTTGTGATCAGGAAATTTTTTCAGTTTTTGGTTCATTTGAACCCCTAATATTTTGTGATCATCTCCGATAGCAAGAGGTCCCTGTATCTCCAAATTTAGACTCATCTATATGATATTCTTGTCTACGATATTTATATATATTCGTCAACGAAATCAGCATAAAAAGCCAGAAGTTCGCCTTTTGTGTATTTCGGATATAGCCTGTAAGTAATGTTGGTGTTTTTCAGACAGAAATAGTGGTCCATTCTATCTATGACCTTTATAACGGCTGCAAAATCAGCAACATTTTTAGTTGTTGGTCCATTTCAATCCCTAAATATATTGCGGACATCTTTGAAAACAATAGGCCTAGCCCTTCTGAGCCTAACCCTACCCTTCTCGTGAGGATCGGATAGGATCAATATTAACATCATCATAGGCGTATTTTTATGCGACTTTCTTTAGATTTTATACTTTTATGCCAAGAATTGACAAAAAAACAAAATTGACAAAATTTGTCAAAATCGGTCCAGCCATTTTTGAGATATAAGCAATCTAACAAACATCCCCTTCCTTTGTATATACACATTGTATACATTACGCTATATATATCCGATATATTTACTATCGGCATCTACGTAACGGTCAGGATTGACCTGTTCGTCTATTTGTGATTTCGACGGGATTAAAAATATTCGCGGTTTAATGGAAAATTTGACTTTTATTTAAAACAAATTTTATGGTCCGTTTCACCCACTAAATATTATCCGATGACCATCAAAATTGGAAAGCTTCTGCCCAGCCCCAAGCCCTAGCGTGCCAACTCCCTCTTCGATTGGGCCATAATTGCGACCTGTAGAGTGATTACAAATTAACATGGACAGACGGACAGACGGACGGACGGACATACATAGCTAGATCGACTCAGCTCGGCGAGATAGGAAGATCCATAAATACTTTCCTATGTGGGAAACCAATATTTCGAGGTGTTACATAATTTTTTGTCCAATCAAACTTATAATACTCCCAACACATAGTGTTGTAGGGTATAAAAACTGAAATTTCTAAAGAAAATACATTTTAAACAAAGGTAACAAACTTGGAAAATACATTTTCTGAACCGAAAAGTTAGTATTAGTTCTGTTTCACTGCTACGAGCCACTCCTAAAAAAGCTTCTTTCGAAAAATGTGTTAGATATTAGGATCACCACTAAGGGAATAAAATCATATTCGGTTGCCGGCCCTTTGTTCCAAAACCTTACAGCCAGTAGTGGTAAATAAGATGAGTTCTGCTAAGAAACTTCAACACAATACGAAAAAACATCCATCGACCGTATTGCCTGCCACCCTTGCGGATGCGAAGGGAATACGGCTGCAGTACATTGCAGAGACCTTGTGACCCAAAACCGAAAAAAAAAAACGTCTTTCCATATATAACTTGTAAGTAGCGTTAAAAAAAAACTTTAAAACTATCTATCGAACAATGTTGAGAAATCCAAAGCACTAATCGGCCATGTCGCAATTTACAAGTCATTGAAAGTCATTACTAATCCATAATATAACTTCGCTATGACAACCGTAAAAGATCGTTTTTTGGGAAGATAGCAGGGTCGCCGTACATGTTGCTAACGGCCTAGCGATTTAACCCATTAGTCGCGGAGACATTTCCTTTGGATCTCTCTATTAAAAGTTTCATACATTTTGGACAGCGGATTCCTTTAATGAAAATACATGTCACCGGTGGTACCTAATGGTACCGTCGCATAGATCGGGTTAATCAGCGTTTTAAACTTGGTTTTAAACAAATTACATGTGACTGGGTTAATGGAACTGAAGCAAGTATTGCATCTATTTGAGAATTATAACGCTGGGCTATGTATCGGTAGCGATTGCGTTCTAAATCATCAAAAAGAACGGAATAATCATCAAAGTTATGAGTCAAAGAAGTCGAAGGAACCCGTTGAGCAGACACATTTTCGATATTGCTTTACAATTTAACGATGATCAAGGTTATATACACAAATATGAGGTATCACTGCAAAGAATGAATGCAATATCATCGGCGATCTCGATGAATCAATTGTTGATAAGGCAATTTTCTCATAGTTAGTTAGTTAGCTATTTTTTTTTTTATTTCAACAGTCAGGCTTAATTCCAGTGGTGTTTTACGAATTTAAAAATAAATGGCATTTATTTATTTGTGAGGAAAATATGTCTTCATATACCAAGGGGCAATGCGGGAAGACTATAGTTTGTGAATATGTTAGGTAGGTAGCTTAAATTGAATCCATGCAGATACGACTCCGATATGCACAATAATTCCGCCGCATTCTTTGAAGGGAAATGTTGCCACAAAATCTTGTTTTTTTTTTTTTTAATTCGGAGTTCAACAGGATCGCCCACTTTCAAGGTTATTAAAATAAAATTGTAGCATATAAAATTGAATGAAGTATTAATTTAATTAATTATATGTCGAAAATGATGTTTTCCCTGATGGATGTAGGACTAATTAGAGGACTTGTATAAGTAATGTTAATAGCACTGCGAAAGATCTTTATAGGATAACAAAAAAAAAACAAATAAAAAGGTATAATAAAAAATTGCATTAGGGCCAAAGGAAATCAAAAGTAATAGCTTGTTAAAATAATAAATTATACTGAACTGAAAATATTGAACTGCATGCGTGTTTTTCAGATGGTTATGTTCTAAATATATAAATTCCTTTCGTAACTTGTATGCATATATATGAAATTTTTTGTATGTATTACAATATGTTTGTATATAATTGTTTCTTCTTCATGTACATATTTTGTTATATTTTTGTAGCTAATTTCAAAGTGTCATGTATATAAATTTAAATGTATAAAAGAGGCATGTTTTATTTGACATCAACACGCTTATCGAGTGCATTTAGATGTTACAAGGATTTTTTAGACAACTCAGTGTAAGTGCCAATGGTTTGTGATTTTGAATAATTCCAGAATGTGCAGATTCATCCAAAACCAAAACAAAAACCTAGATGCCTCAGTATATAATTTGCGAGCAATAAGCGAGCTGATAAATGAAACCGGCCATCCAGCCTATTGTATCAATATGTCATTGTTTTTGTATATGTATATTATTTTTTGTTTATTTTTGTTGTATATTATCAATATTAAATTTTATTGTACACATAATAATTTTTTTATTTATATAATTTAAATGTAAAAAATAATTTAGGATAATAAGTTTAAATAGTTGGTTCTGGTTGGTTTGTTTAAGTTTTTGTTTTTTTGTTAAATGGTTACATACAAAATACAAAAAAATGCCAGTACGAAGAAATAACATTTTTGTTGTTTAGTATAGGTGGGTTGTTTTGCATTTAGTAGTTTGTCTTTGTGTTGGTTCTTCCCGTTTGCCAGAAACAAAAACATTTTCCGGTTGTAATTTTTGTTTTAATTTTCAGACGGTGTTGTTGTGCTGCAACAATTTCAAAGTTAGTTTTGTGCCATTTAAGTTTTTTAATGCAATTGTGTTTCTTTTTGTGTCAACGTCTTTTTTGTGCTTCATAAAGTTATGGGTTGTGGGTGGGTGTTGTTGGTTGTTTGTGGGCCCTCTCTCTGTTCTACTCAATGGAATTATAATTGAGCTGTAAATAAAAAAATAAGGTGTTTTATTAGTTTTAATTTTCAGTTTTTCTAAGTACAACAAAGAATGCTGAAATAGGGTTCGACTATTTGATATACAATTTAAGATGAATAGAGAAAAGGAAAACAATCACAGAAAAGTTCCCATTAGCTTTTTTGAACTCTGGCTTAATTGAGCTCAAAGCACAAGACAATAAGTCATTTTTTCAGAAAAAATAATTTGCAAACTACTCGTAAAAAATAATATACCTGCAATCAACTTCAGACTGCTGTCATTTCTAACCCACTCGTCTGACAGCTGTTAAAATTATTCCAGTGACAGCTCATTATATTATTTACAAGCGTACAAAAGCATTAACGAGAGAGAATTTTACAGAAAAAAGTTTTTCGTGATGGAATTCAAGCGTGATAGTGTGATTTCTTTATATTTGGCTTGAAAACCACAAGTGGCCATCGTTAGAGCACACCAGAATTTAAATTTGAATAAATCTTTTTACTGGAAGCGTAGCCCGACGTCAAGGAAGTGCACCGAAGAAAACAGCAACATCATCAGAAATGGGAAAACATTCGTTGTCCAGGAGGTTGGAAACAAACAAAATGATCGTGTTTACTTGCCAAAAAGGTCAGTTGAAAATGTGCACCTTCAGTTGGCCACCAGAACTCAAGCGCCGGCCATGGTGATGGTGTGGGCCGCCATAACAGCCGATGGTCGCTCGACCCTGTCATCAGAATAAATGCAGAATATTATCGCGAAAATATTCTGGAGGGTGTATTAAAGCATTGGGCACGCAAGCATTTTGGCCGCAGATCTTGGACATTCCAACAGGACTAGGGTGCTAAGTCCTGTTGAATGTCCAAGGTTTCGCACTCAGCACGCGCCAACCAAGAATGGTTACAAAATTAGGTTCCTCGCTTCATTTCCTCCGGATACCAATCCGTTGGACTTTTGTGCCTGGAGTATTTTGGAAAGCAAGGTTGGCTCTAAAAAATACCAAAGAGTTGATCACCTCAAGCAAGCGCTTCGCCGGGAATGGGCTAAAATACAGCAGAGCAACATTCGGGCAGATTGGCGGTGACGGTTTCATTGGCCGTTTGAAGGTGACCAATTCGAACAAATCTAAACTTATTCTAAAATTTGATGCTATTTCCGACATTTTTGGCTTTCATTCAATAACATTTAAAAAAAATGTAAAAATTATGACATTTGACTTTGTTGCATTTTTTATCTCACCCTGTATAGAGTAAAGGAAGAAATTCCTATTAGGGTTTTTAAACTCTGGCTAATTGAGCTCAAAGCACAGGACAATAAGTTAATTTTTCAGAAAAATAAATTCATAAACTAAATAATCGAGAAATTTGAGGTGGTCTTGGATGTTTTAGAATTAACTTTACCAAAACGCTTCTTCCGTCTCATTTTTGGGGAAAATGGTTCTTTTGGGACACATCCTAATATGTTGATGTCGAAAGTTTTAGAATTAACTTGACCAAAACGCTTCTTCATTTTTTCCGGAAAATAGTTCTTTTGGGACACATCTTAATATCTACCGTTGGGTTCAAATCGAAGCCTTACGCCAGTAGGACATATTGATATAAAGTATAAGGTATCACGCATATATTCAGTCGTTTGATGATGTCAAAATTTCTGACCAAAACCATTCTTTCATTTCATTTTATCTAAAGAAATCGGTATCGTTATGTTATGGCTGACCAAAATTCAGAGGGCAGAGCAAAATTAACATAATAACTTCTAAGGGGAAAACAAGGAGTTTTTAATGGAAAGGTAAAGAAGAAATATTGCAATTTCCTAACTTTCTTTAGATTTCTCTCTTATTTTTATAGTGCAAAACATAAACCTAACCAAAGCTAAAGAGAATAAATTATAGCAATTATATCAAATAAGCTAAACCCAATATTCAAATTAGAGAAGATAATCAACAATTTTACACGCTTTGTCTGTTCATACTTTAGGCTATATACATTTGTTATTGAATTTTGTTGCTGTCGATACCGCTTTGAAATGAAAATGAAATGAATGTAGAATTAACATTTCTAAACAGCAATGTTTGCATTTTTAATGAATCATGTATTCTATGTATTTAACTTTTCATTTTAAAGCCTCATTGTGGGAATATTCACGAACAGAATGATTCACCCAAATTTTGTATATTCACTGAATTAAAATTATTTGGTACTTATAAAATCTGTTTATTAATGTTAGTTCGAAAAAAATATAAACAAAAATTTAACTACAATAGCATTTTTTGCAAGATTAGATAATAAATGTAGTTAGCATTTATATATTTTCCTGCAGTGTTTTACTCTAAGGTATTGTATTTTGTTTTTTTTTTTTAATAACGTTAAATGAAAAAACTGATGAGAGTTGCAATATTGATGTCGGATGGAAGATGGTAAAGATATTGGCCTAACAGTTCACGGAACAAGCTCCAACGCATTTTTCTAGAGTCACAGTATTTATTATCAACCTATTGTAATTACTTTTTAATGGAACGGAGCGGCAGGGGCGAGTAAAGACACATACAGCAATTTTAATCTGAGACAATTAAAAAAGCAAACTTTTTATACCGTCCACCATTTGGAAGGAACTTCATTAGGACCATCAGATAGGAAATTGTAAACAATTGCGGTAAATAATGTCTCTAATATCAACAAAATAACGAATATCGGGAGGTATAGTTATATGGTGGCTATACAAAGGCGTGGAATTGCATAAGTAATTTTTCATAGGTTGTAGTACCCATTAAAATCTACCAAAACGGAAACATATAAACAAGAAAAAAAAAAACAGTAAGTTCGGCCGGGCCGATCTTTCAATATCATCCACCATTCGGAACGGTTTTGGCAATTAAAAAAAAAATAAATAAAAACAACAATAATGGGACTAAGCCTGACGATTTTTATTATCAAAATACCGAATATCGGGAGGTACTGATATATGGGAGATATACGAAGACGTGGACCTGCACAGATACTTTTCTGTGTTAGGCTGAATTATTCATTACGAACATCAAACTCCAAATTTGAAACAATTCCGATGAATAATCTCGCTAAAATCATCAAAATGCCGAATATCGGTGGTACCGTTATATGGGGGCTATACGAAGACGTGGACGTGCACAGACAATTTTCTGTCATAGGCTGTAGTATCCGTTACGAACTTCAAATACCAAATTTGTCGCTTAAATCACCAAAATACCGAAAAAAGGGAGGTACCATTCTATGGGGCTACACCAAAGCGTGGATCTACATGACCCATTTTCAATACCAAAAGTCCTGCAGACATACACATTTGAGTAAAATTTTATCAACCTACTTCATTTTGTTCGGAAGCTAGAGGGATTTCCACAGACGGACGGACATCGCCTAATCGACATAGAATTTTATACTGTTCAAGAATACATTTACTTTGTGGGGTCTAAAATGTATATTTCGAGGTCTTACAAATGGAATGACAAATTTAATATACCCTACATACTATGGTGGGGGTATAAAAATCATCAAAATACTGAATATTTAGAGGTACCGTGGTATGGGGAGTATACAAAAACATGACCCATTTTCAAACTTAAGCTGCCTGCTAATAAAATACACATGTGCGCATTTTAGTCTTCTATCTCAATTTGTTCGAAAGATATCGTTATTACAACTCTATAGCTAATTCGACTTAAATTGTATTGGGTCTGACATGAGTATTTCGAGGAGTTACAAACGGAATGACAAATACGAGCCGTTGCCATGTCCTAGTTTCCAACCAAATTCAGACTGCTGTAATTTCTAAGTCACTCCTCCGACAGCTGTTAAAATTATTCCAGTGACAGCTCATTATATTGTTTCAAATCGTACAAAAGCATTTTGGTGAGAATTTTCCAGAAAAAAAGTTATTCGTGATGGAATTCAAGCGTGATAGTGTGATTT
This sequence comes from Musca domestica, assembly GCF_030504385.1. Classification (NCBI taxonomy): domain Eukaryota; kingdom Metazoa; phylum Arthropoda; class Insecta; order Diptera; family Muscidae; genus Musca; species Musca domestica. Next base: position 1,177,551 of record NW_026712356.1, on the reverse strand, counting down.
CTTTATATTTGGCTGAAAAATCACAAATGGCTATCGTTAGATCACTCCAGCATTTAAATGTGAATAAATCGTTTGTGTCTCGTACAATCGCTCGTTACCGTGATACTGGTAGCGTAGGCCGACGTCAAGGAAGTGGACGGAAGAAAACAGAAATATCAGCAGAAATAGTTCGAAAAGTAAAAAAGCGACCTGATCGAAACCCGCGTCGCAGTGGCCGAAAAATGGCTCGAGAGCTGAACATATCGCAATATTCCATTGGGCAAATATTGAAAAATGAGCTCGGTGTAAAGCCATTGAAATTCCAAAAAGTGGAAGAACTTACACCGCAACCGAAAGAAAATAGACTCAAAAGAGCTAAAGAGTAGCTTCGCTTGACCGAAAGGGTGAACTGCCGAATTTCTCCGATGAGAAAACATTCGTTGTCCAGCAGTTTGTAAACAAACAAAATGATCGTGTTTTCTTGCCAAAGAGGTCAGCCGAAAATGTGCACCTTCGGTTGGCCACCAGAACTCAAGCGCTGACCATGGTGATAGTGTGGGTCGCCATAACAGCCGATGGTCGCTCTCCGCTCATATTAATCGATTATCAGAATAAATTCCAGAATATTATTGCGAAAATATTCTGTAGGGTGTATTAAACCCTTGGGCACGCAAACTTCAAGCAAGCGCTTCGCCGGGAATGTGCCAAAATACCGCAGAGCAATATTCAGGAAGCGTGTGACGGTTTCATTGGCCGTTCGAAGGCCATAATTCGTGCCAAAGGTGACCAATTCGAACACATCTATACTTATTCTAAAATTTGATGATATTTTCGACATTTTTTGCTTTCATTAAATAAAACTTAAAAAATGGCGTTTGACTTTGTTGCAGTTTCTTATCTCACTCTATGCCATCAAGAAAACAGTTTTTTATCTCTTCCTGTACCATCAAGAAAACCCAAGAGGTGGAAGGCCCGCCCCTACTGACCCAATCACTAAAGATAGAGGAGATATCCGAGTGTAGTTAAAGGTTCCTTCCATGTCATGAACTGCAGCTAGTGCATAGTTCGACTCCTCCATATTCTTCATTCTATAGAGTTCTCAATTCACGATTTCACTGTTTCTTCAAATATACATCATTTCGCCATTGAAAACTCCGCTTTCTTCATATCTATTCGATTTTCTGAAATAAAAATCAGAATCAAAAAATCCAACAAAAATAGCCAACACCTCATGTTAGCCCGATTTATTGGGCACATTTTTCGAATAACTAATTGCGCCAAACCTAATATAGAAACTGAAACAAAGATAGTCTAGTCAGTCCGTAGCCCTTCTGCAATGAGTAGTGTGGCTTTCCAGCACTTAAGCCATTCTCTGTCTTGTCTATTAACGATCTAGATCTTCATTGCATAATCTCAGTCGAATGTCTACTATATTTCAAATATTTTCTTCACATTTTATAATTAAATGAAGATTAGTAATTAAATTTGAATTCGCTGAAGGAAATCCTTCATTTAGCTTTACGTCACTGTAATACTATGCTTTAAACTCATAAATCCTAAAAATAGCTGAATAAACGTTAAACCATCAACATCTGTTTAACGCTGAGAACCTGCCATTTGTTGTTCATAGTAAGCAAATAATAAATCACAAAAACTCTTGTTAATATTTATAGAAAATGATATAAAAAATTTAATGGATTACTATAATATGTAGTCATCATCAAAAGCTAGTCATAAAAATCGTCACAACTAATCTTACAACTCACGTCGTGATGCCTGGCAAAACCCAGAGCACATAATATCGTTTGTCGTTACATACAATTTTACAAAATGATTTCATTGCAATGAGGCTGGGAGGAGGCGAGGGCAGCAACACTTTGTGTTTCCACAGCTAGCGCGTATTCTTTATACATACTTATGTGTATGTTTTCTACGACACGTTCTTTTTTTGCTATTCAAATTCTTTGGTACTTTACTGTTCTCAAGAGGAATGTGATTTCCTCATAAAGGATGTGTTTACATATACATAAGATACTTAACCCAATAACTACTTGGAAAAAAGGGTTTATTAAAATACAGTAAATTCATTAATATTAAGGGTATTTGATGTTAACAAGCGCATAATGCTTAAATATAAATAACATTACTTTCTTATACCCTCCACCATAGTATGGAGGGTATATTAAGTTTGTCATTCCGTTTGTGACACCTCACCTTATAAATTTTAGACCCCACAATGTATATATACGAGACACAAAAGATTTATTCCCATTTAAATGCTGGAGTGCTCTTGTAGTTTTCCAGCCAAATATAAAGAAATTACGCTATCACGCTTGAATTCCATCGCGAATATATTTTTTTTTTTTTTTTTTTTTTTGAAAAATTCTCACCGAAATGCTTTTATAGGCTTGTAAACAATATTATGAGCTCTCACTGGAATAATTTTAACAGCTGTCGGGCGAGTGGCTTCAAAATGACAGCAGTCTAAAGTTTGTTGCAGTTTTTTCATCTCACCCTGTTTATTCTTGATCAGCATAAAATTCTATGTCGATTTAGCGATGTCCGTCCGTCTATCCGTCCGTGGAAGTCACTCTAGCTTCCGAACGGAATGAAGTAGATTGATAAAATTTTACTCAAATGTATATTATGTTTGCAGGACTTTTGGCATTGAATTTTGGTATAGACCCCATATAATGGTACCTCCCGATATTCGGTATTTTGATTTGATATTTGATTTTAGCGACATTATTCACCGGAATTGTTTCAAATTTGGTATTCGAAGTTCGAAATGGATACTACAGCCTATGACAGAAAATTGTCTGTGCAGGTCCACGTCTTTGTATAGCCCCCATATAACGGTACCACCCAATATTCGGTTTTTGTTGATTTTAGCGACATCATTCACCGCAGTTGTTTCAAATTTGGTATTTGATGTTCCCAGTGGATGCTACAGCCTATGACAGAAAATTGTCTCTGCAGGTCCACGTCTTCGTATAGCCCCTATATATCGGTACCTCCCGATATTCGGTATTTTGATAATTTAAGCGACATTATTCACTGGAATTGTTTCAAATTTGGTATTTGAAGTTCGTAATGGATACTACGTATATACGTATAGCCCCCATATAACGGTACCTCCCGATATTCGGTATTTTGATGATTTTAGTAACATTATTCACCTTTTTTTTTAAGTTTCACATTTGAATATTGTGATGGCTTATGACAAAAGCTACCTATGCAGGTCCATGTCTTCGTATAGATCTTAAAATAACAGCTACATTTGGAATTTTTAAGATTTTAACAGATTTTTTTTGAGAATTGCCAAATTCGTTCCAAATGGTGGAATGTATTCAAAATTCGGCCCGGCCGAACTTACAACTTTTTAACTTGTCTTGTATCTAAGGATTTGGTGAAACACAAATGCTACCAATGTGTGTAATGTATTGTAAGGGTTAGAATATCCAAATATGTTTTTTTCTGGCACAGTCATCGGTGACCAAGGTGTTAGGTTGACGCAGGGATCGGAAGAGTTACATTTTCATCGGTGGGGTCCTATACACCCTACCCCACTCTGGTTATGTAGGTATATTTCAATAATTACATTCTTCAATAATGAAAGAATTTAGCTACGTCAAGAATTTATTCTTGAAAAAGTGATACTATGCTGCTACATTATGGAAACTATTATCCAAATCCGAAACAATCATCATCAATTTCAATAGACTTCGTCCTTGTGCCAAAACAAATGAACTGTGCAAAATGCATCTCAATTGGACAATAAAAACGATTTCAAGAATACATGAACAGATAGGAGAATGGATGGATATACAAAGACAAAATACCCCGTACTACAGTGAGGTATAAAATGTAAACGTGAGGTATAAAAATGTAAAAATTGTAAAAGTTGTCGGAACTTGCTGGTTCTGGAAAAAAACAATTGTTATTTATTGACAATTTGTAAAGATTGACAAAAAATAATTTTCAAATGAATCGTTTTTTCATAATTTTCCAACAAAATCGGAAGATTCTGATTCCATAAAAAGTATGTGCCAGATCAAATCGCAATTTCAAAATTATAGTGAGTATATAATATAATTAATGTTACGTTTACACACAGATGTCAAAAACGTTGATGATTTGTTAAAATTTGCCTGTATTCCACATAACTATTGAAGATAATTGTTTTAATATCCTTTTCTTTTAATATGACTCTGGCAATTCGATTTGGATGCTTGGAAAATATTTTTCTACAAGTAAGAACCCTTAATGGATGTGGTTACCAGATGCACATCGTAGATAGATCTACTCTTCTCATTTCTTTGGCTCATAGCCAAATTGAATAAACCATCCTTTCTATAATTTACTTTCTAGATCACAAATGAGCTATAAAAAACTCGAATTCCGTAGATATTTAATTATGTTAATGACGTTTTATGACTTTTATTATTGGTTTTCTTCTTATTTGACGTTCAGAACTTTCTGAACTCAAAAATTCAGCACAAAGCCCCTCTTTCAAAGATTTACGACATAGGAATATTCATGGCGTAAGACGTTTGACTTGTCTTGGAGTTCGAACGAAGTTTTGGGGACGCACCCGAGCACCCTTTTATCAAACTATAGACCAATCAGTTTATCATCCATTCTTCTAAAGACCCTGGAAAGACTGATATACCTGGATGTAAATACGGGAATATGAAAATATGTTAAAACAGCTCTTTATGAAATGAAGAAACCAGGGAGAAGTAGAATTACAAACTGGCGGTTGTTTTTGGAGGTTCATGATTTGCTAATAAGTTAATAATTCTTTTTAGCATTTGTCATTTTATCAAAGCATTAGAACTAAGAACTAACCAAAGCGAGCTGGAACAACGAACCACGCAGCAAGGATCAATCATAACTCTTTTCGAATAACTCATAACTCTTTTCGAAGCCTTTCTCTTTATCTACTAACATATATTATCTTCTTTCTCTCTCAACTTTTTTTTCATTTCTCCATACTTTTATTTTCACGCAGGATTAAGGTAAGGAGTAAGGTAGTTACAATTTTATTTGCAACTACACATCCTCTAACCTAACTCTATAAGAGTAAACTTTGGTTTTCTTGAATGGTGTTGGGGATTTCCAGAGGAGAAAATCTAAAGCCCTGTCCGAAGCCCATTTACATAAAACAGTATAGAATTTAGAAAACTCAGGTACGGGAATTCACTTATTGGACTTATATCTGCGATTCCGGAAAGATAATTATATAATTACATAGCATTCTGGAAAGGTTCGTGTCCACTACAATTTGGTATAATAAGGACTTATAATAGGGACCTCATTGAAAATTGTTGTATACATATTTACATAAACTTTCTAATTATAACTATTTTGTCAATATTAGTTTAGCTGATCTGGGTCTAAAATGATCTTGGACACAGACTTTCGAATCAAATATCCAATACCCGGATACGGCATCCTGGGAAAAAGCACATAATTTTACTAAACTAGAGTTGTTTTTCTTTTTGCTATTAAAAATAGGAATTGGCATAGTTGCAAGTACCTTAGTAGAAACCACAAGGATGTTATTATGGCTAAACTTTGGACCAACTAGGGTAGTCATCGAACGAGCAAACATATCAAAATGACAAAGGATTGCGTCCAAACATATATGGGTTGAAAACCCATAATCTAAAATCTTCTAATCTAAACGATTATACCTACATGCCCCATCTAGCCATATGGTTAAGGGCATAAAGATACCACGCCCATTTTAATAATAACCCATAACATTTCTCCAGCCATAAGTTAACTTCCATTAAAAATTGTTCGCAGCCGTTGTTCTCCAACTTCCACTTGCCTGCTACACAAGTTGTGCCTTGCAAATGTAGATAACATACTCGCATTAGCCGGAACTAGACATGCCGTAACACATTTACCCACATGCATACCAGTACTAAGTAAGGAAGGGAATTTGTTTTTATAGCTGTCACTGACATTGCTCGAGACGATACTGATGACGACTAGGCTAACAATTCAAAAAACAACAACCGATTCGATAAATGTGAGAAGCAGGTGGAGACGGTGGCACGAAGGAAAATGTTATTAAGGTAAATCAGGAAGTTAGAAGACACACACATAAAGTACAGCCGTATCAATGAATAATACATACCTTACACAATTTGTCTTGAAATGTTTTGCTAACATCGTTGCTCTAGTTCTGGATATTGTGTGTGTATTGGGGGGGAGAAGGGAGAGCATTCTTGAGTTTGGGGTTGGTTTCGTGGGGCGGTGGTTGTTTGAACTTTCTTCCTGTTGTTTTGTTGGGGTGGTATTGTTTGGGGGTGTTGTTGTCATCTTCTATATTTTTGCTATTGCTGCTATGTTTGTGTAATAATGGTATTGTTGTTGTGCTGTTTTTTTGTGTAATACTTAAATTTAACTCTTGAGCAAATTGTTAGCCCTCTGATTGACACCCGACATGCGCGCATTATTCGCATCACCCTTTGCATTGATACGGTCAATCTGTATGTTCTGATTCTCCAGCTCTGAGCCCATATCCAAAGCCATATTACGTAAATTGCCCAACATGGCATTGACTTGTCCAAGATTTTCATCCATTTCATCTTCGCGGGCATCATTTGTAATGCGAGCTATGTAACCGGTCTGTGGTGGCTGACCCATACCACCCCGTTCTCTTTCATCGATGACACGCTGTGGCTGGTTGTTAACAATTTTACCATCATCATTTTTTTTCCACGCATTGTCAGCATCATCTTTGATAGATACTTTTTTCCAGGGCAGGACACAAATGCCACAGCATTTTTCCATGCCGCTTAAATTCTTTTCAGCTTCTTTCATGTCCGCATTAATGCGATCCATACCCTCTTCGATACGATCCAACTGTTCACCTTGATCATCCAAGGCGACCAGGGTGCGAATACCAGCCTCCTTACTCTCCTCCATGTAGGCCAACATACGGCGGGTACTTTCCACAGATTCATCGGCCACTTGGGTAGCCTTCATTTGCAAATCTTGCAATTCGGTACGTGGTTCGTTATCCATGGCTGACATTTAAGTGCTGTTTTCACCTCCTTTTATTTGAAATATGGGATTGTTTTCTAGAATGCTAACTTGAGTTAACTGGCACGTTCAAGGTTTTGTTTTTTTTATTGTATTTTCGGTTGTTGTTGCTTTCAATTTGTGCCTTTTTGTGATATGACTGTGATTTAATAAATTTTTTGATTTGTATTATCTATCTTTCACACATAAATATATATAAAGTTGCTATTTGTTGTTTTTGTATTTTCTCACTCACTGACTTTTTTTCAACCACTTTGCTTCCTTTTGTGTGTGTGTTTCTTGAACTTTTTTTTTCAATGAATGTTGTTGATGATGATGTTTTTTCTCTCAAATCTCTAGGCAGTCAGTATTAGTCACTTTTCTAAAAACAATTACTTTCACCATTCAATTGTTATTTCGATTTTATTATATATTTTTCTCCTCCCTTTCTTCGTGTTCCGTTTTTCTAATTGGAGTTACGTTGCTCTATTGTTTTGTGTGTATATGCGAAGGATTTTGGCAAATTTTCTAACTAAAAATTCCAATAGATATAAACCGTATCGAGGAATATCCCAGTAAACAATTTTTTCCGACTGCTCTGATTTTAGATTTTTTTCCGAAATTTCTGACGTTTTTTTCAGAAATTTCTGATAGAATTTGGTCCGATTTTCTAAACGTTTTTTTTTAGAATTTCTGCACATTTTCCTGTGTTTTTAAGCGAAAAAAACTCGAAAAATGTACAAACGGAGAGAGTAGATTGTCTATTGCTCTGGCATATTCTCTCCCACATGTAAACGGATGGTGGTGGTTTGACACATTCTCTCCCATAGTAGTTGTTGTTGTGATCATTCATTTCAAGATCTCAACAACAACAAAGCGCAAAGAAAAAATGCTATTTGTTATTGTTATTGTGAACTGTTAGATTTTCCGTTGTAAAAATGTAAGTTTTGTTGTTGTTGTGAATCAGCCTCTTTCTCTTTCGTTCCCAAAAAAATATGATGGAAAAAAATTGCAAAAACAACTACATACCGGTTTTCTGTGTGCACTGCTTTTTATTTTTAGTTCTTGTTTAGCAGTTGAAACAGAAACGTGCTACTGTATGTTATGTTCCTAATAAAAATAATATTTATAATGTAAATGTATTATAGATGTAATATTTAAACTACATTTTTACGAAACCGGAAATAAATTTTTTGTTTTTTAAATAAATATGTGTTTTTTTTTCATTTTTAAGTGGTGTGACGATTTTTTCAATATTTCTTCCGAATTCTGAACGATTTCTTTCAGAAAATCGGAACTTTCTCCCGAATTCTGAGCGTTTTTTTTTCAGAAAATCTGAATTTTATTCCGAATTTTCTTTCGAATTCTGACCGATTTCTTTCAGAAAATCTGAATATTCCGCCGAATTTCCAGGCGAATTCTGCCCGATTTCTTTCAGAAATTCGGAGTTGTCCTCCGAATCTTTTCCGAAAATCTAATTTTTTCTCCTATTTTTTCAAGAATTTTCACCGAATTCGGACCGAATTCGTCCAGAAAATCTAATATTTTTTCAGATTTTTTTCAGAAAATCTTTCCGAATTCGGTGACCACGTCCATACAACTTTCGTACCGAAATCGGAAGGAATTCGGAATCAGAATCGGACATTTTTTCAGAGATTCTGACAGAAATCGGACCGAATTCGGCAAAAATTGTTTACTGGGATGTTTTCACGACGCACGCACACCCACAATTATGTTTTCCAAGTTTGTGTGATTAGAGAATTGTAAGTCGAATCTTGACTAGGAAAACAGTCTCGATATATTTTTAGTTCCGTTTTGATGACATTTCCTATGTAATCGATTTTTTTCTATAATCGTTTGATAAACAGCTGATTTAGTGTGTTGTACTTTACACTGTGCCAAAATTACGATATGAATAAATTGACGAAAAAAATCTACGGGAAAACTGACAATTTTTTAAGCGAAAATAATAAATAAACTGTACAACATTTTTAATGAATACTGACTAAGTAACGACCCGTGTAAGCTATCCATAAGAAGGTAACCAAATAAACAAGTCCAATGCCTCTGTTCTTGAATGTGCAAAATCCAAGGCGTTCCATTCTTTTTCCGCGATATACTCTTAAATTAAAATATTCTAAAAAAAAACAAGTAAAAAAGACGTAAGTTCGACCCGGCCGAACTTTGAATACCCTCCACCTTTTGAAACGAATTTTGCAATTTTCAAAAAATAAAAGCATTTAAAAAATCCGTTAAAATCTTAAAAATACCGAATATCGGGAGGTACCGTTATATAGGGGGTATACGAAGACGTGGACCTACATGGCCCATTTTCTGTCTTAGGCTGTAGTAGCCATTACGAACTTCAAATACCAATTTTGAAACAATTCCGGTATATAATGTCGCTAAAATCATCAAAATACCACATATCGGGAGGTACCGTTATATGGGGGCTATACGAAGACGTAGACCTACCATTTTCAATACCAAAAGTCCTGCAGACATAATACAAATTTGAGTAAATTTTTATCAACTTACTTCATTTCCTTCGGAAGCTGGAATGATTTCTACAGACGGACCGACGGACGGACATTGCTAAATCGACATAGAATTTTATGCTGATCAAGAATATATATACTTTGTGGGGTCTAAAATGTATATTTCGAGGTGTTATAAACGGAATGGCGAACTTAATATACTATGGTGGAGGGTATAAAAAGGAATGAATTTATCTTAATATTATGTTGTATACAATTTGTAATAAGTTAATATACAGGGAAAGGTTTGCAAGCGTTTTTTCATTCTCCATGCATAAAGCAGGTATTGTGGAGATTTGTATCATTTTCAGCTGGTACTTCTTGTATTTTGATCCCTGAAGATGGACCTAAATTGAAAGGTCATTCGAGGCCTACACAAAAACTAACATCACCGAAAATGTTTCCTTAAGATGAAGGGTTTGAAATATATATCTTTAAGTCCAAGAACACATAAATAAACTTGGTATACCTAAGATATGGAACCTATAACGCCAAAAAAAAAGTTTATTTGTAAAATTTTTTACTAGAAGTCGTCTGTTAACCCGAAAGTTCTGCAAAAGAGAGCGGTTGGAGAGAGAAATTTTGACAATTCTTACAGTGAAAGTTTGAAAATTCTTGTTTTCTTCTTGCAATCACTTGCAACCATGGTAGAAGAATACAGGTAGTCGCATCGACACATCTGCTGGGACAATGAACTGTCAAGCCGATTTTGAATGAAAAATTATTAAAATTTGTAAAAATTGTTGAAAAATTCATATTATAAGAACCTCTGATTTGCGTCGTATAAAAAAATTAAAAAATCCACTTATTTTTCATAAAACATTTTAGACATATCAACGCTCCAAGCGTTGATGCATCTACCTATATTCTTCTACCATGCTTGCAACTCTTCTTCTTCTCATTAATTGACATTCAATCAGATGTTTTCTATTGTTTGTTTATTTATTTTTGTGCATTCAATTTGAAAATATTTTTTTGGAGTTATCAAGACTAATTGTTTTTGAAAAGAAACCAGAAACACCTAACGCTGTACCCAGCGATGTTTTCCGTTGTAGATTCCGCACTGGATTTAAAATGAATGAATCTATTTTTTATGGCAAATCTGCTTAAATAAATCCGGTTTATGCGCTATTATTTCCTAACCACAATCTATTCATCCAGATTTACTAAAAGAGAAAATATGTTCTCGGAATTGGATTTTGTGACGAAAACAAAAAATTAAAATTCTATTTCCTCATGATAACAAAATGGAACATGGAAATGGTAATGATTATAAATATATTTTAAAATCGATTGCCGTTATAATATCCTTTTTGCTTCGCCAATTTTTGGGGTTTTTCTTTAATTGTGCAAGCATTCGTAAGCAAACATCATATGTATCCTCCTATGGGTGTATCCATGGTAGAAAAATACAGGTAGATGCCTCAACGTTTGGGAACATCGATATGTCAAAAAACTTTAAATGTGTTTTCAAATATAAGTAGATTTTTAAATGTTTTCTTATACGACGGCATTCGGATAATTCGCGTTTTTCAACAATTTTTACAAATTTAAATAATTTTTCATTCAACAGTTTCAATTCCAAAATTGTTTTGACAATTCATTGTCCCAGCAGCTGTGTAGCTAGAATGCTTATATCTCAAGAATGGCTAGGCCAAATGAACTAAAAACAAAAAATTTCCTGCTCACACAATTGAAGAGTGTTAAGAACGGAGGAATTCTAGCATTTTTGATAACCATTGGTATATGTAGCTGTAAAATGGACCACAACAACTAACAGCATGATGGAGTGCGTAAATATTGGGCAAATGTCCCTGGTCAAAACGTTAAGGGTAATATCTGGGCAGTGCTCCATGACATAATTTTAAAAGCGAAATATTCCAAAATGGATTCGTACATAAAGGGGCTTCTAACATATTGTAGTGTTGTAGGGAATCACATGGTTGGCCCCGCACGACTATAGTCTTTGCTTACATGTCAATGTTCCCAAGCGTTCACGCATCTACCTGTATTCTTCCAACATGGGTGTATGTATATGTTAATCAAATAGCCTAACCTTCATTTCTGTAAACGCAGTTTTACTGTCTACCACTTTTTCAGGACTGTAAATGCTAACACTATTTATAAATAAATTTTAAGCAAACTGATAAACGAGATCATTAATGAAATGTAAATGCTTTGAGAGTCCAATTATTGCTATCGTTATTACTGAAGCGCATTGTCATACATTACGTGGCCCACTAACTCTTCTATGTCTTTACCCACTGAAATCAACTCTAACTACCCACTACTGAGTATTCGAGTAATTTACTCCTTCACAACACTAGAACTTTCTTGATTTGGTTTCTCTCCTCAGTTCGTTGTATGTAGGGCATTTTTATTTTTAAATAATTATCAATTCTCCTCACAGAATTGCAAAATGTTGTAATGCAAAATTCAGCTTTGGACTCTTCTAAATATTTTACATGGCTAATATTGAAAATATATGGTTTCGTAACGAAGATAATGTTTAGAAAAACTCTTCGTACCTGCGAGAATATTTAGTATGTATTAACTGAGAGTTTTGAGTTACTGCTCTACACATCGACTGCGACGTTTACTTCGACGTCAACAGCGACGATGACGATAACGAACCTCAAGTGAGTGTATCGCGGTATGCAGGTCTCATTCAGTCGACAAAAACCGAACACACAGCAAACAATCACGCGAATACGCGAGTTTTCTGGGGACTAAAGTTCTGAAACGTTCGGCACGCTCTAACGCGCTATGTCAATCTAGCAGTGTGAATTGAAAAAGTGAAATGTAGAATCAACGCCTAAAGTTTATTCGATTATTTTGTTCGTTATTTATTTTTTTGTTGGAAATTTTGAGTTTTTCTTTCTGCAACAACAAAGAAAACGCAATAAACAAAAGAAGAAGAAAAAAAAAACGGGCAAACAAAGCGAAAAATAAACACACACTCACGAAAAAAGCGTGCAACAAATATTTCTCTGTGGTAAATATACTAAGTGTCTGTTTTCTGTTTGTGTGTGTATATATAAACAAATTCTTATGCGAAGAGTGTAAATTACTAGCCGAATGCCGAAAAAGTACAACAAATAGCATAAAATAAGTAACAACAAATTCATATATCGTTCTTGTTGTTGGCATTGTGTATATAATTTCAAAGGCAGGCACATTCTCTGAACAAGTCTAGAAAAAAAGAAAACAACGAAATACAAGGCAACCAACTAACCGACTGGGTGCAGAGACCGTGAGAGTATATGTTTTGTTGATTTCGCTCTCTCTCCCGTAAAATGCTAATAGATGTCTTCCAATTGAGTGAATTTACAAGTGTGTGTGCCTGGGTTTGTGTTGTTTTTTAAGCGGGTTGTTTGTGATGGAAGAAGTATAATGAAAAGCAATGAGAAATGAAATAATTGTGCTTGGTTAAGTTAAAAATTCCCATATCCATCGATGATGATGACGAAGTAGAAGTGAACAAAAGCAAAAAATGCAAAGAAAAACGTTGTAAAAAACATAGAAAATAGTTAACAAATTAAAGTTGTGTCGTCTTGATAAGTGTTTGTACAATAAATTTTGTATGTGAAAAAAGCAACTGACTTATAAGAAATTCTCTATTAAGATTTTCTTACTCGGAGTGCCATGAGAGTGTTGGTTGGTGGTGGTAAGCCGCCAGTTGTGCAAAGCAAAAATAACAATGATTTGTGTGTGTGTTAGTTAACTGGTCAAGTACAATTTTATTGGGGTCTTTGAAACCTACTAGAAGAGAATACAGTAAAGACGCACAAGAATAAAAGAAAAAGAAGACGCATGGAAAAAAACTACAAAAATGATGTTAAGAACCCGCCGCCAGTTTTAAAGTACAATTTTTAACAAAAAGAAAAGCAACAAAACGAAATAACGTTTGATCTTCTGCACGCCAAATGTCAAGGAGCAAATTATTTTGTGTGTTATGCGCGTTTTTATGTGTCCCCGTGAATTCTAGTCAGGGTCCTGTTTGCCCACATTATCAATACTTATCAAATTTTCTTTTGGCTGTTTATGATATCCTTCCTTTTTCTTATTGGAAGCTATCTTTAGCTCTCCATTTTTTGTTTGTCGCTTCTTTGTTTTGCTATTGACGACAACAAATACACTAAGGGTGTGTCATTTGTTTAAGAAAATTATTGAAAGTGTTTTCTTCAGCAAAATCACAAAATTTGTGAGTTTTAAATTGGTATTCGATGCCGGTGTTGTTATTGTGTTAAAATTTGTTGTTAACTTATTTTTTTTTAATATTGTGAAATACCTATGCAGAAACATTGTTGGCACACTCGAAATGACGAATTTGCAAATTCATAAACAGTTTTTACTGACACTTGAAAAGAGATCGCACGGACCAAACTTCGGCACAATCACGGATCAATTTTATCATAAGTAGCATTGGGGACCTGATTGCATTTTTTTGCGAAACAACACTAGTGTAAAATAAACTGTTTTTTTTTTTAATTTTTTCCAGTGGAAGATATTTTGACCCTGATTCCGGGAAACTATTTTTTTCTTGGGGGACGGATTCGGGACCCCAGATTTTTGAACCGAAAGTCCGAGTTAAAGACCCGGCCTGGATTAAAGACCCGGATCCACTTACCCGGTATGGACAATATAGGTATCGTTTTAAAGCTTATGAAAATACGTGGTCACATGATGGAGAAAGTGATCATGTTTCGGAAGTTATAGTCAAATTATCGATTTTTTGGACCCTGATTTTTTATAAATTCCCAAAAAGTCAAAAAAGGGTCCATTATGGGGATGAACAAAATTGATGCCAAAATATAGCTGACACCTTTCCAAAATGCTACAATTTGTGCTAATACATTTTTCGGACCCAGAAAAGATCACTTACTCCATCATTGGACTACTTGTTGGATGGGTATATTTCGGGTCAAAACTCTGGGGTCCCGGGTCCGTCCCCCTAGAAAAAAGTTTCCCGGGATCAAGGTTAAAAATGCCTAACTTTAAACTAGAGTTAAGCCTTTTGTTGCTCAAAAAATTTTGTCACTTAGCTGGTGCAGAGTGATTCAAATTAGCTGAACAAAAGCCACAATTTATGTCGTCTCAAATTTCGGCTCAACTGCAGTTTAGTAAAAACTTTCCATTTTTAATTTAGGAGTCACACAACAGTACCCAGATATTTGACCAGAAAATGCGGCTCCGAGTCTAGGCATCACTTAAAACCTTATAAATATACCTGTCCAATAACTGATGAAATGATGTTATACAAACGGTTCGGAAGTTATGTCAAAATAAAATATTTTTGTTCGTGTATTTTTATAAAACCCTCAATTAACTAATAATCAAAACGTTGCAATATCAATATCTGTTGTGGATAGAGATTCTCTTAACGGTTAGGTAGTTACAAGAAAGATTATTAAAAACGGATATCGATTTTATGATTTTTACAAAACTCTTAAAAATTTGAAAAAGTTCCCATTATGGTTACAATATGTGTGAATCCAAAAATATAGTCTTGTAAGACTATTAGCGGAACAAAGTTTTCTAAATTTGGTACATTTTTTAATGTAGCTGGCCTTTGGCTTTTCTACTTCTTTTCTCCTCCAGGTATGCCCATCAACGGCTACGCGAATCAAAGTTTTTCTAAATTTGAAATTGTTTTATTTCGCCTTCGGTCGGCACTTGAGATTTTTTCCTCTGTGTATGTCCATTACCGGCTTCGCGAACCAACGTTTTTCTAAGTCTGATGCTGTTTTATTGTTGGTATATCCAATACTGGCTACGCGAAGTAATGTTTTTTTATACTGAAATCATCATTTCAATGTACTGAGCAGAATCGGTTCCATGAAAAAAAAAATGGATCCATGAAAAATCATTTTGTGTCAACTATTATTTGGCCTTTTGATACAACTCCCAACAACATGATACTAATTGTTGGATTAGCTTTAGCTTTCAAATGGTACCTATATTGACCATATCTGTTAAGTAGATTTGAGTCTAACCCGGGTCTTGGACCCAGATATTCAGGTCAAATATCCGGGTCCATCCCCCAAGAAACGAAAAAAATTTTCCAAAAATACGAGCTTTTACTAAACTAGAGTTCAGTCAAATATTTAATCATAAACCGGAATTGCTCACCTTCGACCCAAATGTCAATGTCACGGGTGCGTCCCCCAAGAAAAATATAGTTTCCTGGGATCAGGGTAAAAATACCTACCACTGGAAAAAATTAAAAAAAAAAAAAACAATTGAAGAGTTTTTACTAAACTAGAATTAAGCCGGTACCGTTATATGGGTGTCATACGAGAACTTTAACCGACATGACCCATTTACGAACTAAACTTTCAATTGCCCTTCTATCTCAATTCGTTCGAAAGATAGTATGATAACAACAGACTGACAGGCATACGGGCATAGATAAATCGACTTGGAATCTTAAGCTGATCAAGAATATATGTACTTTATAGGGTCTATCCTGAGTATTTCGAGTTTTTACAAACGGAATGATAAAGTTAATATACCCTCCACAGAATGGTAGAGGTTAGAAAAATAACCCAAATTGGGAAAACCCATATTATCATATATTTTGCTTGGAAATTGTGCCATCAAAATATCGTAGATCGGGAGGTACCGTTATATGGGGGCTACATTAATTAATGGACCTAAATCGAACATTTTTGGTAGGGAGATTTACCAAGAACCCCAAATGTAATATTTCACATAATTTGTTTAGAAATTGTGGCAAAAAACTTCCGAAAATTGGGAGGTACCCTTATATGGGGGCTCTATATAGTCCATTTTCCAATATACCAATTTTTTCCAATTTCCAATACCAATTAGCCTGCATATAATTTAAACCTTTGTACCAATTTTGAAAGTTCTAGATTTAATAATGTGTACTCTATCGTGATTTCAATAGACAGACAGACAGACATAGCTAAATCGACTTACAATCGGCTTTCTGATCAAGAATATATTTACTTTTTGGGGTCTCCAACGAATATTTCTTTGTGTTGCAAACCAAATGATAAATTTAATATACCCTCTATTGTATGGTGAATGATATAATGAAAAGGTACAGTACGATTCGTACAAAAAATTGATAAATTAAAGCAGGATTATTGGCCACTATTGTAGGCAAAGAGTGATTAATCGGCAAAGTCGACTGATTCGTTCTAACTTGTTCATGCATTTTGCCAAGTTTTTGCGGTGTATTGAAGAATGTTTCTCATTTTTAGGGCAATTCCATATCGTGGACATTGTAGTGGCAGCCAGTCTAGCATCACATCTCGGTGACTCAAACATAGGTGTCGATATGAAGATGTGATTCTATTCGGTTTCTATTACCTCTTTTTCTAATCCTTAGATGATTTTGTCAAATCCAACCTTTTTTTGGATTCATTCAGATCCCTTTTTAATTCCGATATTTAAAACCACAGATGAAAAACCCGCAGATTTAAAAAGATTAATAAAATCCCTAGTTCTGCTAAGCCAAAACTTTTGAACATAACTGTATGCTGCTGTGAGGCTGGTTTGTTGTACACCTTGTTCTCACAGCAACGTAACCAAACGACAGCCACCAGAACAACCAACAAGTCAAACAACACATAACCTAGCTAACACTAGACAATGGCGAACCGAATACCTTAGCACACCACGATACAACAACAAAAACAAAACATTGGCTTGTTCTCCGAGACAGCCAAGAAATTAAATATCTACCTTCAACGAATTTACGAAAACGGTTCGTAGATTCTCATCAAAGCAAAATACCTACTCGCTATTGCTGCAGAACTCTAGCTTTCAAAACTCAAAAAAAAAAAAAAACTTCAAATCAAACTGAGAATAAATTTTTATTGTGTGACGTGCTCTGATATGGTGGTTGGATAAAATTAAATGCACGTGTGTGACTGAGTGTGTAAGAGGAGTTATTTTTCCCCTGTTTCTTACCATTGGGAGCCCTACTGGTTGCTTTTTGTTGTTATTGTTGTTGCTGGTGATGGTGACAACAATGACGCGAACGACGAACGTCATACCTTCACGTACCGAAAAATTCCGGCGCAAGTTAATATGGTTTTGTCGTCGTTGTGTTGCCTATTCTCTCATTACCATGTTTCGGTGCGTAATTTTATTTTGGTATTCTCTTTTGTTGCCCAGGTTTATCAGGTTGTTTGTTATTTCCTCATTGTTGTGAACCAAGTTTGTTAGAGCCGCCAGCCAAGTTAGTATGTTGGGGGGTGTTTTTTGTTGGCTTTCGGTATTTTTACGTTGTCCACAAACAAAAAGGTTGTATGGAAGGTTTGTTTGAATTCCTCTTAATTTCATCTTCTTGTTTCTACTTCAGCCTCCATTGTCATGGTTTTTTGTGTGTGTGTGTTGTACGTTATTATTTCATCTAACTGGTATTTTTCAAAATATTTTGTTTAGTTTCGACAAACATATCATCATGGCTCCAAACAAATGTCTGACCTTTGTTTACATACTATGTACCAGAGATGGCAAAGGAGAATTACTAAAATGTTGTAAATGCATCTGAGTGGTATTCTACTTACAGAGGATTGCTTGAAACCCATGAATTTTAGTTCTATAGAATTATTGTACCCTCCATACATAGTATGTCTGTTGTAATCACGCTACAGTCAAAACGAATTAAGATAGGAACCTTAAATTTTGCACAGATCTGTCTTTTGTCTGCTGGCAGGTCAAGTTCGAAGATGGGCTATATTGGTCCACGATATCGTATAGCTCCCATAAAACGGTACCCCCCGATTTTCGGCATTTTGATGATTTTAGCCACATTTTTCAATGGAATTGTCTGAAAATCTACATAAGAAGTTCCTTGTAAGTACTTTACCACCTGGAAGAGAATTATATATAGGTCCACGATATCGTATAGCTCCCATATAACGGAACCCCCCGATATTCGGTATTTTGATGATTTTTGCCACATATTTTAATGGAATTCTCTTAAATTTCTCACAAGGATTTCCTTTTGAGTACTTTATCCCCTGAAATAGAATTCTCTATATAGGTCCACAATATCGTATATCGACCATATCCATCTTCCTATATTCGGTATTTTTAAGATTTTAACAGCGTTTTTCAGGGAAACGGCAGTTTGTGTACCCTTTGAACAGAAAGTACCATTGCAAATGATCTTCTACATAGGTCCAAATTGTGGTATAGATCTCATTAAACGCTACCTCCCCATATTCAGTATTTGGATGATTTTAGCTACATTTTCAACGGAATTTTTGAAAAGTGCATTTTCGGAGTTGTAGCGGAAAATTTTTTTAGTGCACGTTTTTGTACATTCCTCATTAGGGTACATCCATGTGCGCGGTATTTGGATGCTTTTATCAAAGGAACTTTTCTGAAATCTCCTCCTGCAGTTGTCTTTACAGGTCCACGTTTTCGTATAGCTCTCATAAAGCGGGGCCTTCCACACATTTTCAACATTCTTTACTACAATTGTTTGAGCTTTGTATTTGCAGTTAATAAAAGGTACTATCGTCTTTGATAGAAGGTATCTATAGGGTTTAGGGGTACCTCCCGATATTTGGATGATTAACCCGCTTTTTATTTTTAAGTTATTTTTTAGTCTGAAGTTGGTTGCAGGTTTTCATCTCACCCTATATTTATACTAGGATTTAAAGTTCTAGCTCCACTTATCCGCTCTCGCCTGGAATGCTTTTAGTCACAAATTTGTTTTTTCTAGCCACAAAAAAAAATATTTTTTCCACTCTCCCTCTCTCAAACCTAGCTGTACAGACAGTACTTTATATGCTAGTCACCCTCACTCCATACCTAGGAAATAATGTTATTTCCTTAAAGTATTTCTTTAGTACTTTTTCTGTCTTGTATATTTGACATAGACAAAGCCACTGACTAAATTTCGGAATTCTCGATTTACATTTGTGTAAATATTTAGAAAATTTTATATATTTTAGTATATATTTAAAAAAATTCGCCTTATCACACACCTTCATCCTAGTTGTGACTCATTTTCATATTCGAACTTCAGCAGCTTCGGCAGTTAGCCAGTTGTTACGCATCCCTTATTAGATGAATCATATAAGCTCTTCTACCTTTGGGGCATACAAATGAATAAAGAATTACACTTCTTAGTTTCCCATCTCTGCAAGTACCATTTATATACGAAGTTTATTTGGTGAGTGTATTTTGTGCGTAAATAAAACTCTTAATACTCTCCATATCTTATTCTCTCTACTAACTTTTATCTCAGCTTCAAATAAAGAGAGTGAATTGTTACCAACATTCAGAGCATTCATTATTCATTATCTCCATAGAAGCCCCATATGGGTTAGAGGAAAGAATCATTTTATTTTTGTTCCTTTTGTTGTTATTTTTGTTTTCTTCTTCTCTTATTCTTCTAGATCTATTGTAGTGGCAAAACATTATAGAGCGCGGTTAAAGCGTTAATATTACCCAACCACACATCATTAATTTTAAATCGATAAAAATAAATCAAATCTGAGAAACTGTGGTTTTGTTATGACCAACCCTCTCGTCGCCCCTTCCCCTCAATATTATTTTTAGAGATGGATGGGGCTGCTTTTTGTGATGCTGATGTGATCAGTTTTATACAACCGGTATTTGTTTTAGTCATCATCAGCTCAACATCGTCGCTATTGTTTTTACGTTTATAACTGAAATGGCAACCAAGTCGATTTGGTGCGGATTACATTCTCTATTTTCGAGCTACAAAACTCATGATTAATAAAGCTGTGTCAGAATTGAGAAAAATATTCTAAAGACGATGTTATGTAATAAACAGCTTTGGTATAATCTTTCCTATTCTCAAGCAGTAATCACAACACTTTATTACACTACCAGCCAATTGCAAAAAGTCTTCCATACATGTTTCGCTGGTCTCAGCTTTAATAGTGCAAGGCCAGGATAAAGCAAACAATATAATCAAATTTTTTTTTCAAAAAGATATATACCCTTAGCATATGACCGTATGTAAAGGGCTATTATATTTTTGGAAACACCAGTTTACGTGTTTTGTTTCACTGTCAAACATATTCAATTTGGCCTAACCATGAATAACATACTATAATTAAATAATTAATTATAAGCTGACAACGCTTGCAAATCATTGCATTTCATTATCGAAAATCACTGTTGAACTAGTAGAATTGTCGATTTTCGATCGATTTGCAGATCGGCCAGGAGAATTGCAAAAGCAACCATTGCGCTCAGAAAAAGTCACAAATTGGTGTGGTTTATGCCCTGGTGGCATCATTGGACCACATTTCTTTAAAGCTGCTGCGAATCGAGACGTAACAGTGAATGGAATTTTTTTCCCGAAATGCAGGAGCTTGACTTGAATCACAGCAATTCAGTAAGACAACAATAAATCATTAATTCGTAATAAAAATTAAACAAAAAAAAATCGTGCATTTTTCTGAACTGTATGTGCATTTTTAAAAAACTTTCCTATTGTTCTTACAAATCACCCTTTATTAAACCCTCAGTTATACAGGATGAGATAAAAAATCTGCAACAAAGTCAAAAGCCATAATTTTTACATTTTTTTAATTTTATTTAATGAAAGCAAAAAATATCGGAAATAGCATCAATTTTTTAAAATAAGTTTAGATTTGTTCGAATTGGTCACCTTTGGCACGAATTATGGCCTTCAAACGGCCGATGAAACCGTCACACGCTGCCGAATGTTGCTCTGCGATATTTTGGCTCATTCCCGGCGAAGCGCTTGCTTGAGGTGATCGACTTTTTGGTATTTTTATTGCCAATCTTGCCATCGTGGCTGGAAATGAAGCGAGGAACCTCATTTTGTAACTATTCTTGGGTGGCGCGTGTCCTGTTGAAAAGCCCAAGGTCTGCGGCCAAAATGTTTGCGTGCCTAAGGCTTTAATACGACCTCCAGATTATTTTCGCGATAATATTCGGCATTTATTCTGATGCCACCGTCGATTAATACGAGCGGAGAGCGACCATCGGCTGTTATGAGTGCCCACACCATCACCATAGCCGGCGCTTGAGTTCTGTTGGCCAACCGATGGTGCGCATTTTCAGCTGACCTCTTTGGCAAGTAAAAACGATAATTTTGTTCGCTTATAAACTGCTAGATAACGAATTTTTTCTCATCGGAGAAAACCAAATTCGGCAGTTCACCACTTTCGGCCAAGCGAAGAAACTCTTTAGCTCTTTTGATTTTATTTTCTTTCTGTTGCGGTGTAAGTTTTTGCACGTTTTGGAAATTCAATGGCTTTACCCCGATCTCATTTTTTTATTTTCCGAATGGAATATTGCGATATGTTCAGCTCACGAGCCATTTTTCGACCACTGCGACGCGGGTTTCGATCAAGTCGCTTCTTTACTTTTCAAACCATTTCTCCTGATGTTGCTGTTTTCTTCCGTCCACTTCCTTGACGTCGGGCTACGCTACCAGTATCACGGTAACGAGCAATGGTACGAGACACAAAAGATTTATTCACATTTAAATGTTGGAGTGCTCTAACGATAGCCACTTGTTGTTTTTCAGCCAAATATAAAGAAAGCACACTATCAAGAACAACTTTTTTTCTTGAAAATTCTCACCAAAATGGTTTTGTACGCTTGTAAGCAATATAATGAGCTGTCACTGGAATAATTCTAACAGCTGTCGGACGAGTGGCTGAGAAATTAGAGCAGTCTGAAGTTGGTTGCAGTTTTTCAATCTCATCCTGTATATGTATTTAAAGTGTGACCTCCAAGGCAGACTTTGGTAATATTTGCAGTGTTTACCAGTCGAAATTTTTGTAAAACAATTAAATTAATTAAAACAGTGTCAAAGTTCTTTATTCTTAATTATCTGTAAAAGGAAAAAAATATATATTTTGATTTTTATGGGACATAAATCTTTTCCTCACACTACATATTAAGCGTTTTTAGTCTCTCACATTTCGTTGCACAGAAGTACCAAAACCTTGGCTAAGTAATTACACATACTTCGCATTCTCGGGGAAACACCATTAAATATTTTAAAAGTCTTCTACATTTTTTCAAAAATATTAACCTACTTTTCTTCTCTTTTCTTTTCAGTTAATTTGTTAAGTTTGACGTCGCTTCTACTGTAAATACCACAAAAACCATTTTAAGAAAACAAAACAAAATCGAAACAGTTATCGGGTCCGCAGAAGTAATATATAATTCAGAAAAAAAACGAACAAAATAAAACAATTATATCAAGCAACTCTTTAAGAGTTTTTCTACTCCTAAGGAATAAAAGTATTATATATTTAACACATAATCCTCCTATCTATCATCATCGAAAATCGAAAAAAAAAATCCGACATTTGGTTGTCATTCTATTTCTCTTCCTCTTCACTTGAATAGAGCGAGCAACCTGAAAGTGTAATTTTTGTTACAAAATATCCTCCTATTCCTGCAAAAAGTGTCTTTTTATCGTTCTCTGTTCTCTTGTTCGCGTTCGTCGTTAATCTCCGTTATAACATTGTTAATCGTGATCGTTGTCGCCGCCGCTGTCGTTATCAAGTTTTATCGTTGTCGTGTCGCATATCGTTCTGTTTCTTGTGTCATCGTTACAAATCGTTACTCTGTCGCATTCGTAAAGTTGCTGTTGTCGTAACGTCGTTACCGTCGCCGCCACAATGTTCAAGTGCATTCCAATTTTTAAAGGCTGTAATCGCCAGGTCGAGTTTGTGGACAAACGCCATTGCTCACTGCCGACAGTACCCGAAGAGATCTTACGCTATTCGCGTACATTGGAGGAATTATTCTTGGATGCGAATCACATTCGTGATTTACCGAAGGTAAGTGCATTTTCAATAAAATTATGAATAAAAATGATCTTCCTACCAAAAAATCTCAATTAAAGGAGACAGTTTCTCTATACAAAAAAGTCTCCATCTATCTCCTCAGTCGCTGAGAACAGTTTTTTTCTATAGAAAAAGTCTTCTAAGTAGGTGAGAACAGATTTTTTTCTATAGAAAAAAGTCCCATCAGTCACTGAAGAATTTTTTTTCTATAGGAAAAAGTCTCTCAGCCAACGAGGACATTTTTTTCTGTAGAAAAAAGCCTGCTCTATCAATGTGGAATTTTTTTTATAGAAAAAGTCTCCTTAGTCACTGAGGATAGTGTTTTCCACAGAAAAAGTCTCCTCAGTCGCTGAGGATAGTTTTTTCCATAGGAAAAAGTCAACTCAGCCACAGAGGACAGTACTTAATTTGCCGTTGAGTAAATAGATAGTGCTCGACTTTGA
The DNA here is from genome assembly GCF_030504385.1 of Musca domestica. Taxonomy (NCBI): domain Eukaryota; kingdom Metazoa; phylum Arthropoda; class Insecta; order Diptera; family Muscidae; genus Musca; species Musca domestica. The sequence goes on along the minus strand of NW_026712356.1, from coordinate 1,153,749 downwards.
TATTGAGCACACAGTTGGTTTCTTGGATTTAGATATGCTGGTGGTCAATTTTTAATATGAAAAGACGTTGAAACAGTTTTGGTCAGAACAAGTAAAAAAACATTAAGTTCGGCCGGGCCAAACTTTTAATACCCCCCAGCTTAGGGTAAAAGAAACATTAGAAGAAATGTGGCAAAAACCATTAAAATGCCGAATATCGGGAGGTATCGTTATATGGGGGCTATACCAAAACGTGGACCTATAATTACAATGTTTCGCCACACGAACTAGGACCCATTATGACCCACAAATACCAATTTTCAGACAAATCCGTGAAAAAATGTTGCAAAAATCATCAAATTACCGAATATCGGGAGGTACCGTTATATGGGGGCTATACCAAATCATGGACCCATACATGCAATTTTTCGCCACCGTATCTGGAAACCATTATGACCCACATATACCAATTTTTAGACAAATCCGTGAAAAAATGTGGCAAAAAAATCTAAAATACCGAATATCGGGAGGTACCTTTATATGTGGGCTATACCACAACGTGGACCTATACATGCAATGTTTTGCCACACGCTCAGGGACCCGTTATGACCTACAAATACCAATTTCCAGACAAATCCGTGAAAAAATGTGGCATAAATCATCAAAATACCCAATATCGGGAGGTACCGTTATATGGGGACTATACCAGAACGTGGACCGATATATCTCATTTTCAATACCAACCATCCTAGACCCAATGCAAATAGCTGTGCTAAATTTTGGTGCTCTACGTCAAATAATGTGGGCTGTATCGTGATTTCAACACACAGACGGACAGACAGACATCGTTAAATCGATTTTTAAGGATGTTACAAACGGAATGACAAAGTTAATATACCCTCCTTTCCAAGGTGGAGGGTATAAAAAAGTCCCCTCAGCCACTGAGGACTGTCTCCTCAGTCGCTGAGGACAGTTTTTTTTCTATAAAAAAGTCCGCTCAGCCGCTGAGGATAGTTTTTTTCTACAGAAAAAAGTCTCCTCAGTCGCTGAGGACGGTTTTTTCTATAGAAAAAAGTCTACTCAGCCTCTGAGAACATTTTTTTATTTTCTATAGAAAAAAGTCTCCTCAGCCACTGAGAACATTTTTTTCTTTTCTATAGAAAAAAGTCTCCTCAGTGTTGTTGTCTTCCGGTAATCAATTTTCCACAGAACAGTTTTTTCCAATTATTTGAAAATCAAATCCAAATATAACTCAGTTATGACATTCAAACACTTTGTGAAATTTATAGACCAATCAAAGAGCACAGCACGTGAACTATTCAATTGTCGGCATCGAAAAGAAAAAAAGAACAAAACAGAAAGCAGCAACAACAACAACAATTAATTACAAATAAAATTGAAAAATAAATAGCCGACTAAAAACTGCAGCAAGTGGCATTGATGTTTGCTCTAGAAAAATGTTGCATAAAACGTCGTTTCCATGCAACACTGCCACTTGCACCATCGTTTCGGTTTGGGGGAAAAGACCGCACTCGTGCTGCTGCTACTGCTGCTGCAACTAACAGCCGCCATTGTTTGAAGTGGTGGTGAAAAATGTTGAAAATTTTTTGCTCCGCTGCAGATGCTGCGGCAGTTCTTGTAATTATATTGAAGTTTTAATTAAGTATTTCCTTTGCCATTTAACTCTTCTTGCATTTTGTTTTTCGTGCTCCCACAAAAAAATGCCACACAATAGAGGAAAACAGATCTCTGTAGCTGTTAATAAATTAATGGGGGGCAAGTGGAGAGAAAAGTATTTTTAAATCGTTTTTCTTCTTTGCTGGCATTTTTTTAATTCAAAGAATATGTGGCATGTAACCCCTTTATAGTGCTTAAGAGTCACAGAGTATCTTCCTCTGTAAAAAAAAGAAAAGCAATCGTAAACTAGAACAGAGACTTGGAGGAATGGAAATGTCTGTAAAAAGGAAATGAAAAACTCAAAGGAAATCTGTGAAAATTTCGCATTGGCGGAGAAAAAAGTGTGAAAAAATATGGGAACAAGGTCTAGGACTGTAGCTTTGATAGTCCTTCCAAAATCCTTGGCGATAATATCTCTGATAATCCTTGAAAAGCTTTACGCAAAAAATCCAAGATATCCCTTTAATAGATGCAAGATTGTAGCTTAAAAATACCCGGAAAAAGTTTGTGGATCTGATGGTCCTTGAAAAGTATCTGATGATCTTAAAAAAGTATTTCACAAAAATGCTATTATAAATGTGTGATGGTTTTTCAATAAAAAAATCCTTTTAAAAATATAAATTTTTAAGTCCTTGAAAAAATAATCTTGAAGAGAGATAAAAAAGATAAAAAAAAAAACCGCAACAAAGTCAAACGCCATAATTTCTACATTTTTTAAAAATTTTATTGAATGAAAGCAAAAAATGTCGGAAATAGCATCAAATTTCAAAATAAGTTTAGATTTGTTCGAATTGGTCACCTTTGGCACGAATTATGGCCTTAAAACGGCCAATGAAACCGTCACAGGCTGCCAGAATGCTGCTCTGCGATATTTTGGACCATTCCCGGCGAAGCGCTTGCTTGAGGTGATAGACACCCTGGAATTTTTTTAGGATCAACCCTGTTTTCCAAAATACTCCAGATACAATAGTCCAACGGATTGGTATTCGGAGATTTTGTTGGCCATTGTAACCATTCTTGGGTGGCACGTGTTGAGTGCGATGGTGCTGAGTCCTGTTGGAATGTCCAAGGTCTGCGGCCAAAATATTTGCGTGCCCAAAGCTTTTCGCGATAATATTCGGATTTATTCTGATGCCACGGTCGATTAATACGGGCGGAGAGCGACCATCGGCTGTTATGTCGGTCCACACCATTACCATGGCCGGCGCTTGGATTCTGGTGGCCAACCGAAAGTGCACATTTTTGGCTGACCTCTTTGGCATGTAAACACGATTCACGATTATTGATTTTCTAGTCCTGGAAAAAATATTTCTTTTGGTCCGTGAAAAAATATTTTCTAAAAGTTCACGATTGTTGGTCTTTTGGTCTTCGAAAAAAATATTTTCTAAACGATTATTGATTTTTTAGTCCTTGAAAAAATATTTCTTTTGGTCCTTGAAAAAATATTTTCTAAAAATCCAAGATTATTGATCTTTTGGTTCTCGAAAAAAATATTTTTTTAAAAAACCACGATTATTGATGTGTTGGTCCTTGAAAAAATATTTCTTTTGATCCTTGAAAAAATATTTTCTAAAAATCCACGATTATTGATTTGTTAGTCCTTGAAAAAATATTTTAGTCCTTGAAAAAATATTTTTGTTAGTTCTTGAAAAAATATTTTCTAAAAATCCACGATTATTGATGTTTTAGTCCTTGAAAAAATATTTTCTAAAAATCCACGATTATTGATGTTTTAGTCCTTGAAACAATATTTTCTAAAAATCCACGATTATTGATATTTTAGTTCTTGAAAAAATATTTTCTAAAATGTCACGATTATTGATCTTTTGGTCCTTGAAACAATATTTTCTAAAAATCCACGATTATTGATGTTTTGGTCCTTGAAAAAATATTTTCTAAAATGTCACGATTATTGATCTTTTGGTCCTTGAAACAATATTTTCTAAAAATCCACGATTATTGATCTTTTAGTCCTTGAAAAAATATGTTCTAAAAATCCAAGATTATTTATGTTTTGGTCCTTGAAAAAATATTTTCTAAAAATCCACGATTATTGATTTTTAGTCCTTGAAAAAATATTTTCTAAAAATCTACGATTATTGATCTTTTGGTCCTTGAAACAATATTTTCTAAAAGTTCACGAATATTGATCTTTTGGTCCTTGAAACAATATTTTCTAAAAGTTCACGATTATTGATCTTTTGGTCCTTGAAACAATATTTTCTAAAAATCCACGAATTTATGTCTTTTGATCCTTGAAAAAATATTTTCTAAAAGTTCACGATAATTGATATTTTGGTCCTTGAAAAAATATTTTCTAAAAATCCACTATCATCGATCTCTTGGTCTTTGAAGAAATATTTTCTATGAATATCACGAATTTATCTCTTTTGGTCCTTGAAAAGGCTCATGAAAAACATTCCTTAAATCCTCCTTCATAATACCTCAAGTACTCCTTAAAATACGCTATTCTGGCTCTGATAGTCCTTGAAACAATTTCTTCCCGTAAACTACGGAAGAATATTCTTTGAAAGTGTCACATAGAAACATCATTTTTTAAAGGGAGAATCATTGCCGCTTTTATGCATTCCTCATACCAGTGAATTTCTACGACTTCCTTATTCCGCCGCCCTAGTCATGGCCAGACAACATTTTAACAACCCTTAAGCATAAATCTTAGAAAAAGCGAAGAAACAACATTTCAGACATGACTGTGTCCCTTTTTGCAAGAAACCCGGCATTGCCTCAACATGTGCGAATCTCAAGTAGAATACAAACGCATTTCATTATGTCTTCGGTCTATGATTTAATGAAAGAGGCATAACGAGCTTTTTGTTGTATCCGTCCGTAGAGCCATCTTATGTAATTATGAAACGATTATAAAGTTCATAATCAACCCTTTGGAAGAAAGATGAAATCAAGAAAGAAAAAAAACGAAGAACAGGTCTACGAAAGGACAATGAACTTATGGATGGAGGAAACACGATTCTAGGGCTGACGATTTTTTCCAGAGAGTTGGAAACGCATTTTTGTATAAACTAAAGGACACGGTAAATAATTCAATATTTAAAAAGAAAACTTGTCCATAGTGTCATTAAACCTTGGCTGTGATATTATTAAAATCCTATTTCAATATGTCCTATTTTAATTTACATTCCGTCCATAAGTGTCCTATTTAAATATATTTTCCGCATTTTTTAATTTTTAAAATGTCATGAATGCTGCCAAAGGATAAAATAAGCATCATATTAGGACGTTGATTTAGGACCTATGTATCAAGCAATCATTTTTTTTAATAAACAAGGACTATTTCAATAAACGACAGAAAGAATATTTATTATTATGACGAATTTCAAGGATTTTCTAAAAAAAACAAGCAATGTAGTACCAGTCAGTCTTGATGCCCGTGAAGATAAATTGTAAAATATAAATGCAATGTGTTGGTGCGCAATGGGTTAATTGAAAAATAGTTTTTTTTAATATTAATGATTTTTACCATTTTTTTGGATAAATCAACGTATTTTTAAATTAATTTAAATTAAATTAACTAACTAAATTAATTTAACAGGAAAATGACACAATTTCCCGACGAGGACGAATAACCAGAGTGGTGTTGGCGGTAGGGAAACTGCATGGAAAATGCTGAATTGCACAAAAACTATGCTAGCTGCGTCATTGAGGCGGGTCTTAAATGAAAGGTCTCGAGGAGTACTTTCTGGCTATATATGCCTTATATTCCCAACTGATTTCAGATAATCGAATTTTTTCGATTTTCTAACCAAAGTGGCGGTTTCGGTAGGGAAACTCCATGGAAAATGCTGAATTGCACAAAAACTATGCTAGCTGCGTCATTGAGGCGGGTCTTAAATGAAAGGTCTCGAGGAGTACTTTCTGGCTATATATGCCTTATATTCCCAACTGATTTCAGATAATCGAATTTTTTCGATTTTCTAACCAAAGTGGCGGTTTCGGTAGGGAAACTCAATGGAAAATGCTGAATTGCACAAAAACTATGCTAGCTGCGTCATTGAGGCGGGTCTTAAATGAAAGGTCTCGAGGAGTACTTTCTGGCTATATATGCCTTATATTCCCAACTGATTTCAGATAATCGAATTTTTTCGATTTTCTAACCAAAGTGGCGGTTTCGGTAGGGAAACTCAATGGAAAATGCTGAATTGCACAAAAACTATGCTAGCTGCGTCATTGAGGCGGGTCTTAAATGAAAGGTCTCGAGGAGTACTTTCTGGCTATATATGCCTTATATTCCCAACTGATTTCAGATAATCGAATTTTTTCGATTTTCTAACCAAAGTGGCGGTTTCGGTAGGGAAACTCCATGGAAAATGCTGAATTGCACAAAAACTATGCTAGCTGCGTCATTGAGGCGGGTCTTAAATGAAAGGTCTCGAGGAGTACTTTCTGGCTATATATGCCTTATATTCCCAACTGATTTCAGATAATCGAATTTTTTCGATTTTCTAACCAAAGTGGCGGTTTCGGTAGGGAAACTCAATGGAAAATGCTGAATTGCACAAAAACTATGCTAGCTGCGTCATTGAGGCGGGTCTTAAATGAAAGGTCTCGAGGAGTACTTTCTGGCTATATATGCCTTATATTCCCAACTGATTTCAGATAATCGAATTTTTTCGATTTTCTAACCAAAGTGGCGGTTTCGGTAGGGAAACTGCATGGAAAATGCTGAATTGCACAAAAACTATGCTAGCTGCGTCATTGAGGCGGGTCTTAAATGAAAGGTCTCGAGGAGTACTTTCTGGCTATATACGCCTTATATTCCCAAATGATTTCAGATAATCGAATTTTTTCGATTTTCTAACCAAAGTGGCGGTTTCGGTAGGGAAACTGCATGGAAAATGCTGAATTGCACAAAAACTATGCTAGCTGCGTCATTGAGGCGGGTCTTAAATGAAAGGTCTCGAGGAGTACTTTCTGGCTATATATGCCTTATATTCCCAACTGATTTCAGATAATCGAATTTTTTCGATTTTCTAACCAAAGTGGCGGTTTCGGTAGGGAAACTCCATGGAAAATGCTGAATTTTGTAGAAACGGAGAACACAAGAGTATCGAATAGCCCCGTTGAAAGTTATTTTAGTTCATTGAAAACTAAAATCTTACATGGAAAGGTCGTTAGAACATCAGATTATGTAAGAAAATCATATGTATACAAAGAAGCGAAATGCAATGAAATCGAAAACTTTTTTCCGGAAGTGAGCAAACCCACCAAGGGAAAAAAGGTCAAATTAGATGAAAATATTTGGCTTAGAACTCCAAAAAGGGAAGAAAATAAAAAAAGTAAAATGCAGGTTTATGAAATCCTGCTTAGTAAGTACCAAAAACTGCCACGGAATAAAAAAGCAGAAGGAAATCATACAATGTTCAAATTTAGTTCAATTTACAATAAATTATCATACAAAAATGTTTGCGATGTGATCAGTTTTGAAGAGTTTAAATCTTTGGAAGGTACTAAACGGTTATATAATGTAATCGTAGACACAACAATAGCCATATTAATTTGTACGCATCAGTCACAAACAAAGATATACAGTACAACATGTGAAGTTGGACAAGGGCTTTTCTACAGCCAAACAAGGGCTTTTCTACAGCTTTTCTACAGCCTTAGATGTTAAAAAATATGATCAAGTTTTTATTCCCATAATATATAGGAGCCACTATACATTGGTATATTTGGATGTCACCAGACAGTATTTCTGCTACATTGATCCACTAGGAGAAAATGAATCTTACTGCAAAAAGTTGTTAAACATTTTTGAGAGAAAAACCAATGAGAAGGATTGGGAAAAAAAGCTTTTTGAACATGATTTTCAGCAGGACTTATTCAACTGTGGCGTTTTTGTTTGTCAGTTCGTGCAAGCGATTATTACTAAGAATAAATTGACAGGGCTTTGTAATCCTAATCGATTCAGGGAAACAATTAAGGGCTTACTAACAACATACTCTGATGACAGTAGAGATTTCTGTCTCCATTGCGGCTTTAGTCGCAATTTAAATATTTTTTGTAACACTTGTAAGAGACCCGTATGTGAAGGGTGCTTTAAACATACATACAGCAAAAGCAATCTTACTCTGCTTAAATGCAAACTATGCGATTGATTACTTTGATACCAATTTACCATCGGAATGTGGGGTTTCGTAAGTTTGAATAGAACATAATGTCTGCAACATTTTCCTTCCCATACAGGTAGAAATATGTAATCTTCTCTATCGAACCAAATATAAGCCAATACGAAAACAAAGTTAATTTTCCTTATTTTTTCTTTACCCACTTTTTTATTATAAATAATGGACAACATTGTTTTTACAAGTTTCCTACTTTGCACTTTTCATGAACATTGCTTTTGTTTTTAGATTTAAGTCTTGTATGTAATGGTGATCATATTTTTGGTAATACGTATTATATGCTTTTGTTTTGTTATATGTTTTTATCATATATTTTATGTTAACAATATGAATTTCTTCTAAAATATGCATGTAAAATAAAATTCCAGGACTGATTAATTTTTTAGCTTTTTTCGTATGTTATATTTCGAACATGAATTTGCTGTAAAAATTAAAAAATTTATATATTTATATTTTTGCAAAAATTGAAAATAGCCAAATTTGTTTCTTCATTTTTTTAACCAATCAATTTCACCAAATTAACTCCTTCAACGGTCTATGTGCAACTTCACAAACTAAAATTTGAGTGATGTGCTTCTCTTCAAAAAAAAAAAAACAAAAAAAAAAAACAATGAAACGTTATTCGCACACACACTCATACATATTGTTTATCCAGAACGTCTTCTGTCCATTGCCTACTATAGTAGGCAATCATCAAACAAGTTCCATCTGAACGTTCAAACTTGTTCGAAATTGTGTTCGTAATGTATTCAGTGTTGCCAGCCGCTTGCCTAGGTAAGTGAGGCAGTTTTGGACTTTGCCACTGTTATGATTATTGATGCATTTTGGATCATGGATACGAGTGTAATTATTTAGATCATAACAGGGGACTAGTTTTTGTGTATGTTTCCATGGAGTTTCCCTACCGAAACCGCCACTTTGGTTAGAAAATCGAAAAAATTCGATTATCTGAAATCAGTTGGGAATATAAGGCATATATAGCCAGAAAGTACTCCTCGAGACCTTTCATTTAAGACCCGCCTCAATGACGCAGCTAGCATAGTTTTTGTGCAATTCAGCATTTTCCATGGAGTTTCCCTACCGAAACCGCCACTTTGGTTAGAAAATCGGAAAAATTCGATTATCTGAAATCAGTTGGGAATATAAGGCATATATAGCCAGAAAGGACTCCTCGAGACCTTTCATTTAAGACCCGCCTCAATGACGCAGCTAGCATAGTTTTTGTGCAATTCAGCATTTTCCATGCAGTTTCCCTACCGCCAACACCACTCTGGTTATTCGTCCTCGTCGGGAAATTGTGTCATTTTCCTGTTAAATTAATTTAGTTAGTTAATTTAATTTAAATTAATTTAAAAATACGTTGATTTATCCAAAAAAATGGTAAAAATCATTAATATTAAAAAAAACTATTTTTCAATTAACCCATTGCGCACCAACACATTGCATTTATATTTTACAATTTATCTTCACGGGCATTCAGTCTTGCCGATTTGATTATTCAAAGTGTTGGCCCTTTGCGGGGAAGTTTCGAAGAAGTAAGCCAGTGCAAAACTTGAAGACAATCGGACTTTTTTCGCTTCTTATAATAGTTATAATAATTCAAAATGTTGACCCTTTGTTGGGGAGCTATTAGAAGGACTATGCGGATGTGTCCCATATCCATACTAGATCTTGCGTTGGTGAAAATTCAGATGAAAATACTGCAACCAATTTCAGACTGCTGTCATTTCTAAGCCACTCGTACGACAGCTGTTAAAATTATTCCAGTCACAGTTCATTATATTATTTACAAGCGTACAAAAGCATTTTGGTGAGAATTTTCCAGAAAAAAATTATTCGCGATGGAATTCAAGCGTGATTTCTTTATATTTGGCTGGAATACCACAGTTGGTTATCGTTAGAGCACTCCAGCATTTAAATGTGAACAAAACTTTTGTGTCTCGTACCATCGCTCGTTACCATGATACTGGTAGCGTAGCCCGACGTCAAGGAAGTGGACGGAACAGCAACATCAGCAGAAATGGTTTGAAAAATAAAGAAGCGACTTGATCGAAACCCACGTCGCAGTGGCCAACAAAATGGCTCTTGAGCTGAACATATCGCAATATTCCATTCGGCAAATATTTAAAAATAAAATTCCAAAAATTCCATAAAAAAAAAATCAATTCCATTGAAATTCCAAAAAGTGCAAGAACTTACACCGATATTAGACTCAAAAGAGCTAAAGAGTCCTTCACTTTGCCGAATTTGGTTTACTCCGATGAGAAAACATTCGTTGCCCAGCAGTTTGTAAACAAACAAAATGATCGTGTTTACTTGCCAAAAAGGTCAGTTGAAAATCTGCACCTTCGGTTTGCCACCAGAACTCAAGCGCCGGCCATGATGATGGTATGGGCCGCCATAACAGCCGATGGTCCCTCTCCGCTCGTACATCAGAATAAATGTCGAATAGTATCGCGAAAATATTCTGGAGAGTGTATTAAAACCTTGGGCACGCAAACGTTTTTAGCGGCAGACCTTGGACATTCCAACAGGACTAAGCACCATCGCAATCAGCACGCGCCACCCAAGAATGGTTACAAAGTGAGGTTCCTCGCTTCATTTCCAGCGCACAATGGCCACCAAAATTTCCGGATACCAATCCATTGGACTATTGTGTCTGGAGTATTTTGGAAATCAAGGTTGGCACTAAAAAATGCCAAAGCAAGCGCTTCGCCGGGAATGGACAAAAATGCCGCAGAGCAACATTCGGGAAGCGTGTGACGGTTTCATTGGCCGTTTGAAGGCCATAATTCGTGCCAAGGTGACGAGTTCCTCACTTCTACTCTCCTTTTGATCTTCGACAATAATATAAGACTTGATGAATGGAAGGTCCTCTTGTCTTTTAAAAAAGAAACTCTTCGGCTCTTCTAGAATAAGGTCTTGAGTAGTAAACCCCATCGAAGGACCTACAAGCTTGTGTTTATTCAACTTTTGCTTTTAACTAAATTTTTATACCCTACACCACAAGGTGGTCAGGGTATTATGTCTTTGTGCATTTGTTTGTAACAGGCAAAAGGAAACGAGATAGACACATAGTTCCTTTTGATGATCTGCATAGAATCACATTCTGAGTCGATTTATGCATGTCCGTCCGTCTGTCCATGTATTTTTGTAAACAAAGTACAGTTCGCAATTATTGCCCGATCCAGATGAAATTTTGCACAAATCATTTGTTTGGCCCAAGGACGAACCCTATTGAAATTGGAGATAATCGGTCAAAGCCGTAATATGCATTCTGTTAAAATAATATTTGGGGAAATATATCAAATACAGCCCAGAAATACATGTGCCAAATTTTATCGAGATCGGTTCAGATTCGGATATAGCTCCCATATATAACTTCGTCCGATTTACCTTATATTGTGCACCAAACGTGTAATATTTGTCCAAATGGTTCAGATATAGCTATAGCTCCCAAATATACTGTTCATCCGATTTGTTATATTTGTTACCCACAGCAGTAATATGCACTCCGTAACAACGATATTCAGGGAAATATATCAAATACAGCTCAGAAATATCTTTGCGAAATTTTATGGAGATCCGATTTCAAATTAATTGTGCACCAAATGGGCAATACAAGTACGAATTTAAAAGATACAAATGCTTCGGAGCTCTACTAAATTAGCAAAGTGGTGTAGGGTATCATAAAGTCGGCCCGCCCGACTTTAAGACTTTCTTTACTGGTTAAAAATTACATTGTTTCCAGATTTCCGCAAAATACAATAATTTACATATCGTGATTTTATCTTCTAAAAAAAGTCTAAACTAAATAACAATTAGAATGTTACATCTTTTGTTAATTGATGGCCTTTGCCGGATATGCTGATGATTGTTTAATTCAATGGGAAATGCCATTAAAAACAGCAATGTTACCATCATGTAATTTCCTCTATCAGATCAACAATCTTTCGGCTTCCCATTCACTATGATGCCGCCCATCAAAAGGCACGGAGGAAAGTCATTCTAGTTGGCTTTACAATGAGACATGACGGCGATTGTTTTTGGCCAGTGAACTTGAATGGCAAGGCACTAAAAAAAGAGTCTCACCCGGCTTGGATTATAATTTACCGGTAATAAAATGGCACACCTTTATTTTTGCTCTCTATAAAATCTCAAAAACTGGTCATTTTATTTGTTTACAAAAAAAAAAAAAGAAAAACAAAGCAAGAGCAGCAGAAAGCGTACCCCGAACATAGATCATAGATAAAAAGTTTTAGCAAATAAAAGTGATTTATAAACGTTTCGAATGAGTAAATTTATTCCGAGTCTTTGTAGAATGAACAGCAGAGGAGGAGACTGCTTTATGTTACATACACCACATGTAACATGATAATTGTTGGCAATGTGATTTAATACAAATTGTACAGTCATTCATTATCCGTTGGGTTGTATCTCTTTTTTCGTAATTGAGTTAGATTCTGTGGCCGGTAGCTGATAGTAATCATCAAATCTATTGACAAACCACCCAACCATATTGTGGATGGTCGCACTTGTATTTTGATCGTAGATCTAAGGTGCGGTTCGGTATAAAAAAAAAAACAACAACATTTGTTTACACTCTCAACCTGTCAAACCAGAACAAGTAACTGTAATAAAATTAAAAGAAAAAAATACGACGTAGTCATCATTCTCAATTTAAACATCAAATTAGATAACTTCCACAGTCCACACACACACATACACGGCAAATGATGTTTTAATTTACCTACTCGATATGATTGAATAAATGGTTCCGAATTGAGATGAAAATAGTATATTAATTGGGGAGATGGCTGAGATTTATTACATTGTGAGAATAGGTAAGGTTTTAGAGAAATATAATTAGATATATTAGAGGTATTTTGAGTGTTATTTCATCGCCTAGGACAGCATAAATTAATGACCAGTAAGGTCAAGTAGATGGTCACCTAGTTTAGAAGACCCACTGGTCTTCTAGTAGACCTTTCGGTCTTCTAGCATAGAAGACATAGTATAAAAAGACCCAGTGAGAAGGAGAACCTGTGGGCCTCTCTGACAGAAGAAGACCTAGTGGGTCTTCTCGTATAGATGAAGATCCATCGGTCTTCTAGTATAGAAAAATACCCACTGGCCTTCTCGTATATAAGAAGACCCATTGTTCCTCTATCATTGAAGAAGACCCTATTGGGTCTTCCACTATAAAAGAAGAAACATTGAGTCTTCCACTATAGAAGTAGAAACTTTGAGGCTTCCAGTATAGAAGAAGATACTTTTGGTCTTACAGTATTGAAGAACACCCTTTAGATCTTCCAGTATAGAAGAAGACTCTTTGGGTCTTCTAAAACCGAAAAAGATTCATTGTGTCTATTAGTATCGACGAAGATCCTTGGGGACTTCTAGTATCGAAGAAGACCCTATTGGGTATTCCACTATAAAAGAAGAAACTTTGAGTCTTCCACTATAGAAGAAGAAACTTTGAGGCTTCCAGTATAGAAGAAGATACTTTTGGTCTTACAGTATTGAAGAAGACCCTTTAGGTCTTTCAGTATAGAAGAAGACCCTTTGGGTCTTTTTAGTACCTAAGAAGACCCATTGGGCCTTTTAGTATCGATGAAGATCCTTGGGGACTTCTAGTATCGAAGAAGGCTTTTTGAATCTTCTAGAATCAAAGTGGAGTGTCACAAAGTGACTTCAAATTCCATATGTCATATGGTTTCAAAGGGTTTATATCGGTTGATACGGCCAAAACGTCTTCTATCATCGAAGAAAACCCTTTTGGTCCTCTAGTACCGAGAAAGACCCTTTGAGCATCGAAGAAGACCTTTTAGGTCTTCTAGCATCGAAGAAACTCCTTTGGGTCCTCTAGTATCGAGAAAGACCCTTTGAGTCTTTTAGTATCGAAGAAGACCCTTTGGGTCTTCTAGTAGAGAAATTGACGCTTTGTTAGTCTTCTAACATTGAAAAAGACCCTTTAGGTCTTCTAGCATCGAAGCAGGCATCGAAAAAGATTCTTGGGGTCTTCTAGTATGGAAGAAGAACCTTTTAGATCTTCTATTATGGGGGTGGAGTGTCCTAAGTGACTTTTCAAATTCCTTGTATCCTCTGCCATATGGCTACGGAGGGTTTATCATTTGATACGATCAAAAAGTGCCTTACTGAAAAAGCGGTCTCTGGACTACATCCGTTTCTGGACATTTGCTTTTCGCGGCCTACGGGTGTCCGTCTGTCTGGCTGGTGTTCAAGATTACTATCGAAGGTAGTATTTTGATTTGTTCCGAACATGGTACATCGTATTATTATTATCAAACTTATATCGAATATGAAGATGGACAATATCGGTGCACTCCTTCTGGTATTTCCCCCACAAGAAGTCAACATTTTCACGGAAAATAATTTAGCTTATAGCAGAAAAAAAGATCGCTCAATTTTGAGCAAACTTTGAAAATTCCAATATTTTAATGCGTGTTAGGTCAGGTACGAAAATGGAATATATCGGCCCACTCTATCAAGTACCTCCTCCATAAAGAGTCAATTTTTTAATAATTATAACTCCTGTAAAATGTGGAATAAGAGTCCGATTGTTTTCAAATTTCCAAGATCTCAAAATGTTTATCAACAAAAGATGTAGTGTTGAGCTGGGATATATTGGTTGACTTCCTTTGGTACCTCCCCCTATAAAGGATCAAAATTTTGAATCTTATAAAATGTGAAATAAGGGCCCCATCATGGTATTCAAATTTCACACATCTCAATTATTTTACTAACACAGGATCTGATATCAGGAACGGATAAGACGGACCACTCCTTTTGGTACCTCCACCACAACTGATCAAAAAATGCAATATCCCTGACGATTATAAAAAGCGAAATGAGCATCCGATTCTTTTCATACGTGACACATAGGGTGACACATCACAGGGTGGAATAAAAAGACTGCAACAAACTGCTCCCATATCTTATTAAATACAGGGTGAGATAAGAAAAACTGCAACAAAGTCAAACAATTTTTAATTTTTTTTTTTTTAATTTTATTGAATGAAAGCAAATAATATTGATTTTTTTTAATGTTATTGAATGAGAGCAAATAAATGTCGGCAATATCATCAAATTTTAGAATATGTTTAGATTGGTCGAATTGGTCACCTTTCGCACGAATTATTTTCGCGACGGTTTCATTGGCCGTTTGAAAGCCATAATTTGTGCCAAAGGTGACCAATTCGAACAAATCTAAACATATTCTAAAATTTGATGCTATTTTCGACATTTGCTTTCATTCAATAACGTTTTAAAATTGTAAAAAATGTTTGACTTTGTTGCAGTTTTTCTTATCTCACCCTGTATTTAATAAGATATGGGAGCAGTGCTAGATACTTTTCAGGTTTATATTCTACACAGTATTGGAACAATTTTGAATATTTAAAAATATATACGAGAAATAATATGAATATTACATGTAGACTTTGAAGCATATTTCTTTAAGATACAATGAGAGAAATCTCTTGAATTTTTATAGACATCATTTGGCACTTTTGGTTTCTGGAAGCCATGGGACTCTCATTAGGATTAAAAAAATGTACCAATATTAAATTTTAAACAACAACACAAACATGTATGTATATCGCATTGGACACATAAAAAATACGTTACATGATAAAGGCTTGACCAAGCCCTTCCCTGTTGTATGCATTGTCTAAAGCAACAAAGAACCGCAAATAGCCCAGGATAGAAATAATGGCCTTGGCTATGGCGTCAGTGAACAAGTTCCAATGAAACATAATTATTAACATGTTAGCTTTGTATCGAACCAAAGGGACAGACAGCCTTCCATCCCATTTATATACATTGTCGTTCTTCTCATCAGAGTAACCACGAGGCCATCAACGCCGGGGAAAGATGACAGGCCAATGAAGGCAACAGGAAAATAAGGTCATTATTAGATTATCAGTAGACAGAAAAATGTTTTTTTTTTTTACAACAAATCAATTGTGTTTTTTTAGAATGCAGGATGAGGGGCATGGTTTGAAAACTTTCAATCATCATATTCAGTATTATGAGAGTTGCAACAAGACCATTCATACTTGAAGAGGATAACCTGATAACAAAAGTGATTATACCCAGCTGGCACTAGCTGACATGTTTGACAGGGAAATTCCAATGAATTTTCACCCAACAAGCTTTTTGGGTTATTTGAAAAAAAAAATGTCCATAAAAATAAAACCCAGTGTCACCAAATTCAATCCACAGGAAAAACAAACCCCACACTCAACATTATTCTCATGGCCTTTTGTATTTCATGTGATACGTAAAACGCTTCAGCTATTTTGTTCAACTGATGCCGTCAAGTGTGGTGGGTGGATGGTATGAGGGGTCGGACGTCGTTAGTGTTTTCACTATTTGCCCGGTTGCTTGGTTGGTTCACTGGCTGGGCAAGCTAAGCACGACAATTGCCACTTGTTGAATGAATGCCTTTTTTGCAGTTAACCGACTAGTAGGGGGACAGCTAACAGCTATGGCAACCAGTTCTAAAATAATCTCAGCAATCTTACACAAAATGCTATAAAAAAATCTTGTCGTTTATCGTTTGTTCATGAAATTTAATGACAACAGAAGGGGTTCTGCCGTCACCAAATGCAGTAGAAATTTCCCTTTACCAACTAATGCCACTAAAGGGTCACATGGATGGAAATGGGGAAAAACTGTGTGGTGAAAATCTTAAGAACGGAAACCAAGAGCGGACCTAAAATTTAATTACTGCAATTACTTGTGGAAACCGAAACGCGAAAAAACTTGTATGTGCTGCTGTATAATTTCGTCAAGTTAATTCTGTTTTCCGTCGGGGTGAACAATTTGGCCTTGGAAATTGTGGGAATAATAGTTTCAATGTTCAGCAATGTGTCTACAGAGGGGGTATGCGTATTATTTGCTTGGGCCAAAATGTGCCTCATCCAAATAACGGGTTCTTAATTCTAGGTCTCTTTAGACGAAGTCTCTTTCAGATGTTTTGAAGTGGACCTAGCGATGTCCGTCCAATTGTCTGTCTGGCTGGCTGGTGCGCGGTCCTTGTAACATGCAAATCAAAATAACGATTTTTTTGAAACTTTGTAAAATTGTCCTTCGTAGACAAATGACAACTAGGCGGTATATATTTACAAAAAAAAAAGCAATAAATTTATGTTTTGAGGACCGCCATCTACATGTCAATTTAAGAGGGAATTGCATTTTGTGCATTTCCTATCCCATTATTTAAGGGAATATTAGGGGATATGCAATTGTATTTTAAATTCCCAATGTCGAACGCCCCCTAAGCTTGTCAATTCTGACAAGCAACCATTGTCAAATGGTGGTCTAAATTTTTAAAAATATGTGCTAGAAAATCTTGCTGCACAAACAATATAATATTTGAACCTATTTTTAAATATTTCCCTATTAATACTACACGCAATTTAATATCAAGCAATTTACCAGAAAATAACATGTTTAAGCAGCGCCATCTATATTTCAATTTTGATTTTATTTTAAGTAGACTTTATATAGGTACAAATATGTTGGTTGCATATTTTGCTCATATCCTACTCTCACCCTACAGGGTAAATTTAAAAAAAAAAACAAGTAAGCAAAGGCTACAGTCGAGCGGGGCCGACCGTTGAATACCCTACAACACTATACTAAACGATACAGTTTATATAGGCGAGATACTCGAATTAATTCCACAAGATATTGTGACAAATAATAAAAGAAAACCATCAGGTTTCGTTCTCTAATTTTCAAATAATAGCAACTTGAACTGATTTGCTCATTTCCAATTTATTGGTAATTAAATTGTCTTCCTAGATCTGGAATCAATATTTCCCAAAGACCTATAATCTCTCAGAAGTGGCAAAATATTAACATTTATTATTGGTTTTTGACTGAAACGCACCTATATGATATACAGACATTTGACTATATTCTTCCACGAAATCAGCGTTAACGAAATAGTCAGAAGTGCGTCTTTCCTGTATTTGTGAATTCTCCAAAGATTCACTGGAATGGACATTTTCGTATTTTGTCTACAAAAGTTGGCAAACTACTTCACACATTGAATATTTTTAGATGGCCATCCAAAACTGCTTGGCTTTTGCAATGTCCGGTAACCCCCATTCAAATGTGCCTGAGGATCGGGCGATAATTACGACCTGCTGACAATTTGCGGTTTTTTAGTCCATTTCAACCCCTAAATATATGGCGATCATCTCCAAAAAGAGTAGGCTTCTATTCTGACCCTCATCTTATCCCCATGCAAAATTTCGTAAGGATCGGGCCATAAATGCGATCTGTATATGATATCCTGATATCCTAACTACTTAGTTTTGTTAGCTGTAGAAATATTACCAAATGTTTAATTCAAAATGAAAATATGCCAACAAATATGACAAAATTGAAAAAATATGAGAAAATGTTAGAAAATCAATATTTTCATCTTTAGGGAGATATTTTTATACGATTTTTTAGGCGTTTTTTCTTTTCTGCCAAGAGGCCATTCTGAATTAATGAGAACTGTCGAAATCAGTTCAGCCGTTCTCGACATAAAAGAGATCTTTCAAGCATATCTTCTTTGATAGACATATATGTCGCACATATTTTGCTTTATATCCGATTTGTTGGATGTTAACATCAATGTAAAGATCAGAAGTAACCCTGTCATGGCTTTGTGACTTCGCCGGGATTTAAAATATTCGCGGTTTAATTAAAAATTTCGAATATTTTCAATACAAAAGATATGGTCTATTTTACCCGCTAAATATAATCCTATGACCACCCAAATTGGTAGGCTTCTTCCCCGCCCTAAACTCTAGCTACATGCGAAGTTCCGCGTCGATTGGTCTATAATTGCGACCTGTATAGCTACTGCAAAATCCGACATTTTTTCAGTATTTGGTCCATTTCAACCCCTAAACATTTGGCGATCATCTCCAAAAAAAAATAGGCTCCTATTCTGATCCTAACCCCACCTTCGTGCAAAATTTCATAAGGATCGGGCCATAATTGCGACCTGTAGCGTGATTACAAATTAACATGGACAGACGGACGGACGGACATACATAGCTAGATCGACTCAGCTCGGCGAGCTAGGAAGATCCATATATACTTTCCTATATGGGAAACCAATATATCGAGGTGTTACATAAATTCTGGCCCAATCAAACTTATAATACCCCCAACACATAGTGTTGTAGGGTATAAAAACTGTAACCAACTTCAGACTGCTGTCATTTCTAAGCCACTCGTCCCACAGCTGTTAAAATTATTCCAGTGATAGTTCATTATATTATTTTTAAGCGTACAAAAGCATTTTGGTGAGAAGTTTCTTTATATTTGGCTGGAAAATCACAAGTGGCCGAAAAATGGCTCGTGAATATCGCAATATTCCATTCGGCAAATATTGAAAAATGAGCTCGGGGTAAAGCCATTGAAATTCCAAAAAGTGGAAAAATTTATACCGTAACAGAAAGAAAATAGACTCAAAAGACCTAAAGAGTTGCTTCGCTTGGCCGAAAGTGGTGAGCTGCCGAATTTAGTTTTCGCAGATGAGAAAAAATTCGTTGTTCAGCTGTTTGTAAACAAACAAAATGATCGTGTTTACTTGCCAAAGAGGTCAGCTGAAAATGTGCACCTTCGGTTGGCCACCAGAACTCAAGTGCCGGCCATGGAGATAGTGTCGGCTGCCATAGGAAAATGAAATACTGAAATTTGATTTTGAGGTCACTTTTGGTTTCTTAGGTTTACATATGGAGACGTTGAAATATCAAAATATTTTACTAATATCATCCTCGGTTAAATTTGGTGTAAATTTTCCTGTTATCCTTTCTGAAAAAGGATAAACTTAAATAATATACAAAGCCTTGAAAGTCTGAAAATTTAGTACGATATATGAAGTTTTGATTACAAAATTTTGTCAACCTGAACAAATTGTGCAGTTTGAGCACTACAACGGCCTAACGCGAGATATTCTCAATAGAGAGTCTGAACTATTCATAATGTGCGAATAAAAGTTTTTATAATACGATTCGTATTTGAGAGAGAGAATGATCGTTTCTGCTGCAATTCGAAAGACTATTCGATTTCGTAGTGACTCAACATTGATTCCAGCCTTTTAACCCATTAATCTCTATAACGAATATCTGTCTCATCGACCTACTGATCTCCACAAGAAATATTAATTAAACTAGTAACAAGTTAAAAAGCAGTAAGTTCGGCCGGGTCAAACTTTGAATACCCTCCACCATTTGGAACGAATTTGAAAATTGAAAAAAAAAAAAAAAAAAAAAAAAATCCTTAAAAAATTCTGTTAATTTTTTTAAAAAAAATACCGAATATTGCCGTTATATTGGGGTCTATACGACGTGCACCTACATAGACCTTGTTTGTCATTAGCCATTACCATATTCAAATTCGAAATATGGCGCATATACGAAGACCTTGACCTGCATAGACATTTTTCTGCCACAGACTGTAGTTCCCATTACGAACGCTAAATACGTAATTTGAAACAATTCCGGTGAATAATGGCGCTAAAATCATCAAAAAACTGAATTTTCGGAGGTACCATTATATGGGGACTATACGAAGATGTGGACCTGCACAGACAATTTTCTGTCATAGGCTGTAGCATCCATTACGAATCTCAAATACCAAATTTGAAACAATTTCGGTGAATAATGTCGCTAAGATCATCAAAATACGGAATATAGGGAGGTACCGTTATATGGGTCCTACATGGCCCATTTACGAACTTAACCTGCCTACTGGGAAAATAAACACGTGTGCAAAATTTTAGCCTTCTATCTCAATTCGTTCGAAAGGTGATTACAACAGACAGACAGACAGACAGGCGGACATGGCTAAATCGACTTATAATTTTACGCTGATTAAGATTATATATATTTTGTTGGGTCTGACATGAGTATTTCGAGGAGTTACAAACGTAATGACAAAGTTAATATACCCTCCATAGTATGGTGGAGGGTATAAAAATAGCCTATAATGAAATACAATAAATTAAACAATAATAACCCATACTTCCCCTCAAATTGGTTAAATTACTTCTCCAGCAAACCACCGCATGGATTACTGCCAAAAGTTACAGTCTTGGCACAATGCGATAATAATTTTGAACTTCACCTAATTATGTCTATTGTTTTAACATTTCAATGTTGTTGTTTTTTTTCATTTACTGTCGTCAATTATTTCTTAGCCTTCAATTACTTCGACTTTTGTTGCCTCTCGCTGCTTCGGTGGTTTTGGAAACTTTTTTTTTTTTTTTTTTTTTTTTAATGCCGGTGCCGCCGCTGATGCATGTTATGTGACAATAAAAATAACAAACGAAATAAAATTTGAACGTTTATAGGACTACCATTGGCATCAGCGTGTTGTTGTGAGCGAGTTGCGGAACAGTAGTTACCCCCTTTTCATAAAACAACAGCACATGTTGCACTACATGAGCCAAAGTCAAAACTAATAATGGTTGAGTTTGATGATGATGATGTTCATGTTTGAAAACTAAATTATGTCACAATTACTTGGCCGTAATAAAGCAGAACAGCTCAGCTCAGCACAAAACATACACATTCACACTTCCATTCACACTGTCATTCATTCAGCTCAAGACAAGTGTGTTTCAATTACGTTTTCATGTAAGCATTTCAAATGAAATGAAATTTTATATCAATGACGATGACGTGATCAACAAGTTGCTGCTGCTGCTGTCGTTTATGTCTCCTAGCAGCATTTTTGTTGTTGTTTTTTTATTTAGTCCATAATTTATTTAGTAGTTTATCCATCATCATCATCATAGCCATTTGAAAAAATGACAGATACACTCGGCATTAAATTGACTACAGGCAGGCATGTTATCCAGTTTATGGCAGCCGAACAATACTAGAGCAGAATACAAATTTTGAATGTGAAGGAATGATTCCATGAGAGTTTACTAAGAATTGGAGACAATTGAAAAAAAAAAAAAAAAAAACATCCTTGAGAAACAAATTTCTCAGTCCTGCTGAACGTGGATTTTGTGTCAAAGGAAGAAATCTTTGTTGTACTAACTCAGGGGAATTGATAATACGTGGGCTTTGTCATGCATTTTTTTTCTTAGAAGAAATTTTGATTATGCCACGTTTTGCCTGCTCATACCGATCACTATATAATGGTCGGTGGCTTAACTTTAGTTTAGTAAAAACTCCCGGATTCTTATGGACTTTTTTTTCCAGAAGTAGGAATATTTACCCTGATTCCAGAAAAGTATTTTTTCTTGGGGACGGACCGGATAATTGTCTCGACATTCCGGGTCCAAGACCCAGATATACTAAACCGATATGGACAATATTGTATCATTTGAAAAATCTAATAGAAGTACCAACAAGTGGTCACATATTATTTCAAACGGTTGCATCAAAATTATCGAATACTAAGACGTGGATTTTTTAAAAAATCCCCCAAAAGTCGAAAAGGCTCCCATCTTGGGAGTCCACGAAATTTATGCCAAATTATAGTTGACACTGTGACCTTTCCAAAATGCTACAATATGTGCACCATAATCCAGAGATATGGGTCCTTGAACCCGGACGACCCTTCCTTCACTTCCCAGAATCAGAGCAGAAATATCTACCTTTGATACATCCGTCACTTAAAAAGGAGAAAAACAAATCGAGTGTAGCACCCAATGTTGTACAATCTGGCCACATCGTAAAATTTGTATAGCAGGATCGACCTAAAAATATTCGTAAAACATACGCCTAAATAGCTCCATATATTCCAAAAATATTTAAAAATATCCACACTTAAATAACTCAACATAACCTTGCGAATATTCCTAAAATATCAAAGTCTTAATAGTTCGACATACAGAGTGAGATGAAAAAACTGCATCCAAATTCAGACTGCTGTAGTTTTTAATCTACTCATCTGACAGCTGTTAAAATTACTCCAGTGACAGCTCCTTTGTTTGTTTACAAGCGTACAAAAGCATTTTGGTGAGAATTTTCCTGAAAAAAATTATTCGTGATGGAATTCAAGCGTGATAGTGTGATTTATTTAGCAACCTGATCGAAACCCGCGTCGCAGTGGCGGAAAATGACTCGTGAGCTAAACGTATCGCAATATTCCATTCGGCAAATATTGAAAAATCAGCTCGGGGTGAAGCCATTGAAATTCAAAAAAGTTCAAGAATTTACACCGCAACTGAAAGAAAATAGACTCAAAGGAGCTAAAGAGTTGCTTTGCTTGGCCTAAAGTGGTGAACTGCCGAATTTGGTTTTCTCCTATGAGAAAACTTCGTTGTCCAGCAGTTTGTAAACAAACAAAATGATCGTTTTTACTTGCCAAAGAGGTCAGCTAAAAATGTGCATCTTCGGTTGGCCACCAGAGCTCAAGCGGCGGCCATGGTGATGGTGTGGGCCGCCATAACAACCGATGGTCGCTCTCCGCTCGCATTAATCGACCGTCAGAATAAATGCCGAATATTATCGCGAAAATATTCTGGAGGGTATATTAAAGCCTTGGACACACAAACATTTTGGCCGCAGACGCAGAGGACATTCCAACAGGACTTAGCACCATCGCATTCAGCACGCGCCACCCAAGAATGGTTACAAAATGAGGTTCCTCCCTTTATTTCCAGCGCACAATGGCCACCAAAATCTCCGGATACCAATCCGTTGGACTATTGTGTCTGGAGTATTTTGGAAAGCAAGGTTGACACCAAAGTGTCGATCACCTCAAGCAAGCACTTCGCCGGGAATGGGCCAAAATACAGCAGAGCAACATTCGGGCAGCCGTTTGAATTCGTGCCAAAGGTGACCAATTCGAACAAATCTTAACTTATTCTAAAATTTAATGCCAAATCCCACATTTTTTGCTTTCATTCAATAAAATTAAAAAAAAATGTTAAGTTATGGCGTGACTATGTTCCAGGTTTTTTTTTTATCTCACCCGGTATGGAGCTGAATTTGAACGATAATAACTCACTTAAAATGTGAAATTAGTGCCCGATTTTCTTCAAACTTTGCATATCCCAATCATTTTGCCGATATTAGAGCCACTGTGAAAATTCAATGTATCCGACCAATTATTTTAATACATATTGGTCTACGTTTTGTTTTACCGCTCATATAAAGGTACCCCCCGATTTTAGTTATATCGAGTGTTTCTTGGCCACTCTTGGCAAAAAAAAACTTTTGTGTTGATTAATTTTCTTAATACCGCAATTAATTATATCACCCCACTCTGAAATTACGAAACAATCAATTTCATTAAGAAAATATTCATATAATAACGAAATTATTTTGTTTCTTTTCATTTCATTTCAGGTAATTATTCAATTCTGTGTTAATTGAGTTATTCTTGACACCTTACACGGCTAATCGGAACAATTTCTGGTAAACAAAAAAAAAAAAAAAAAAAAATATTAACTGAAATAAAACAATTGACCTGAGCTTTTATTTTTCACCACCATTGAAAAAATAATTTCTTCATTCATCGAAAAAAAAGAACGAAAAAACAATAAAAAAAAAACAATGAAAAACAAGCTTTCCCCGTAATATTATTAATTAAGAATAATAAATTGGAACATTGCTGGTGGTAACGATAATTCAATAAACCGACAAGTCAGCAGTTTAATCACATCAACCCATGACCCAATAAAACAAAAAACCAAGCACCACCACCACTACTACCAGCATGTCATACTCGTATAGACATGTCTTGACGATTTGTAACTCTAGTAATTGCTTTTAATAAATTAATGGAAATCACATACATATGGAAGAAAACCCACACACACAAATGCAAAATCTTATATGAAATCAAGCAATTTTAAAGCATTACAATTTTTGGTGTTTCAATTACACTATGCAACAAATTTCAATTTTTCCAATAATTATCGGGAAAATCCAGCAGATTATTAATTTTGTGCCAAAAAAGAAGACACGTATATAGGCTTTTTATGCCGCTCCGTTTGTAACACCTAGAAATATACATTTTAGACGCCACAAAGTATATATATATATATATATATATATATATTCTTGATCAGCATAAAATTTTATCTCGATTTATCGATGTCCGTCCGTATATCCGTCTGTGGAAATCACTGTAGCTTCCGAACAAAATGAAGAAGGTTCATAAATTTTGTATATTATGCTTGCAGGATTTTTGTTATTCAACATGGGCCACCATAACGTGGACCTAGTTTTGGTATAGCCCGCCATATAATGGTTCCTCCCGATATTCGGTATTTTGATGATTTTAGCGACATTGTTCACCAGAATTGTTTCAAATTTTGCTATTTGAAGTTCGTAATAGATTCTACAGCATAAGACAGAAAATTGTCTGTGCAGTTCCATGTCTTCGTATAGTCCCCATATAACGGCACCTCTCGATATTCGGTATTTTGATGATTTTCGCGACATTATTCACCGGAATTGTTTCAAATTTGGTACTTGAAATACGTAATGGATATTACAGCCTATGACAGAAAATTGTCTGTGCAGGTCCACGTCTTCGTATAGCCCCCATTTAACGGTACCTCCCCATATAATATATTTTGATGATTTTAGCGACATTCACCGGAATCGTTTAAAATTTGGTATTTAAAGTTCGTACTAGATACTACAGCCTAAGACAGAATATTGTCTGTGTAGGTCCACGTATTGGTATATCCTTCATATAATGGTACCTGGTTGGTTGATGATTTTAGCTACATTACTCATTTACTTTTTTCAACTTTCGTATTTGAATATTGTAATGGCTTATGACAAAAGTTACACTCAATATTTTTAAGATTTTACCAGAATTTTTAATGGATTTTATTTTTTATTATACCCTACACCACAAGGTGGTCGGGGTATTATGTCTTTGTGCATTTGTTTGTAACAGGCAAAAAGAGACGAGATAGACCCATAGTTCCTTTTGATGATCTGCATAGAATCACATTCTGAGTCGATTTATGCATGTCCGTCCGTCTGTCCATGTATTTTTGTAAACAAAGTACAGTTCGCATTTATTGCCCTATCCAAATGAAATCTTGCACAGATCATTTGTCTGGTCCAAGGACGAACCCTATTGAAATTGGAGATAATCGGTCAAAATTTAAATATAGCTCCCATATATATCTTCGTCCGATTTGCCTTTTATTGTGCACCAAACGTGTAATATCAGTCCGAATAGTATGGAATTTTGCACGTACAATCAGATTGGACTTGAAAATAAGTATGCCAAATTTGATGGAAATCGGTTCAGATATAGCTATAGCTCCCATATATATTGTCCATCCGATTTGTTATTTTTATCTTCGCAGCCGTAATATGCACTCTGTAACAACAATATTTTGGTAAATATATCAAATACAGCTCAGAAATACATTTGCTAAGTTTTATCGAGATCGGTTCAGATTTGGATATAGCTCCCATATATAACTTCGTCCGATTTGCCTTTAATTGCGCACCAAACGTGTGATATTTGACCAAATTGGATAACACTTACGACCGAATTGTATCTAGAAGCTAGTATGTCAAATTTGGTGAAGATCGGTTCAGATATAGCTATAGCTCCCATATATATTGTTCGTCCGATTTGTTGTATTTGTTACCCACAGCCGTAGTATGCAATCCGTAACAACGATATTCAGGGAAATATATCAAATACAGCTCAGAAATTTTATCGAAATCGCTTCCGATTTGGATATAGCTCCCATATATATTTTTATCCGATTTCAAATTAATTGTGCACCAAATAGGCAATACAAGTCCGAATTTAAAAGATACAAATGCTTTGGCATATATAGTCCTTTGAACTTTAAATTATAATTATAATCATAGCGTGTTTGATGGAATTCTCCCATAAAAATTTTTAGTTATGCGGAGCTCTACTAAATTAGCAAAGTGGAGTAGGGTATCATAAAGTCGGCCCCGCGCGACTTCAAGACTTTCTTTACTGGTTTTTTTTTTTTTTTTTTGAAAATTGCCAAATTTTTCCAAATGGTGGAGGGTATTCAAAGTTACTTGAGTTTGTGCAAAAATCTCCAATAAGGCATCATTTTGGAGGGATGACTTCATAGACAAAATTAAACTTCATCAAATTTTACCACAAGTCACCAAAGAAAATAAAACTCAATTTCCATTGCATATCATAAAAAATATGCATCAATGTTCCCAAAAAAAAACTTAAACATATTCCCTATTTTTTGATCAATTTTTCTTTGGACTGTTTTCAAGTTGACGCCTGAAAGTAACATAAAATTTTGTTTTAGGCGGAAAGTCCCAAAAGAAGAAATATTTTACACAAAATTTCACTATAGATCTCGGAATAAATCATGCATCTAGGTACTATAGCTTTTATGAAAATTACATTCGAATTTTATTTACTATAAACGAAGATTATGTCTTTGTTTTTTGGAGTTAAATACACATGTATCCAATTCAAATCAAAATCTCCCTTTATACCGAATATTTAGGGGGAAAGTGTCAAAGTAACAATTATTCTAAATGAACTTTCATTGTGAGTCTCTGAACAAAATAAATTTGTATACTTAATATGTTCCATAAAAAAATAGTATACATTTTTCTTAATAAAACACCTTGTAAATTTTTAAGAAATTTAGTAGTTTTTCCAAACTTACTGCAAAATTTATTATAATTTCACCGAACAATAGCCAGTCTGGTTATGAAAAATGCCAAGTAGTCTTGATTGCACTTGCTTTAAGATCAAACACATAAAGGAGTTCTGGGTATGTAAGCCAAATGTTATTGAGGCCATTATACAGCGTGAGATAAAAAAAAAAAAAAACTGCAACAAAGTCAAACGCCATAATTTTTACCTTTTTTTTTGATTGAATAAAAGCAAAAAATTTCGGAAATAGCATCAAATTTTAGAATAAGTTTAGATTTGTTCGAATTGATCACCTTTGGCACGAAATATGGTCTTCAAACGGCCAATGAAACCGTCACACGCTTCCTGAATGTTGCTCTGCTTGAGGTGATCGACACTTTGGTATTTTTTAGTGCCAACCTTGCTTTCCAAAATACTCCAGACACAATAGTCCAACGGATTGGTATCCGGAGATTTTGGTGGCCATTATGCGCTGGAAATGAAGCGAGGAACCTCATTTTGTAACCAAGGTCTGCGGTCAAATTGTTTGCGTGCCCAAGGCTTCAATACACCCTCCAGAAAATTTTCGCGATAATATTCGGCATTTATTCTGATGCCACGGTCGATTAATACGAGCGCAGAGCGACCATCGTCTGTTATGGCGGCCCATACCATCACCATGGCCGACGCTTGAGTTCTGGTGGCCAATCGAAGGTGCATATTTTTAGCTGACCGCTTTGGCAAGTAAACACGATTATTTTGTTTGTTTACAAACTGCTGGCAAACGAATGTTTTCTCGTCGGAGAAAACCCAATTCAGAAGTTCACCACTTTCGGCCAAGCGAAGCAACTCCTCTTTAGCTCGTTTGAGTCTATTTTCTTTCTGTTGCGGTGTAAGTGCTTGCACTTTGTGGAAATTCAATGGCTTTACGCCGAGCTCATTTTTCAATATTTGCGAATGGAATATTTGATATGTTGAGCTCACGAGCCATTTTTCGGCCACTGCGACGCGGGGTTCGATCAATTCGCTTCTTTACTTTTCGAACCATTTCTGCTCATGTTGCTGTTTTCTTCCGTCCACTTCCGTGACGTCGGGCTACGCTAACAATATCACGGTAACGAGCAATGTTACGAAACATACAAGATTTATTCACATTTAAATGCTGGAGTGCTAACGGTAGCCTCTTGCGGTTTTCCAGCCAAATATAAAGAAATCACACTATCACGCTTGAATTCCATGACGAATAACTTTTTTCTGGAAAATTCTCACTAAAATGGTTTTGTACGCTTGTAAACGTATAATGAGCTGTCACTGGAATAATTTTAACAGCTGTCGGACGATTGGCTTAGAAATGACAGCTGTCTGAAATTGGTTGCAGTTGTTTCATCTCACACTGTATAGTTTTGCAAATATACAAAGGGGTCCCCGTAGTTTGGGATACATTTCGCAATATTTCGGATACTGCTTTGAAATTGGACAGAGGTCTCCAGATTACATCTTATGGATTATTGGTACAAAAAATGCGTCAAATTGATCCACTTTTTGGAATAGCCCCTTTGTAAGAATAACTCCAATTTCAAATATTGTTTTACGTTTTGGACATGTTTTCATTTAATTTTGACAAAAACGCTATTTTAATAACAATTTTCAATAAAAAAACGTAAATCCTTATCGAATGCAATATTGAGTTCTCATTGTATAAAAGAAAATCTACGTTTTTTACATAGCTCCACATATCGTTAGCAATTTATTTGAGTTTTATTGAACCTTTTCTTCGTCTCAGTCTTTATAGGTATTTACACTTCGCAATATTCGTCATTTTTAATGTTTATAGTTTCTCCCAACCCCTCCCAAACTATGAAAACCACATCAGCTCGTTTAAGTTTAGAAATTTTATTCTCGTGGTAAACATTTCAATTGGAAAATACCACAAGAACAACACAAGACATTGCATCGTAACTGACTAACTTAGAAACTAGCACTGTCGCCAGCTCCAATGCCATGCTGCAAAAATGTCATTCGTTGTTGGCTTACAAGCTGCTAAGAGCATGTCAAGATATTGAAATTCTATTAAAACGGTTTGGTGACAAAATTATTTTTCAAACGGCGACCACAAACTGATGCTGCTGCCCCCTCCTCTCCCCCTACGAAGTTGCATATAGTCGGCCAGAAAGAACGTTAGATTTTCTTGCTTGCATGTCATCAAATAAATTTCCATTTCCTTGTAAAACATGACTATTTTTGTCCAAATCAAGTAATCAATTTAAGACGATCAGTCAGTCATCATGTTTGCTGTCGCCATTCTCATCGTCGTCGTCGTAGTCATCAGCGTTGCCATTGTCGTTTATTAGCAAACGGAACAATGAATGTCTTCCCGGGTTCTTTAGCACAATTTTTGTGTCATGACATGATACGAGGGCAGATATATAAGTTCTTAAAAGTTCTTGGAAAGATTTCCAGATTTTCTAGATTCTTAGTCTATGAAATTATGAAATATGTAGTAAACATATTATTATTTACCATAATTAGTTGTCCTTTACAACAATTCTGAACGTTTAAGTTGGGTGAGATAAAAAAACTGCAACAAAGTCAAACCCTATAATTTTTACTTTTTTTTAATTTTATTGAATGAAAGCAAAAATGTCCGTAATAGCATCAAATTTTAGAATAAGTTTAGATTTGTTCGAATTGGTCACCTTTGGCACGAATTATGGCCTTCAAACGGGCAATGAAACCATCACACGCTGCCCGAATGTTGCTCTGCGGTATTTTGGCCCATTCCCGGCGAAGCTCTTGCTTGAGGTGATCGACAATTTGATATTTTTTAGTGCCAACCTTACTTTCCAAAATACTCCTAACACAATAGTCCAACGGATTGTGTATCCGGAGATTTACCCCGAGCTCATTTTTTCAATATTTGCCGAATGGAATATTGCGATATGTTCAGCTCACGAGCCATTTTTCGGGAACTGCGACGCGGGTTTCGATCAAGTCGCTTCCTTCCTTTTCGAACCATTTCTGCTGATGTTGCTGTTTTTTTCCGCCCACTTCCTTGACGTCGGGCTACGCTACCAGTATCAAAGGATTTATTCACATTTAAATGCTGGAATGCTCTAACGATAGCCACTTGTGGTTATCACGCTTAAATTCACTATCACGCTTAAATTCCATCACGAATAACTTTTTTTCTGGAAAAATTCTGACCAAAATACTTTTGCACACTTGTAAACAATGTAATGAATATTTTTAAGGCCCCGAAGAACTCCAGAAGCGTGGATTTTATTTTCAAGGATATGTTGAGGTATTAAGGCGTGGATTTTTCTTAAGAATACTTTCAAGGATATGTTGATTCATTAAGGCGTGGATTTTTTAAGAATATTTTCAAGGATATGTTGAACTATTAGGGCGTGGATATTTTAGGAATATTTTCAAGGATATGTTGAGCCATAAAGGCGGTTTTTAAGAATATTCTCAAGGATATGTTTAGCCAACAAGGCGTAGATTTTTTAAGAATATTTTCATGGACATGTTAAGCCATCAAGGCGTGGATTTTTTTAAGAATATTTTCAAGGATATGTTGAGCCATAAAGGCGTGGATTTTTTATAAGAATATTTTCAAGGATATGTTGAGCCATAAAGGCGTGGATTTTTTATAAGAATATTTTCAAGGATATGTTGAGCCATCAAGGCGTAGATTTTTTTGAATATTTCCATGGACATGTTTAGCCATCAAGGCGGGGATTTTTAAGAATATTTTCAAGGACATATTGAGCCATTAAAGCGTGGATTTTTTAAGAATATTTTCAAGGATATGTTGAGCCATTAAGGCGTGGATTTTTTTAAGAATATTTTTAAGGATATGTTGAGCCATTAAGGCGTGGATTTTTTTAAGAATATTTTTAAGGATATGTTGAGGCATTAAGGCGTGTTTTTTTAAGAATATTTTTAAGGGTATGTTGAACTATTAGGGCGTGGATATCTTAGGAATATTTTAAAGGATATTTTTAAGGATGTGTTGAGCCATTAAGGCGTGGATTGTTTTAAGAATATTTTTAAGGGTATGTTGAACTATTAGGGCGTGGATATCTTAGGAATATTTTAAAGGATATTTTTAAGGATGTGTTGAGCCATTAAGGCTTGGATTGTTTTAAGAATATTTTAAGGGTATGTTGAACTATTAGGGCGTGGATATCTTAGGAATATTTTCAAGGATATGTTGAGCCATAAAGGCGTGGATTTTTTTAAGAATTTTCTCAAGGAAATTTTTAGCAATCAAGGCGTAGATTTTTTAAGAATATTTTTACGAATATGTTTATCCATCAAGGCGTAGATTTTTAAGAATATTTCCACGGATATGTTTAGCCATCAAGGCGTAGATTTTTTAGGAATATTTTCATGGATATGTTTATCCATTATGGTGTGGATTTTTTAAGAATATTTTCAAGGATATGTTGAACTATTAGGGCGTGGATATTTTAGGAATATTTTTAAGGATATGTTGAACTATTAGGGCGTGGATATCTTAGGAATATTTTAAAGGATAAGGCGTGGATTTTTTTTAAGAATATTTTTAAGGATATGTTGAACTATTAGGGCGTAGATATCTTAGGAATATTTTAAAGGATAAGGCGTGGATTTTTTTAAGAATATTTTTAAGGATATGTTGAACTATTAGGGCGTGGATTTTTTTAAGAATATTTTTAAGGATATGTTGAGCCATTAAGGCGTGGATTTTTTTTAAGAATATTTTTAAGGATATTGAGCCATTAAGGTGTGGATTTTTTTTAAGAATATTTTTAAGGATATGTTTAGCCATTATGGTGTGGATTTTTTAAGAACATTTTCAAGGAGGTGTAAAGCTATTTAAGCGTTGATGTTGCTGAAAATACTTTAATGTTGAGCTATTTAAGCAAGGATGTTCTAAGATCCTTTAGCTATTAAGCAAGGGCGTTTTAAGATCCTTGAGCTATTAGGCAAGCATGTTTTTTGATCTTTGAGCTATTTAAGCTTATTTTAGAATATAGCCCCAGGAGTATATACATAGATTTTTAAGTATATTTTAGGTCGCTCCTTACCTAAGTCTTATAAGAAGTGATATTTTTAAGAGCTATAGTAAAATTTTTCCAATAAAGAAAAAAAATAATAATAATAATAAATAAATAAACACAAAATTCAGAAGAATGCATGAAATCTTTATTGAATTGATTGTATGGTCCATCTACAATTTAATGTAAAACGATCCATCGGCTTGGCATATTCTTTCCAACATTTCGGCCGATTTCTCACGAATAAATGTTTTAATGCTGTCAATTGAAGCGGGCTCGCCTCGACCTATAAAAAATTTTAAAAATTCGTTAATGTACACTATCTGAACGATCAATTGACCGGTCCCAAACATGAAATAAAATTTTCACCGAATCTGCCTCTCGATAATTCTTATAAAAGTAATGGGTTACTATGTTGATTTATAAGTAGTTACAACAGCCATGAATTGGTTGGAATCTCGTTATTTGGTAATGGGAATTTTCGTTCGGAACTTTTCATGTTCGCTGCTAGAAATCAAAACACACTAACTACAGTGCCACAGTCACTCTTTACTTGGTAATGAGTGAAATCAATTCTTTCTCCTCGTAAATGTATTTATTTTTGTTTGGATTAACTTATAATAAGCTATGCGGTTCAAGTGACTCTCAAAATATTGATCGACAATTTTATAGAAAAAGAATTGAGGCCCAGAACTAATTTTTAATAGTTCTTTAATTTTTTTTCGATAGGACATTTCTTTCTCAACTACCCTCGTTTTTTGGACCCTCTTGAAGGCGGCGGCATAAATGTCATGTAAAGAGTCAAACAACAACAAAAACCACCACAACAACAACAAGTTTTCAAGATAAATTTCTAAACGAAGTTCGTTTCTTTTTTTGCACATTGTCATGACAACGGTTTATATCGTTGACAAAATCGTTTTTCCCAAGGCACGACTTTGTCTTTCAATTCAAGACTCGAATGAAAGGGGCCATAGAAATGGGGTCCCCCTTCTCCCTTCCGATAGAAATAGGAGGATGTTTGGTGTTAGTTGTGATCCTTGTTGGTGGCATGTATTTTCCAACTAACTGGTTGATCTTTGGTTGTTCTTGACCGGCATTTGTTTTTTCGTCGATGATTTTGCAAAAAAAGAAAACATGAAAATAACAATGTTGATGTTGCTGATGAATAAATTAATGAGCAAATTACCGTTATTATTTAAAAACATGCTATAAATTTCGTTTGCTTGTTAGACGAGTTGATATTCAATATATTTTTGCGGTTTGATTTGTTGTTTCTTTGTTTGTAGAGGTGCAAAAATTAAGATGATATACATACTGGGAAAATTACGTTAGATTAAACCGGAAATCTCATTACCAAATAATGGGTTTAGTATATGCATTTCGTAAATACTTACGAAACAGCTTACTAACGCCTTACTTAAATATTCACATATCATCGAGGATGTAAGTGTTAATAAACAAGGACACGGTCCTGTAGGTTTGCTTTAGCTGGCCATTTGTTCAGTTTTTCATTACTAACGGCATGTCTTCCTTATGATCAAATAAACACCCATTGGAATTTTCCTTTGAATACAAAAATAACCTATTCAAATCCTTTTAAGGTCCCACAATATCTCCACGCAAAAATGCAAAAATTTGTAATCATAACCCATTCATCTTCCATTGCTTTCATCTTCCATAGATTTCATGCAAAATTACCGGCCTACAATAATCCAAGTCACAACTCGAACAATAAATCAATTAGTTACAGTTGAAGCAAAAAAAGAAAATAATCACACAACCAAATATGAAAGTTCTGTTCGTTCTACCTTCAATAGTCGCCTATCAAAAACTACAATCTCCGTTTATTTTCTATTTCTGGTTCTTTGCGGTTTATCTGTCCCAACTTGTAAATGTTCCCATTCAAATTGAAAGGTAGATTTTTTGTTGCTTTTACCATTTATACGCTTTTGGATTTTCTGTTTGGTTACATTTTCTCATTGGTTACAAATCGTTGACTATCGTATGGTGTAATGCAAAGAAAGTTGTCATAACAGCAACTTAGGAAACCTTTCAAATTGCAAAATGCAAAACTTAGATAAATGCTACGAAATCAACAAGATTTTCCGCCAATGAAACAAAGAGAAGAGAAAACAAATCATTGCAATGGAAAAACCATGTACTCTTCTTTTGCTTTCGCGAGATTAAGGCTAAGGCTGCTATTTTTCGAGGAGGGGACTGGAAACGAGATTGGATATATTATGTGCAAACATTGTCTCCGTTTATTGAAATTACAAAGGAAGAAGAGTAAATTATGAAAGTAACATACGTCTATACAGACGCCTTACCGGTCGTCTATACGGACGCCTTTCCGGTCGTCTATACGGACGCCTTACCGGTCGTCTATACGGACATCTTAACAGCCGTCTATACACAGACACCTTAACAGCCGTCTATACACAGACACCTTAACAGCCGTCTATACACAGACGCCTTAACAGCCGTCTATACACAGACGCCTTAACAGCCGTCTATACACAGACGCCTTAACAGCCGTCTATACACAGACGCCTTAACAGCCGTCTATACACAGACGCCTTAACAGCCGTCTATACACAGACGCCTTAACAGCCGTCTATACACAGACGCCTTAACAGCCGTCTATACACAGACGCCTTAACAGCCGTCTATACACAGACGCCTTAACAGCCGTCTATACACAGACGCCTTAACAGCCGTCTATACACAGACGCCTTAACAGCCGTCTATACACAGACGCCATAACAGCCGTCTATACACAGACGCCTTAACAGCCGTCTATACACAGACGCCTTAACAGCCGTCTATACAAAGACGCCTTAACAGCCGTCTATACACAGACGCCTTAACAGCCGTCCATACACAGACGCCTTAACAGCCGTCTATACACAGACGCCTTAACAGCCGTCTATACAAAGACGCCTTAACAGACGCCTTAACCGCCGTCTATAGAGACGCCTTAACCGCCGTCTATAGAGACGCCTTACCAGCCGTTTATAGAGACGCATTACCAGCCGTCTATAGAGACGCCTTACCAGCCGTCTATAGAGACGCCTTACCAGCCGTCTATAGAGACGCCTTACCAGCCGTCTATAGAGACGCCTTACCAGCCGTCAATAGAGACACCTTACCAGCCGTCTATAGAGACGCCTTACCTGTCATCTAATAACAGACGCCCTAACATCGTCTATACACAGAAGCCTTAACAGCCGTCTATACACAGAAGGCTTAACACCCGTCTATAAACAGACACCTTAACAGCCGTCGATACAAAGACGTCTTTACAGCCTCCTTACCAGCTATCTTTACATAAACATTACCAATCCTGAATATACCCCTTACCAGTCATATATACCATACATTACCAAACAACTTACCATTCGTCGCTTCAGAATCCTTACCCGTGTCCGTTCAAACCCATTACTAATTGCACGCATAGACTCCTTACCAGTCATCTATACCTACTTTTTTATCAGGCTTCTACCCGGAATTCTTACCAGTTGTATGAAAGGCTTCTTGCCCATGAACTCTCTATTTAGACTTTTCTTCAGTCCTATCCATTCTCCCCTCTTTAGACGACCACAATAACTGCTTATTGACCCCCAGTGCACTAAGCCGTATTATATCTCAATTAGTCCTTTTGTTTTGACATCTGTAATTCTCCTTTTTTTAATCCCTCTGTCAATGCAACACTTCGTCAAAGAACAACAAATGAAAATCCCTTGCAGAAGAAATTGCAATTCTCTATGGCTTTTGTGTTATTTTAAAGGGGCTTCAAGGTGGGGATATCAACAGATTTAACAACATTTAACTTTGTTGGTGCTAAACCAACAACAAAACTGCCTCGGCATGCTCTGCGCAAAATATTCTCAACAGCAATCACAACCAGATATGTATTATTGTCCTCCATGGGCATTATTGTTGAAACCGATTTTATAACCCCTTACCCCTCACCCCTTTCCTACATAGGTGGCTATCATAGAGAATTCTCAGCGGCATATCATCATTGCCATCATCATCATCATTATCATCATCGGTATCATATGTTGCAAGGCAAGCTGGCAGCTTGTGCGTATTTTTGTTCTCAAATGGGTGGTGGTGAATAGCACCGGCCGCCTGACTGCCTGCCTTTTCTACATAAGCAGCCCCCAGAACCTACCGTATTCGAGTGTTCGTTGTTGGCATTTCGAAAACGAGAATATGGATACGGAATAAGCCAGAGCATAATAAAATAACCTGAAATCCACTGCATTCACAGATTTTTACACACTAGGCTCGCAACGAGGTGGTTGCTGGTAGGTTGATGGTGAATGGATACGTGCTATATACGGATATGCTTCTTACTCTTGCTCTTCGAACATACAAATATTCGCATGCCTATACACCGAAACAAATATATATATATATGTGTGTGTGTGTCTTACACTGTGACATAGTCCATAAAATGAGAAGATTTATTTTACGTTTTTTCTTTTCAACCGTCACCTTTTAGTCCCCCTCTCTATGGTCTCATAGTACACATGGTTTTCTCACCGACTTGCGAATTTTTCTGTGCGCCGGTTCCAAATAGATACAATAGTAAAAATTGTGTGTCATTGAATGAGTGACTTGACTTGTAGCGACTGGGATACTGTGTGCGTATGGGTATGTGTATGTAAATGAAAAGCTATGATAAGGAGCTGCAGAAAATAAGATTGAGGCAGGCAACCACTGCACTCACTCACTGTGTGCTTTACAAGGGTATAAATCATAACGTATAGGATACATCGATTGGTATTCTAGCATGTTTACATATGGATCTCTATATCCCCCCACCCACCATATGACATGTTTTTACTGGATTTTTTCTAGTTGCAGGCTTGTCGTCTATCTCATCTAGTCCCAATGATAGTTTTCAAGCGTAAATTTGTTCCATGAAACAAATTCAATTTTGATTGTGTGTACTAGGATGATACGAATATTCAAAATTATCAATCCCTGTATACCGGCTCTTTCATCGATACCAAATCCTTATCGTGTCTGCCGTCTCCTTACCAGTCGTGTCTTCCGACTCCTTTCCTGACGTCTATGCCGACTCTTTCCAGACGTCTATACAGACTCCTTACCATAAGTTTATACAAACTTTTTACCAGTTGTCTATATCGACTCACCAGTCTTCTATACCGACTCATTACCGACCACTAACCAGTCGTCTATACCGACCTCCTTTTCGACCACTTACCAGTCGTCTTACTCACTCCTACCAGTCGTCTATACCGACTCCTTACAAGTCGCATATACCGACTCCTTACCAGTTGTTTATACCGCCTTTTTACCAATCGTCTATATCGATTGCTTACCAATCGTCTATACCGAATGCTTACCACTCCTCTATATCTATGGCGACTCCTTACCAAAGGTCTACATCGACTCCTTACTAGTCGTCTACAAAGACTCCTTTTTAGTCATCTATACTGTCTTCGTACAAGTTGTCTATACCGGCCCCTTTGTCATTCGTCTATACCGGCTCCTTTGCCATTCGTCCATACCGACCCCTTACCAGTCGTCTATACCGACTCCTTACCAGTCGTCTATACCGACTCCTTACCAGTCGTCTATACCGACTCCTTACCAGTCGTCTATACCGACTCCTTACCAGTCGTCTATACCGACTCCTTACCAGTCGTCTATACCGACTCCTTACCATCCATGCCTACCGACTCCTTTCTGACGACTCTTGACACTTTCCAGGCCTCTATACAGACTCTTTACCAGACGCGTATCTATATACCGACCCCTTGCCAGTCGTCTATACCGCCTTCTTACCAGTCCTTTATACCGACCAGTCGTCACTATCGACACCTTACCAGCCGTCTATACAGACTCCTTACCAGCCGTGTTTACAGACTCCTTACTAATAGTTTATACAAATTTCTTACCAGTCGTCGATACCGACTCCTTACCAGCCGTCTATACCGACTCCTTAACAGTCGTGTTTACCGACTCCTTTCCAGACGTCTATGCAGACTCCTTACAAGACGTATATACAGACTCCTTACCAGACGTCTATCTATATACCGACCTCCTAACAGTTGTGTATACCGACTTCTTACCAGTCGTCTACATCGACTCCTTACCAAAGGTCTACATCGACTCCTTACTAGTCGTATATAACGACTCCTTTTTAGTCATCTATACTGTCTTCTTACCAGTCTTCTATACCGACTGCTTACCACTCATCTGTACCGACTGCTTACCAGTTGTCTATACCGGCCCCTTTGTCATTCGTCCATACCGAACCCTTTGTCATTCGTCCATACCGACCCCTTACCAGTCGTCTATACCGACCCCTTACCAATCGTCTATACCGACTCCTTACCAATCGTCTATACCGACTCCTTACCAGTCGTCTATACCGACTCCTTACCAATCGTCTATATCGACTCCTTGCCAGTCGTCTATACCGACTCCTTACCAGTCGTCTATACCGACTCCTTACCAGTAGTCTATACCGCCTTCTTACCAATCGTCAATACCGTCTGCTTACCACTCGTCTGTACCGACTGCTTAACACTCGTCTATACCGACCTCTAACCATTCGTCTATACCGACCCCTTGCCAGCCGTCTATAGCGACTCTTTATTAGTCGTATCTACCGACTCCTTACCATCCATGCCTACCGACTCCTTTCTGACGACTCTGTTGACACTTTCCAGCCCTCTATACAGACTCTTTACCAGACGCGTATCTATATACCGACCCCTTGCCAGTCGTCTATACCGACTTCTTACCAGTCCTCTATACCGACCAGTCGTCACTATCGACACCTTACCAGCCGTCTATACAGACTCCTTACCAGTCGTGTTTACAGACTCCTAACTAATAGTTTATACAAACTTCTTACCAGTCGTCGATACCGACTCCTTACCAGCCGTCTATACCGACTCCTTTCCAGACGTATAAACAGACTCCTCACCAGACGTCTATCTATATACCGACCTCCTAACAGTTGTGTATACCGACTTCTTACCAGTCGTCTATACCAACTTCTTACCAGCCGTCTATACCGAGACCTTACCAGTCGTGGTTGCAGACTCCTTGTCAATAGTTTATACAAACTCCTTACCATTCGACTATACCGACTCCTCATCACTACCCTATAAAGTCTCCTTACATTACCTTACAATACAAACGCCTTCCCATACGGCATATTTCTTTAAATTTATTCCAGTCTTTAAAACAACTATTAAATCCCCCAAAAGTGTCTCCCACTAGGTTAATTCCCTGTCCAATTATACTGAGAGTGGAGAACCAAATTGCGGACATTAAAAATTCACGACGCACTGACTAAAACTTTACATATTGTACCCAGCGTTAACCCCCCCAAATAAAAGCAGTTTCATACATTCCATAATTATGTCTAGATAAACTCATTAAACGAGGGGAAATAATTTCAAATATACCCTGCGATGAACTCCTACCGCTAAGATCAAAGTGAAGAGGAAACCAAAAATAAAAAAGCAAAACGAGAATATTTCAAGGTAAACCAACCATCCATGTGAGTAATGTTGTGCTGGCTTTGTTTTCATTCAAACATTCCAGACACCAGAATTGCAAACTTGTTTCAGAGTCATGTGTTGTGTGATATCGAACATTGCCACCGAAGCATGCCCAAAGAAAAATGCAGAAAAAAAAACAAATAAACATCATTTTAATATTACATGTAGTCGACCATGCCGCTCCATGCAAAACTTTGGTTTCCGTGGCTTCCGGTGACTTTGCTGTTGCTTCTTCGGTTTGTACGTAAATCCCTTGCAGCAGCGTCATATCACAGTGTGTTGCAAATCCCATGAACCCTTTCCTACGTAAACAAAACTCGGGTGTAAAAATATAATTCCACGAAAAAACATATTTATATGAGTCATTCATGCTGCCCCAAAACGCCATCAACCACGCTTTGGGTCAGCAGTGAACTTTAAACGAAAAGAAAATAAATAAAAATTGCGAGAAACTCGAATGGGAATAAATGATAAAATTCGTTTACACACAAGAGCATAAGATTTATAGGAGTAAACAATTATTTCATGGTTTGAGTAAAGAATTACGATATTAAAAACTGTTTTGTCAAAGAAACAAAACTGATTATTCAATAGGTCAAGCCCATATAAATTCCTAACCAGTCGTCTGTACAGATTCCTTACCAGATGTTTATACAGAGTCTTTATTTCGCTTCTACGATTCCTCCCGAATCGTCTATACCGACCCTACCAGAAGTCTAATCAGACTCCTTAACAGAACTGACTCCTATGCGAGTACAAACGTAATAATCCAGCCATGCAGACTAGGTACAACCATACAGCGGTCCCAAAGGTATGGGAATATGGGACAAAAATTGTTTAATAGAACTAATCGATCTGTTTTTTTTAGATTAGCTTCATAATAAGTAAAAAAACTAACCTAAAAAAATTTGAAAAATTTTGTGATTGATCCAAATTTAAGCAAATTTAAGTCATAGAAGTTATTTTTAAAATAACTTCTGGGGAGAATATCCCAGGCAAAAAACAAGGGAACTGATGAGGATTGTTGGCTCTTTCCGAAACCTAGGTATTCCCTGCCTTACCCCCTGCTAAACATTACCATCGTTCTCCACTAATAAACAAACGTTGTTTTTATAAAAACAACAATAAAGGGATAAAGCCTGACCATTTTGCAACAACAAAATACTACGGTATCCCGAACAAACAAGCCACACTGTTCCATTAGACACATTTTTGAAATAATCCCTGTTTAACCCTACCCTCACCACAATATATTTTGATGTAATTTTTCATCCAATGTTAATGCAATTTGACATTTTGGGTGCTGAGTACACCTACAGGGTGAGATAAAAAATGTGACAAAGTCAAAAGCCATAATTTTCACATTTTCTTTTAAATTTTAGATTTGTTAAGTTTAGATTTGTTCGAATTGGTCACCTTTGGCACGAATTATGGCCTTCAAACGGTCAACGAAACCATCACACGCTGCCCGAATGTTGCTCTGCGGCATTTTGGCCCATTCCCTTTGGCCCTACTTTGATATTTTTTAGTGCCAACCTTGCTTTCCAAAATACTCCAGAAACAATAGTCCAACGGATCGGTATTCGGAGATTTTGGTGGCCATTGTGCGCTGAAAATGAAGCGAGGAACCTCATTTTGTAACCATTCTTAGGTTGCGCATGCTGAGTGCGATGGTGCTGAGTCCTGTTGGTATCTGGAGATTTTGGTGGCCATTGTGCGCTGGAAATGAAGCGAGGAACCTTATTTTGTAACCATTCTTGGGTGGAGCGTGCTGAGTGCGATGGTGCTTAGTTCTGTTGGAATGTCTAAGGTCTGCGGCCGAAATGTTTGCGTGCCCAAAGCTTTAATACACCCTCCAGAATATTTTCGCGATAATATTCGGCATTTATTCTGATGCCACGGTCGATTAATACGAGCGGAGAGCGACGGCCCACACCATCACCATGGTCGGCGCTTGGCAGGTAAACACGATAATTTTGTTTGTTTACAAACTGCTTGACAAGGAATGTTTTCTCATCGGAGAAAACCAAATTCGGCAGTTTACCACTTTCGGCCAGAGAAGCAACTCTTTAGATCTTTTGAGTCTATTTTCTTTCTGTTGCGGCGTAAGTTCTTGCACTTTTTGGAATTTCAATGGTTTTACCCATATTTGCCAAATTTGCCAAATGGAATATTGCGGTATGTTCAGCTCACGAGCCACTGCGACGGGGGTTTCGATCAAGTCGCTTCTTAACATTTCGAACAATTTCTGCTGATGTTGCTATTTTCTTCCGTCCACTTCCTTGACCTCGGGCTACGCTACCAGTATCACGGTAACGAGCAATGTTACGAAACATAAAAGATTTATTCACATTTAAATGCTGGAGTGCTAACGATAGCCACTTGTGGCTTTCCAGCCAAATATAAAGAAATCACACTATCACGCTTCAATTCCATCACGAATAACTTTTTTCCTGGCAAATTCTCACCAATA
Source organism: Musca domestica (assembly GCF_030504385.1). Taxonomy (NCBI): domain Eukaryota; kingdom Metazoa; phylum Arthropoda; class Insecta; order Diptera; family Muscidae; genus Musca; species Musca domestica. Next base: position 1,111,232 of record NW_026712356.1, on the reverse strand, counting down.
TGGTTTTGTACGCTTGTAAACAATATAATGAGCTGTCACTGGAATAATTTTAACAGCTGTAGGACGAGTGGTTTAGAAATGCCAGCTGTCTGAAGTCGGTTGTAGTTTTTTCATCTCACTCTGTGGCTAATGGCTGAGGGTATACAAATTCAACATTCTCTGCTTTGGGTTGACAAATTCGGTTTCAAATTTTTATAAGTATTAACTAATTACCACTGTATCATTTTTGATCGAAGGACCAAATATTTCAGACTTTATTAATTTAGCATTCTTGTAGACGACTGTATGTTTGGTAAATTTGGTAGTTGTAATATTTTTAGTTAACACACCAAGTTGCTCGTCGAAACGCCCTGAAATGGGTGATATTTCTGAAATCTGGTAAAACATGGACTATATATGCTGCACTTTTTTTAATATTTTTTGAAGAAAGAAAGAGCCACATTCGCTGACTTTCGCTGAAAATCTATATATGAAAATATTTGAATTTGGTACCTTCGAATTTAGTATTTTAAAAGTCTACATTGAAAATACTTTAGAATCAAGGCTATACATATTCCAAAAAAATCTAATAAATCAGGAAGGCAGAATGATTGTCTGTTATATTTTTCATTGATTTTAAAATTAATTCCGCATTATTTTTACCTGTGTTTTTTAGAGTGTGTCTCAGAATTGATTAAATTTTGATATGTCCAAGGGCCAAAGTATCCGAGAATCCGTCCGTCATTGACATAAATGTCGGAATGTGTAACACTAAATATTACTTAATTCATGTCGGAAATCCAAAAATACTCAACTGAATTTGGCTTTATTAGCAAAATTGTTATATTGTACGTCGTCTAGTGATTTTGAAATTGAATCCGTATTTTTGGGGTTAAATTTTAAATGTGTGTCCATTTTCATTTAATTTCACTAGGCCAAAGAACCTAATTAAACTGGAATACCTATTTTGAAACGTGCCCACAAAAAAAAGCGTGCTTCCAGATATTCTTTTTAATTAATATTTTAATATGTACATAATATCAATTTCCCTCCTCTGAACATTCATTCCCACACGTTGAACTCATTTTATTCGCAGCCTTAATTATCTTATGCTGTCTAACCGTCTGATTGTCTTCTCTTTCTTTCAAAACCATTACAAACTTACATGATGCCCTGTCTGACTGGGAGCCCATGAATTTGTAGTAGATGTACATGCCACCATATTCGCGCCATTTCTTGGTGGCTATAAAATTCTCTCAAAAGCAGAAATGTAAAGAGAAAAAAATCGAAAACAAAATAAGTAAACATGATATTAAACAAAAAAATAATAAAAAAGCCAACAACCTTGCATGGTCGTCCGCTTTTATTACAGCCCCAGCAGCATCCTTCTGTTCAACATATTCCGTCGAGGACATTTGAAGATTTTTTTTTTTTTTTTGGTTTCTTTTTCTGTTTGTTGTTTTGTTTTACAATTACGTTAAAGGTGTACGTAAAGAGTATGTAAACATACGTATATTGGTTACTACACTGTTGCTACACACGTGTGAATATCCTAAGCGAATGATGTTGATTTTTTAATATCATCCAGACCTGGGGTTGAATATTTTTTCAATTATTTCTCAAAAAATTTTAGTAAACTGCTAGTCTAGGTCTTTGCAGACGGTTTGGGGAATAGTGGTATAAACGTTAGGAGACGGCAGTTTGCTGTAGTGATACTTGGGAGCAGCTGCCCAAGTCTTCTAAGATAGATCGATATTGAGGTCTGGATTGGTATCTATAATTGTACGAAAAGTACTAAATGGTACTCAATTTGGTATTGGGCGAAGGGATAGAGATACTCGGGAGCAATTGTCCAAGTCTTCTATGGTGGATCGTGATCCGTTCGGGTTCTGTAACTTACTGTGGTTACACTTGGGGCGACTGTCCGGTTCGTCTAAGATGGATCGGGATTCGTTCGGGTTCGGTAGCTCATTGTGGGTATGTTCAGCTTTAGCTGTTTGGAGTATTCTACCTAGGACTACGTTCTATGATTAGGTGCCGTGTCATAATCCCCACGGACATAATCCCCATTGCAATTATGGGTTTTATGCCCGGTTACAACTTCCGGCTTAACTCTAGTTTAGTAAAAACCCTTACATTTTTTTAAAATTTATCAGTGGAAGATATTTTTTCCTTTGGGAACGGACCCGGAACCCCAGATTTTTGACCCGAAAGTCCGGGTTCACGACCATGACTAGACCCTGATCGTTCGTTAGCTCATTGTGGGTATGTTCAGCTTTAGCTGTTTGGAGTATTCTACCTAGGACTACGTTTTATGATTAGGTGCCGTGTCATAATCCCCACGGACATAATCCCCATTACAATTATGGGTTTTAAGACCGGTCGCAACTTCCGGCTTAACTCTAGTTTAGTAAAAACTCTTACTTTTTTAATTTTTTCAGTGGAAGGTATTTTTTTTCTTTGGGGACGGACCCGAAACCCCAGATTTTTGACCCGAAAGTCCGGGTTCACGACCCTGACTAGACCCTGATCCACTTACCCGATATAGGCAATATCGTGTAAAAGCCTATGAAAATACCAACCCAACAAGTGGGTTAATTCAATTAGCGGTCCAAATTTATGCCAAATTATTGCTGGCGCTCTTACATTCTTTTAACACCCTCCACCTTAGAGTAAAGTAAACATCAGAACCCATTATGTCCCACAAATACCAATTTTTAGACATATTCATGGGAAAATGTGGCAAAAATCATCAATATACCGAATATCGGGAGGTATCGTTATATGGGGCTATACCAAATCTTGGACCTATACATGCAATATTTCGTCACCGAAGCTAGAACCCATTATGACCAACAAATACCAATTTTTAAACAAATCCGTGAAACAATGTGGCAAAAATCATCCAAATACCGAATATCGGGAGGTACCATTATAGAGGGCCTATACCAAAGCGTGGACCTATACATAGAATGTTTCGCCACACGAACTAGGACCCATTTTGACCCATAAATACCAATTTTCAGACAAATCCGTGAAAAAATGTGGCAAAAATAATCAAAATACCGAATATTGGGAGGTACCGTTATATGGGGACTATACTAAAACGTGGACCGATATATCTCAATACCAACCATCCTAGACACAATAAAAATGGTTCTGCTAAATTTTGACGCTCCACATCAAATAATGTAGGCTGTATCGTGATTTGACTTAGAATTTTATGCTGATTATGAATATATACACTTTATGGGGTCTGCGACGAATATTTAGGGATGTTACAAACGGAATGACAAAGTTAATATACCCTCCTTTCCAAGGTGGAGGGTATAAAAAAACTTTAGTTCGCATAGCCGGTTGAACGTACCCAGAAGAGAATATCTCTGGAGCCGAATAAGGGTCCACAAATTGTAGCATTTTGGAAAGTGCTCTTTTCGACTTTTTGGGGTTTTTATAAAAAATTCGGTTCAAAAATCAATAATTTAAATAAAAACTTCCGAACCGCTTAAAAATACCCCACAACTTGTTGGATAGATATTTTCATAGGCTTTCAAACGATACCTATATTGTCTCTATTGGGAAAGTGGATCCAGGTCCAGCCCGGGTTTTGAACCCGGACTTTCAGGTTAAAAATCTGGGGTCAACAATAGTTTCCCGGAATCAGGGTAAAAATATCTAAAACAATTTTCGAAAAAATCAAAGAGTTTTTACTAAACTAGAGTTGTTGCCAATTCCCATAACAATTATGGGGATTATGACCTTTTTTCGGTCATAAGGTCCATGTACTACATTATAGCCCACACTCTTGCCTTTCCAAAATGGTACCAAGTGTGCTGACATCCCCTGTAGTTTCGAAGATATGGACTTTAAAATCGAGGGCCGACCCCACCGGTCTATGGGGATTATGTCTGGGCACCTTAACTTACTTTACCTTTAATCCAGTACCAATATTTGGGCTACGGTACAACGGCAAACTTTGTTTTTTGTTCGTCACACCCTAATACCTCTGTGTATAGATCTATGACAAATTTTATGATGACACTTGCGCTTGGTGTGATTCAATTTCCTCAACAAAATTTGAAATGGGTTTAGGAAATCCTGAGCAAGCATGTTAAAACATCAATATAAGGGAAAAATATTTTCTGTGTGTGTGTGTGAATATCGTAGAAAAGATAAAATCACATGCGATGATGGGAGACACAAAAAAAAAAAATATTTAAACAATTGACCTCGAGCTTTTTCCTTTATTATTGCTTCTGACTTTTTATCTCTTGGTGTGATTTTTTTATTTCCTCAAAAGGTATGAAAGCATGGCTTATTCAGTTATAAGCTTAGGTGAGTTTCAAACCAACCCAACAAAAAATCTCATTACCAAGTAATGTTTATATTGACAAAGCCTACTGATGCTCCCTTGATTGTTTTAATGATGATTAGGTATTTTTTTCTAAATTATATGACTTGCCCCTCTCTCTCCCTCCTTATTAAAAAAAAAATAGATAATATTAGTCGGCGATAACATCTTTTTCGTAAATCTCAGAGAGAACATTTCCATACTTTGATGATTATAAACTCATCTCAGAATAAATATACTCATACAGCCAAGTCCACACCAAAGCCAAGTACAAACAACAAAATGCTCGGTGTCGTAGTAAACCGAAGTAAAGCTGTGTTCGACAAGGAACAACATTTCATCGACAATTCTCCCCCTGTATACTAGCCAAGTTCTCGCAACTCAGGGCGACTTCATGCCACACATACCTTTTCAGGTTTGGTTTCCTTTTTTTTCTCACTCAACTGATACCACCCTAGCCTGGCTGTAGCTATCTACTACCCACTCACTAAGCCATGTTTTCAGAATGGTGGTTAACTTGGTTTTGTATTCTTGTTTTCTTCTCTTCTTCATATTCACATAACTGGAGTGTGTGTATGTGTGAGTCCGTATGGGTTTAGAATTTTTTTTCTAGAGACAATGAATTTCAAAACGTAAAGCAGAACGCATGGTCGGTTCATCGCTCGGTCGGTTGGTCGTCTTCTTCTTTTTCTTCTCAGACATCAACAATTGTTGTTAACCATGTTAAGCTAGTATTACCACCAGAGATGATGGGGCAAGCACGTGTGTTTTGTTGTATGAGTGTTTGTCTTCAAGTGCGTATGTATGCGACTAAACAGAAAAATATAATAAACTCAATAGGCCTGCCACTAGCCAGCCAGCCATCCAAACACAGTTATTTTTTTTCTACGCTGCCTGCTCGTTGCTTGTTGAAAATTCTGAACTCCTGGTATTTTCTGCTCATCTTCATTTTCTAAACATCTAAACAACGCTCGCTCACTCACTCATTCCTCCAACGTATTATTATTATGGTTGCAGTGTTTCTAATGCCTAAGCAATGTAGTCAGTCGTCATTTTTTTTGTTGGTATCATAATTTTCCAAAAACCTCCCAACCCTCACTATTGCTGCCATTGAAATGAGAGATTTTTATATTGGTTTGCGCCAAAACACGCAAGAAAGGTTAGGATGTACATATTAGAGTTGCCATCTTGAAGTCTGGGTAGCTGTGGTAAGAGATCTTCGTTTTACATTGCCAGTCGGAAAGGGAATATGAATAAATTACACTTATATTTCTCGAATTTTTTTAAAACAAAAAAAAAAAAAAAAAAAACACAAAAGTCGACTTATGACAATTCTCGGATATTGACTCTGTGAATAGCATCCTCCCAAAAACAAGTTGCTCTAAACAGAACATGTCTTTACTGCTCTGATAGTCGCTGATGAGATTTTCTTTAAAACATCTGATAATGCTCTGTTAGTCTTGGGAAAATTGATCTTAAAAAACTTATGATCAACTAAAATTCTGCAGATCCTTCAAAATTTATTAGTTTGAAATCCTGAGGGTCCCTGAAAATACAGGGTGAGCTAAAAAATGCAACAACGTCTGAATGAAACCAAAAAATGTCGGAAACATCAAATTTTAGAATAAGTTTAGATTTGTTCGAATTGATTACCTTTGGCACGAATAATGGCCTTCAAATGGCCAATGAAACCGTCACCGTCAATCTGCCCGAATGTTGCTCTGCGGTATTTTGGCCCATTCCAGACAAAGCGCTTGCTTGAGGTGAACTACACTTTGTTATTTTGTGGTGCCAACCTTGCTTTCCAAATTACTCCTAACACAATAGTCCAACGGATTGTTATCCGGAGTTTTTGGTGGCCATTGTGCGCTGAAAATGAAGCGTGGAACCTCATTTTCTAACCATTCTTGGATGGCGCGTGCTGAGTGCGATGGTACGGAGTCCTGTTGGAATGTCTTAGGCCTTGCTTGCCCAAGGACGGTCGATTAATACGAGCGGAAAGCGAACATCGGCTGTTATGGCGGCCCACACCATCACCATGGCCGGCGCTTGAGTTCTGGTGGCCAAACGAAGGTGCACACTTCAGCTGACCTTTTTGGCAAGTAAACACGATCATTTAATTTGTTTCCAAACTGCTGGACAACGAATGTTTTCTCATCGAAGAAAACCAAGCCAAGCGATGCAACTCTTTAACTCTTTTGAGTCTATTTTCTTTCTGTTGCGGTGTAAGTTGTTGCACTGTTTGGAATGTCAATGGGTTTACCCCGAGCTCATTTTTCAATATTTGCCGAAATGAATATTGTGAGGTTTTCAGCTCACGAGCCATTTTTCGGCCACCGCGACGCGAGTTTCGATCAAGTCGCTTCTTTACTTTTCGAACCATTTCTACTGATGTTGCTGTTTTCTTTCGTCCACTTCCTTGACGTCGGGCTACGCTACCAGTATCACGGTAACGAGCGATGGTACGAGACACAAGAGATTTATTCATTCATTTAAATGCTGGGTGCTCTAACGATAGCCACTTGTGGTTTTCCAGCCAAATATTAAGAAATTACCCTATCACGCTTGAATTCCATCACGAATAACTTTTTTCTGGAAAATTCTCACAAAAATGCTTATATATATAACGAACTGTCACTAGAATAATTTTAACAGCTGTCGGACGAGTGGTTGAGAAATGACAGCAGTCTGCAGCTGGTTGCAGTTTTTTCATCTTAGATGTAGATGAAAATGAATGTAGGAGCTATTATGATTCATTAGTTCTCTTCAAACTTCTCACCTTGGAATATATGTAGATCAGATGTACATTTGGGATATGTTGGTCCAATCTTCTGGTATGTCCCTCAAAAAGGGTATACAAGAACGAATGGTCTGAGGGAGGACTTCCTTGACTTTTTCGATTAGAAGAGCCAATTATTTAGTACTGGCTTTTTAGAACCACCTTTATACAAATGTGTGTCCCAACTAGGCAAGACATATGTTACCCATGTAAAATTTACAAAAATGTCCGAAAAATAACCTTTTTTAGGTATTCCTTACCTTCGTCCCGGTTTGCCAAACAAATGAGTGTTTTAATTAAAAATATTAAATTTTTAATTCCTAGTCCCAAAATTTTTATTCTTCCTACAAAGAAAATCTTCAGCTTTTTGATTTTTTTTTTTTGTTGATTCTCCTTTCATTTCCCGTGGTCTAGTTTAATAATCATATTCCATGCTCTTGTTATACCCTACACCACAAGGTGGTCAGGGTATTATGTCTTTGTGCATTTGTTTGTAACAGACAAAAGGTCCATGTATTTTTGTAAACAAAGTACAGTTCGCATTTATTGCCCTATCCAGATGAAATTTTGCACAAATCATTTGTTTGGCCCAAGGACGAACCCTATTGAAAAATCGGTCAAAATTTAGATATAGCTCCCATATATATCTTCGTCCGATTTGCCTTTTTTGTGCACCAAACGTGTAATATCAGTCCGAATAGTATGGAATTTTGCACGTACGATCAGATTGGACCTAAAAATAAGTATGCCAAATTTGATCGAAATAGGTTCAGATATAGCTGTAGCTCCCATATACATTGTTCATCCGATTTGTTATTTTTGTCCTCCGCAGTCGTAATATGCACCCTGTAACAACAATATTTGGGGAAATATATCAAATACAGCTCAGAAATACATTTGCTAACTTTTATCGAGATCGGTTCAGATTTGGATATAGCTCCCATATATAACTTCGTCCGATTTACCTACCAAACGTCTAATATTTGGCCAAATTGGATGAAATTTGGCACTTACGACCGAATTGAGTCTAGAAGGTAGTATGTCAAATTTGGTGAAGATCGGTTCAGATATAGATATAGCTCCCATATATACTGTTCATCCGATTTGTCATATTTGTTACCCACAGCCGTAATATGCACTCCAACGAGTGCATACCCATGATATTCAGGGAAATATATCAAATACAACTCAGAAATATTTTTGCCAAATTTTAACGAGATCGGTTCCGATTTGGCTATAGCTCCCATATATATTTTTATCCGATTTCAAATTAATTTTGCACCAAATGGGCAAAACAAGTCCGAATTTAAAAGATACAAGTGCTTCGGCATATTTAGTCCTTTGAACTTTAAATTATAATTATAATCATAGAGTGTATGATTAAATTCTTCCATAAAAACTTTTAATTGTTATGCGCAGCTCTACTAAATTAGCAAAGTGGTGTAGGGTATCATAAAGTCGGCCCCGGCCGACTTTAAGACTTTCTTTACTGGTTTTTATTTTATTAAATGAAAGCAAAAAATGTCGGAAATAGCATCAAATTTTAGAATAAGTTTAGATTTGTTCGAATTGGTTAACTTTTAGCACGAATAATGGCCTTCAAATGGCCAATGAAACCGTCACCGTCAATCTGCCCGAATGTTGCTCTGCGGTATTTTGGCCCATTCCAGACAAAGCGCTTGCTTGAGGTGAACTACACTTTGGTATTTTTTAGTGCCAACCTTGCTTTCCAAAATACTTCAGACAGAATAGTCGAACGGATTGGAATCCCCGGATACCATTGGTGGCCATTGTGCGCTGGAAATGAAGCGAGGAAACTCATTTTGTATCCATTCTTGGGTGGCGCGTGCTGAGTACGATGGTACTGAGTCCTGTTGGAATGTCTTAGGCCTTGCTTGCCCAAGGACGGTCGATTAATACGAGCGGAAAGCGAACATCGGCTGTTATGGCGGCCCACACCATCACCATGGCCGGCGCTTGAGTTCTGGTGGCCAACCGAAGGTGCACATTTCAGCTGAAAACGAATGTTTTCTCATCGAAGAAAACCAAATACGGCAGTTCACCACGATCAAGCGATGCAACTCTTTATCTCTTTTGAGTCTATTTTTTTTTGTTGCGGTGTAAGTTGTTGCACTTTTTGGAATGTCAATGGGTTTACCCCGAGCTCATTTTTAAATATTTGCCGAATGGAATATTGCGAGGTTTTCAGCTCACGAGCCATTTTTCGGCCACCACGACGCGAGTTTCGATCAAGTCGCTTCTTTACTTTTCGAACCATTTCTGCTGAAGTTGCTGTTTTCTTTCGTCCACTTCCTTGACGTCGGGCTACGCTACCAGTATCACGGTAACGAGCGAGACACAAGAGATTTATTCACATTTAAATGCTGGAGTGCTCTAACGATAGCCACTTGTGGTTTTCCAGCCAAATATAAAGAAATCACACTATTACGCTTGAATTCCATCACGAATAACTTTTTCTGGAAAATTTTTACCAAAATGCTTTGTACGCTTGTAAACAATATAACGAACTGTCACTAGAATAATTTTAACAGCTGTTGGACGAGTGGTTGAGAAATGACAGCAGTCTGCAGTTGGTTGAAAAGTAGGTGAGAATGAATGTGGGAGCTGTTATGAAAATTTAAGTGATTCAATAGTTCTCTTCAAATTTCTCACATTGGAATATATGTAGATCAGATGTACATTTGGGATATGTTGGTCCAATCTTCTGGTATGTCCCTCAAAAATGGTATACATGAACGAATGGTCTGAGGGACTTCCCTGACTTTTTCGATTAGAAGAGCCAATTATTTAGTACTGGCTTTTTAGAACCACCTTTATCCAAATGTGTGTCCCAACTAGGCAAGACATATGTTACCCATGTAAAATTTACAAAAATGTTAGAAAAATAACGTTTTTTAGGTATTCCCAACCTTCGTCCCGGTTTACCAAACAAATGAGTGTTTTCGTCAAAGATATTAAATTTTTAATTCCTAGTCCCAATATTTTTATTCTTCCTACAAAGAAAATCTTCAGCTTTTTAATTTTTTTGTTGATTCTCCTTTCCATTTCCCATGGTCTAGTTTAATAATCATATTCCATGCTCTCGTTTTTGTTTGGAAAACTTTGGACAATTCGTTTCGGTTAAAAAATTGTCTTCGCTCATCCTACAGGCAATTAATCTTCCGCCAAATTAAGATTTCTAATAATCTTTGCTGTTGTTTTTTTATTTTTCATGCAGTCGTCCTTTCTATTTTGCTCCAATAAAATGAAATTCAGAACATCAACTACAACATCCCGATTAAATGGCAATAAAGCGAACTAGAAACGCCAACCACAAAAAAAAAGAAAATGAAGAGAAAAAAACTAGGATTCGTGATTTTAATAAATGGATCGTCATCATTTGAAAGTCATTTGGCATGATTGTTAAAATCTCTCCGGCGGAAGAGACTGGGGTAGGAGTAAGGAGGACAAAATGGAAAAGTAATCTGTAACACCTTTAACATTCATCCACGTTCAAAGCAAAACAGCAGACAGACAGAAAAAAAAACGTTTGTGAATGTTAACATTTTTGTGTTTGATGGTCTGTCTCTAAGCCAAGTCTAGTGGGGGAGGGGAGGGTGAAGCATGATACCCCTAGATACCCTAAACATGAATTAAATTACCCACCTTTTATTTCACTTTAGTGAAAGACATGGTAATACGATCATCCACATCCACATTCAACCTCTGGACATGATCTCTCCTCTGCTCGTTGTAGAGTAGCAAGAACTGGCTGCTTCGTTGGCGGTATCTCTTGCTTACCGCAACGTTGACTTTGTCGTCTAACTTCAGCATCAGCATGTCTTCGTCATCATTTGTTGCTTGCAGATGTAGGTCTTCCAGATGATGATGGTGCTTCGTTGGAACGGCAACCATCTATCTCATCCATTACATTCACCTATGGCCAATTTGAAAGTAAAGATTGTTTGCCTTTGTAAGCTCGGGAAGAGGGAAATGTCAGCCGGCTGACTGGCAGCAGGTGCAGGGGAGTAGAGATGGCCAGATGCACAGCATGTTGTACTTTAATATTTCATTGTTACAAATGGCATGAAATTGTAAATTTATTACTCCTCAATATGCAGTCTGACGTGGCACTTAGTCATAGCATCACATCCGCCACCATCCAGCACCACCGTCAACAACAACGCCACTTTGTCTATGTGTCAGTCAGTCAGTTAGTCAGTCTGAGCGAACGAACGAAAGAAGGAACAAACCTCTAAACTAGAAAAAAGGAAATATAATATTGTGGTTGCAGGAACAGTTTGCATCCCGCCATCCAACCTAGGCATTCAGTCAGGTACTCCATACCAAAAATGGATTTTCATTTGAAAACATAGCTTCATAATCTTATTCCTGAAATAATTCAAATCTCCTTCATTCCCAAGACATTTTTTGGGGAGAGGGATAATATCAGCAGAAGGGGGGGGGGGAGGGGGGCAGCACTTTCTTTATCCCCTGTTTAGACTTTTTTGTGGTGTTTTCATTTTTGTGTCTTACTTCTTTCACATTCGTGAGTTGCATGTCATCAACGTTCCTTTTTCCCCTCTTCTTTTTCCTTTTTTTTGCTATGACAGCCCTGATGACGCTGATGAAGAAAGATTATGTTTTGCCTTTGATAGTTTGGCCTTTGTTTTTCTTTGGGCTTTGGTGTTGTATGACTTGATTTGCTTGTTGTTGCACAAAAATCGTGCAACAAGTTTAGAGAAATAATGTTGGGACGCCCTAGATTTGGGTTACTTACAGTTGTTGGTGTTTTTGTTTTTCCATCAACGTTTTGTTTTTTTTCTTTCAAAATTATTAATTTTCCAAATGTTTTTCGTCTTTTTTTTCAGAATTTCTTCAGACTCCATCGTTTACGGAAATTGGGCTTGAGTGACAATGAAATTGCTCGTTTACCTCCGGATATACAACATTTTGAAAATCTTGTGGAACTGGATGTTTCACGCAATGGTAAGTCCACTCTTTAGTACAGTTAATTTGAATTTAAACAATTTGAGGACCGTCAAAATGTTTGTATGACCAAGGATTCAATACACCCTCCAGCGAGCGACGATCGGCTGTTATGGCGGCCCACATCATCACCATGCAAAAAATTCCTAAGTCTGAAATTCTTTTCGACTATAAGGTCCACAGATTCGGAAAGTACTCCTCGAGACCTTTCATTTGTGCTCAGCCACGACACCGCTTCATTTTTAAATATTTTATTCTCGGTTTAAATGTAGAGTTAAGGGTTTCAAAGTTTTTCAACGTAAATTTTAATTAGGTTTTCATTCAGTGATTTCATTTTAAATTTTTTAATTTGTACGGAAAATTATGAAATTTGATGAAAACTAATATAATTTAATTTACCTTTAATTTTTCTTTGGTTTACTACTCCCTCTCTCTATCTCTCTCTCTCTCTCTTTATTAACCCTTTGCGAACCGGAGAAAAAATCACCTTGTTTTGTGTCTTTGCTAATTAAATTTAAATTTATCTTGACGGACATGCAGGCGCTTGAGTTCTGGTGGCCAACCAAAGGTGCTGAACTCTTTGGCAAGTACACAGGATCATTTTGTTTGTTACGAACTGCTGGATAACGAATGTTTTCTCTTCGGAGAAAACCAAATTCGGCAGTTCACCACTTTCGGCCAAGCGAAGAAACTCTTTAGCTCTTTGGAGTCTATTTTTTTCCGTCAAGGTGTAAATTTTTGGACTTTTTGGAATTTCGATGGCCTTATCCAGAGCTTATATTTCAATATTTGGCGAATGAAATATTGCGATATGTTCCGATTCAACGCGGGTTCCGATCAATTCGCTTCTTTACTTTTCGAACCATTTCTGCTGATGTTGCTATTTTGTTCCGCCCATTTCCTTAACGTCGGACTTTTTAACAGCTGTCGGACGAGTGGCTTAGAAATGACAGCAGTCTGAAGTTTTTCTATCTCACCCTGTATAACTTTAGTATAAATTTTTAAAGAATATTGAAAAATGTTTGCGTCTTTGCTACTACAATTTTAAATTGATCGTCATGGATATTATTTTTTTTTGGCAACTTAGGCAATTATTTCCTCAGCTTTATGGCGGCTATAGGGGGTGTATATCATTTGTTAAGGTCGAAACTTGTCTCATTGAAATAATGGTCTTATACCTTAGTTCTCTTTAGACCAAGTCCAAAGGTAGAAATATTCTAAATCAAATTTCATTGTGGGTCTCTGAACAAGAGGAATTTTATGTTTTTTTTATGCTAGAGAGGATATATATCATTTGATACGATCAAAACGTGCCTAGTCGAAATTTTGAATAATTACAACTCTTATAAAATGTGATGTGATGAGAGTCCGATTGTCTTCAAACTCAAGAACTTTTTATAAACTCAAGATCTGGTATTAAGATGGAATATAGCGGTCAACTCCTTCTGGTACCTCCCCCTCAAAAGGTCGAAATTTTGAATGACCATTAAGCTCACAAAACGACGAAATTAACGTCCGATTCCATTTAGACTTTGCACATCTAAATATTTCCTTCAACACAGGATCTGTTATAAAGATGGTAGAGATCGGACCATTCCTTCTGGTACACCCCCTACAAGGGTTAAAATTTTGAATATCCATGAAGGTCATACAACGCGAAATGAGCACCAGGTTCTATTTATATTTCACACATCCCATTATTTTTACTGACGCAAGGTCTGTTGTGAAAATGGGATATATCGGTCCACTCCTTCTGGTACCTCTCCCCCAAAGGTTTAAAATTTTGAATATCCATGAAGCCCACAAAAAAAAAAAAAACGAAATTAATATCCGATTCCATTCTAGACTTGGTAAATCTTAATATTGCCATCAACACCAGATCTGTTATAAAGATGGTAGAGATTGGACCATTTATTTTGCTACCTGTCCCCCCACATAGGGTTCAAGATTTTGAAAAACAAAACTCTCCAAGAAAGCGAAATAAGCATCCAACTCTCAAATTTCACACATACAAGATCTGTTGTAAAGATGAAATATATCTGCGAACCCCTTTCTGGTACCTCACCCACAATGGGTCACAATTTTCAATACTTTTATCTGTCATAACTTGCGAAACAAGTCAGCGATTCTTCACAACTTGCTATATCTAAATATACGTCTCTCAACCAGAAACCTGAGATGAATATGGAATTTATGATTTCCCATAAATTGGATATAAATGTTCTATGTTCTTGTAAGTTTGCCCATACCAACCCGTTTATATGTACATAAAAAACTGCAACAAAGTCAAACGCCATCATTTTTACATTTTTTAAACTTTATTGAATGAAAGCAAAAAATGTCGGAAATAACATCAAATTTTAGAATAAGTTTAGATTCGTTCGAATTGGTAACTTCTGGCAAGAATTATGGCCTTCAAACGGCCAATGAAACCGTCACACCCTGTCCGAATGTTGATCTGCGGTATTTTGGCTCATTTCCGGCGAAGTGCTTGCTTGAGATGATCGACACTTTGGCATTTTTTAGTGCCAACCTTGCTTTCCAAAATACGCAGACAACGGATTAGTATCCGGAGATTTTGGTGGCCATTGTGCGCTGGAAATGAAGCGAGGAACCTCATTTTGTAACCATTCTTGGGTGGCGCGTGCTGAGTGCGATGGTGCTGAGTCTTGTTGGAATGTCCAAGGTCTGCGGCCAAAATGTTTGCGTGCCCAAGACTTTAATACACCCTCCAGAATATTTTCGTGATAATATTCGGTTTTTATTCTGATGCCATGGTCGATTAATACGAGCGGAGAGCGCGAACCATCACCATGGCCGGCGCTTGAGTTCTGGTAGCCAACCGAAGGTGCAAATTTTCAGCTGACCTCTTTGGCAAGTAAACACTATAATTTTGTTTGTTTACAAACTGCTGGACAACGAATGTTTTCTCATCGGAGAACACCAAATTCGGCAGGTCACCACTTTCGGTCAAGCGAAGACACTCTTTTTTATACCCTACACCACAAGGTGGTCAGGGTATTATGTCTTTGTGCATTTGTTTGTAACAGGCAAAAGGAAACGAGATAGACCCATAGTTCCTTTTGATGATCTGCATAGAATTACATTCGGAGTCGATTTATGCATGTCCGTCCGTCCGTCTGTCCGTCCGGCCGTCTGTCCATGTATTTTTGTAAAGAAAGTACAGTTCGCATTTACTGCCCTATCCAGACGAAATTTTGCACAAATCATTTGTTTGGCCCAAGGACGAACCCTATTGAAATTGGAGATAATCGGTCAAAATTTAGATATAGCTCCCATATATATCTTCGTCCGATTTTCCTTTTATTGTGCACCAAACGTGTAATATCAGTCCGAATAGTATGGAATTTTGCACGTATGATCAGATTGGACCTAAAAATAAGTATGCCAAATGTGATTGAAATCGGTTCAGATATAGATATAGCTCCCATATATATTGTTCATCCGATTTGTTATTTTTGTCCTCCGCAGCCTTAATATGCACTCTGTAATAACAATATTTGGGAAAAAGTATCAAATACAGCTTAGAAATACATTTGCTAAATTTTATCGAGATCGGTTCCGATTTGGATATAGCTCCCATATACAACTTCGTCCGATTTACCTTTGATTGTGAACCAAAAGTCTAATATTTGCCCAAATTGGATGCAATTTGGCACTTACGACCGAATTGTGTCTAGAAGCTAGTATGTCAAATTTGGTGAAGATCGGTTCAGATATAGCTATAGCTCCCATATATACTGTTCATCCGATTTGTCATATTTGTTACCCACAGCCGTAATATGCACTCCGTAACAATAATATTCAGGGAAATATATCAAATACAGCTCAGAAATATCTTTGCCAAATTTTATCGAGATCGGTTCAGATTTGGATATAGCTCCCATATATATTTTTATCCGATTTCAAATTAATTGTGCACCAAATGGGCAAAACAAGTCCGAATTTAAAAGATACTAATGCTTCGGCATATTTAGTCCTTTGAACTTTAAATTATAATTATAATCATAGCGTGTATGATGATTGAATTCTCCCATAAAAACTTTTAATTGTTATGCGCAGCTCTACTAAATTAGCAAAGTGTTGTAGGGTATCATCGGGCGGGGCCGACTTTAAGACTTTCTTTACTGGTCTCTTTTGAGTCTATTTTAGTTTTACCCCGAGCTCATTTTTCAATATTTGCCGAATGGAATATTGTGATATGTTCAGCTCATGAGCCATTTTTCGGCCACTGCGACCCTGGTTTCGATCAAGTCGCTTCTTCACTTTTCGAACCATTTCTACTGATGTTGCTGTTTTCTTCAATCCACTTCCTTGACGAGCGATGGTACGAGACACAAAAGATTTATTCTCATTTATATGCTGCCAAAACATTTATATCCAGTCAAATATAAAGAAATCACACGCTTGAATTCTATGCTTTTTCTATGTTTTCTAATAAATTTACATAATTCGCTTAAAGTGGATAAAGGATGGATTATCCGTAATCCCGATTGTCACAACAAATTATTGTTTTGAAATATTTGTTTGAAAAAGTCTCCCTTCTTCTCATCCTGATAGTTGATAAGACATTAAAAAAGTGATACTAAAGACCACATATGGCTGTGACATGTATGTATGCATGTATGAATACACATGCTTGGTGAAGAACAAAAAATGGATACCATTGTGTTCTTTAGTCACTCAGTCAATATCCAGTTATTCAGTCACACAGACATTTTCATTGATTCACATCTCTTTGAGATGGGGAAAGAATGGAAATCTAATAATGTCATGCATGTAGTGTGTGTGTACAGGGTTTTTTGTATATGTTCTTGTTCTTTTTTGTTTTTGTTCTGTTATTATGGACGTGATGCAATAACAACACCAGCATCAGCAACAATACCAACGGCAGTAATGAATAAAATAATTGTATATTGACTGGATTTGTATCACCATCACTTCCAGAGCAGAATCTTCCATTTAGTGGATTCTGTGGCAACAGGCGCCTGTCCAAGCTATGCATTGGAGACATCAGAGTGGCAACAGCAGCAGTAGTAGTTTCTGCTGTTGCTGCAAGCAAGCAATACAATTCAATTACTTGTTCGTTTGTTTGTTTTGATGCCTCTAAGATAATAGATATGGAAACCTAAAGATGTATGAAGCATCAAAGATAGAGGAAAAAAAAACGTACAACAATAATAAAATTAATTAAAATGTTTTGCGGATTTGTATTATCTTCTGCTCTCCACTGTTGTTGTCGTCGACGGTGACTCAATGAATGGAAGCTGATATATATATTTTTATAGTTACAATAAAGTCGACATGAACAACAGAAAACTTAATTGTATTACTATTATCATTGTCAAACAAATAATCTTATTAGTGAACATATTGTCAAACAGCTAAAAGAATTAAGTACAAAAAAAAACAAGTGATGATGTCCTTCGACGGAGTAATTTAATTGTCATAATAAATGAAAGTTATCTGGTTCTTCCTGGTAATTGTTAATTAGGTTTTATGTTTTTGTGAAATTTATTGTAAAAGAATATGGAAGAACAGAAGCAAGCTATAGCAAGGGTTTAGACTTTAAATCAATCAGTTCAGTTTTTAAGAGAACAAATGTTTGACGATAAAAGGCCATTTGCAGACGTTCTGTAGACAGAAGCAAGAAGGAAAGTATTTTTTAAGTGGTCTATGTCCAAGAACATCTTCTACGGTTCATTCATGCAAAAAAAGACCTTCTGCAAGTCCTCCATGTCTAGAAGGACGCATGTCTAAAATAATGCAGAAGTCCAGTCCTTTTCAGGACTTTTGAAGCTAGAAATAATTTACTTTGATAGATCTTCTATAACTAGAAGACCATTTAGAGGGCCTCTATAGGTCTTTTTAAGGATAAACAAAATTTACAAGAGGTCTATATTTAGGAAACCACGACTTCTGTGGCTACAATACCGATTACAGGTCTTCCGTAGTTAGCAGACCTTTTTATACCATCTTTAGCCATATGGCTACAGTGGGGCAAAGACATAGAGGTGTAAAGATAGGACAATACAGAGTCAAAATATGGCAAATCTGTGAAAATACCTCTGTTGTTACGATATCATATCAATATAGCTACCAATGTTAACTGATTTAAACCGCTAAGGCAATATGCAATTAATTGAGAAGGTCTTCGAAATACAATTTTGAAACCAAAATTTTTGATTTTTAAAATTTGTATTTATTATTCGTTTCTACAATTGCTGTTTTTATATTAACATGTCTCTGCCATGAACTGTTACTCATGCCCGTCAAGATAAATTTAAATTTAATTAGCAAAGACACAAACTAAGGTGATTTTTTCTCCGGTTCGCAAAGGGTTAATAAAGAGAGAAAGAGAGGTAGAGATAGAGAGAGGGAGTAGTAAACCCGAGAAAAATTAAAGGTAAATTAAATTATATTAGTTTTCATCAAATTAAGTCTACATTTAAACCGAGAATAAAATATTTAAAAATGGTCTCGAGGAGTACTTTCCGAATATATGGACCTTATGGTCAAAAATAATTTCAGACTTAGGAAATTTTTGAATTTTCTGAAGAATTATCGCTCAATTTTAGGGAAATTGCTGATAAAAGGGTCCAGAGAACAGAAACTAAAAACGAAGCGTTGTCGAGGCTGCGGACAAAGGGAAGGTCTCGAGGAGTACTTTTCGAATATGTGGACCTTATAGTCAAAAAGAATTTCAGACTTAGGAATTTTTTGAAGATTTATCGCTCAATTTTAGGGAAATTGCAGATAAAAGGATCCACAGAACAGAAACTAAAAATGAAGCGGTGTCGAGGCTGGGCACAAATGAAAGGTCTCGAGGAGTACTTTTCGAATATCTGGACTTTATAGTCAAAAAGAATTTCAGACTTTGGAATTTTTTGCATTTTCTGAAGAATTATCGCTCAATTTTAGGGAAATTGCAGTTAAAAGGGTCCACAGAACAGAAACTAAAAATGAAGCGGTGTCGAGGCTGGGCACAAATGAAAGCTCTCGAGGAGTACTTTTCGAATATGTGGACCTTATAGTCAAAAATATTTCAGACTTAGGAATTTGTTGAAGTTTCTGAAGAATTATCGCTCAATTTTAGGGAAATTGCAGATAAAAGGGTCCAGAGAACAGAAAGTAAAAATGCAGCGGTGTCGAGGCTGAGCACAAATGAAAGGTCCATATATTCGGAAAGTACTCCTCGAGACCTTTCATTTGTGCCCACCCTTGACACCGCTTGATTTTTAAATATTTTATTCTCGGTTTAAATGTAGAGTTAAGGGTTTCAAAGTTTTTCAACGTAAATTTTAATTAGGTTTTTATTTAGCGATTTCATTTTAAATTTAATATTTGTATGGAAAATTATGAAATTTGATGAAAACTAATATAATTTAATTTACCTTTAATTACTACTCCCTCTCTCTCTTTCTCTCTTTATTAACCCTTTGCGAACGGGAGAAAAAATCACCTTGGTTTGTGACTTTGCTAATTAAATTTAAATTTATCTTGACGGACATCTGTTACTCTTAGTATTGTAGAAACCAACAATTTGCTCAAAATGCATTTTGTTTAGTCTTTACAATTTCAAGTCTTTGCAAAGGGTATACAGGGTGAGTTTTTAGAATAAGTTTAGTTTATTCGAATTGGTCACGAATTATGACCTTCAAATGCCAATGAAACAGTCACACGCTACCCGAATGTTGCTCTACGGTATTTTGGCCCATTTCCGACGAAGCGCTCGCTTGAGGTGATCATCACTGTGGTATTTTTTAGTGACAACCTTGCTTTCCATAATACTCCAGACACAATAGTCCAACGGATTGGTATCCGGAGATTTTGGTGCGCTGGAAATGAAGCGAGGAACCTCATTTTGTAACAATTCTTGGGTGGCGCGTGCTGAGTGCGGTGGTGCTGCGTACTGTTGGAATGTCCAAGGTCTGCGGCCAAAGTGTTTACGTGCCCAACGCTTCAATACACCCTCCAGAATATTTTCGTGATAATATTCGGCATTTATTCTGATACCACGGTCAATTAATAAGAGCGGAGAGCGACCATCGGCTGACATGGCGGCCAACCGAAGGTGTACATTTTCAGCTGACCTCTTTGAGAAGTAAATACGATCATTTTGTTTGTTTACAAACTGCTGAACAACGAATGTTTTCTCATCGGAGAAAACCAAATTCGGCAGTTCACCACTTTCGGCCAAGCGAAGCAACTCTTAGTTCTTTTGAGTCTATTTTCTTTCTGTTGCGGTGTAAGTTCTTGAACTTTTTGGAATTTCAATGGCTTTACCCCGAGCTTTGCCGAATGGATTATTGTGATAAGTTCAGCTTCGGTAACTGCGACGCGGGTTTCGATGAAGTCGCGTCTTTACTTCTCGAAACATTTCTGCTGATGTTGCTGTTTCCTTCCTTCCACTTCCTTGAAGTCGGGCTACGCTACCAATATCACGGTAACGAGCGATGGTACGAGTCACAAAAGATTTATTCACATTTAAATACTGCAGTGCTCTAACGAAAGCCACTTGTGGTTTTCCAGCCAAATATAAAGAAACCACACTACTTCGCTTGAATTCCATCCCGAATAACTTGTTTTCTGGAAAATTCTGACTAAAAAGGCACTGGAATAATTTTAACAGCTGTCGGACGAGTGATTTAGAAATTTAGCAGTCTGAAGTTGGTTGCACTTTTTTCATGTCACCCTGTATACCCTCCATACTATGTATGGTGGAGCACATAAAAATTACCAAAGGATATAAGTAAGAATCTTTAAAAAATAATGTTTTTAACTCAATACCCCATTTTATGAGTTATGCCCCTGAAAGTATGCACCACACATGCAATACAAAATCCTGAAAGGCATAACCTTTTGTATTTATAAATTTTTACCATTTATTTATTTTTTCAAATTTCTTTTAATTGAAATCATATTTAAGTTAAATTCTCTAAAACCTCATTTCCTCTGTAATTTCCCTTGTCGTAGCTGTGCAGCAATTTCAACCTACTTTTTCGAAGAAGATTTAATGGTTGTACAAACCCTCGTATAACATTTCACAACTGCGTCATAAATGTTTCCATGGAACTAAACGACCTGTAAAGGTTTCAAATTTCAGTACAGCTCCATATGGTGCAGCTCCTTTCAGCTGGGTGGTGGGTAGCTCGTTCGTCGGCCATTTAACCAAATGGTCTTGTCTAAATTAATTTGGCAATGCTTATTGCTCACTTTATCACTGAAAAATGCCAAACAATAAAATAACGGCAACAACAAACAACTGGAAAAAATGCAATGACTTTTGTTCTGCCAATTTTGTGAACTGTCGCATTCAAGTCGAGTATTTGTGTGATATGACTTCACCTCGACATACCATATGCAGGAGAATTTGTTTGGTTTGGTGACCCACCCCTCCATTATTCTCCATGAATATGAGAAGCAGGGTAGGTAATTGTCCTTTTGGTGAAATATGAAATGGAAAATTGTCAAGTTCTGCTGCTCCATTCCCCCTTCCACTTCAACACTTTTGCATTTAAAGCCAACTATTACTGGACGGAGTGCGGGTTTGGCTGGCGGAGAGTGAGGTAGGTGGTAGTACGAATTTAATTTTGCAGTCACAGTCGTTGTTCCAAAGAACTTGTCGTTTTCATCAAGGATTCCATAGAAATATTAAGTTAAATGTCACAGCAAATGTATGTCTGTCTGTGTGTGTATGCCAATTTCCTGCATACACATATACATGCGAATGTTGGCTCTCATATAAATGTAAAATATTTGTTTGCAAATTTCATTATAAACTTTAAATATGCCATTGGGTGGTGGTGGTGGTGGTGGTGGCATATTGACTGGAATTTGTGTCACAGAACGATGATGTGTCGTCGTCGCTAAATGCCAAAGGACACTGAGAGTTCGAGCCACTATCACTCACTCACTCACTGCCATGTGAAGTGTGGTGTGCGTAAAAGTTGATTTAATTTGTATGCAGATTCATTTGCGATTACACCATGATTTATTGTCGGGGTTTATGGGAATTTGAGTGGATTATGAAAAGAGGGTTTTCACAATAACAATAATAATAATGCAGAGAAAACAGAAGCTACTCGTAGATTATGAAATTATTAAGCGAATAAAATGACAGTTAATTGTTGGAGAATTTAAGTATAATTTATTCATTAAATTATTCAATAAGGAACCATAAAGTTTCTGGCGGTGTTCCGACCGATATCTACCCTCAGCGGATCAATATTTCACATAACCGATCCTGACGTAAGTCTGATAAATTTTGGGCTACCTTCCTTCAAAATTGTTGAAACTTTCGTGGAGGTTATGGCAGAAAGTGTAGTAGAATCAGATCTATAACTTTCTTTTTATAGGTCTTCAATGGACAAATGAGATTTTACAGGACTTCCATAAAAAGAAGAGCTATCCATATTAAGGAGTTTTTGCAGGTTTTCTGTTCATAAATGATTTTGATATTTTTCAGGACTTTAAAGGACAGGTCCTTGTAAATTTTTTTCTTTTATAGCTTGAAGCTGGCTTACAGGTATTTTATAGGCAGGAGGTTTTTACTAGGCCTTCTAAAGCTAAAGGGACTTGTACAGATTTTCTATAGTTATAATACGTTTTTCGCATCTTATAAAGCTGAACGACCTTTGGAGGTTTTTAATATCTTTACGATTAATTACATATCTTCGATAGTGTTGACTTCATGTTATATACAGAAGACCTCAACCATTCTTTAGAAAGAAAAAGCCTTTAAAAAAAGTCTTTCTTTGGCTGGTTCATATTACGGAAAGATGTAAAATAGGGTAGGTTGAAAACCTTAACGGGCGCATCACGTTTCTGAATCCTAGGGTTGTACTGAGCAAAAAAGACCAAGACCAAAATATATACAAAAGTTTAAAACACAGCGAATTTTCTGCATTTTCGAGTTTTTGGCCATGAAAACAAAGATTTTTCTAAGTAAAAAGAAAGTGTAGGCCGAAGCAATTGCTGCAAATCTTTTATAAGTAAGTCATTGCCTCAAATATTTTAAGAAATATGAGCGCAAAAAATGTTAATATTTTCAAACAAAAACAATCTACTGAAATTTGAATTTTCTATATTTTTCACTTGTTAACAATAAAAATGAAGTTTTTGTAAGAAATATTTTTATAGAAATTATAGCCCGACACAATAGCTAAAACTCTTCTTTTGAATGAAAGTCAAAATTACAAATAGTTTACGGAACATAAGCCGAACGCAATTTATATGTTTTCCAAGACAACAAAATAAAGTATGAGAAAAAAAAATTCAAGTCAAAATGGGCGGGCCCGATTTTCGCCGTAGATATATGGTCTAGTAGACTTTTTTGCTCAGCACAACCCCAGAAATCAGAAACGCGACGGGCCCTTTAGTATTTTTATCCTTCCATACAAATTGTCCCAAATTAACAGTCGGTTTTGCCTATACATCTATCGGCCGTTTCTATACATATATTTTGAAATCCGAAAAAAGATTTAAAGAAAATCTTACATTTATTTACAATTTTATGCGAATAATTATTTTTCAAGTTATGTGAGATATCAACATTGAAAATGGCTACCCTTTGAGGGAGAAATAACAAAAAGAGTGGGCCAATATCACATCAGATCTTGTGTTGGAAGAAATATTGGAATTTGTGAAGCTTACAAAGGATCGAATGCTTATTTGGCATTTTATGAGCATTTTGTTATTTAAATGGTTTGCGTCCTTGTGGCGAGGTACCAGAACGATATAATATTTTCACACCAGATTTTGTGTCGAAATATGCTAAATTTAAGCTTAATGTTTTTTAAAATTCTGACCCTTTGTTAGGGAGGTATCAGAAGGGGTGGACCGATGTTGCCTATCTCCGAACTCGATCTAAGTTGGACAACGGATACATGTCCGTCAATATAATGTTAAATTTAATTAGCAATAAAATTAAACCTTTCCGGTTCAGAAAGGGTTAATTTTTCAGAAAATTCGAAGAATTCCTAAGACTAAATTTGTTTTGCCTTCCAGGTCCATATATTCGAAAAGTACTACTTTAAATGTAGAGTTAAGAGGTTCAAACTTCTTCAACGTAATTATAACCTCTACCATAGTATGGAGGGCTTATACATTCGAAGTATACATTTTAGACCCCACAAAGTCTATCCGTCTGTGGAAATCACTCCAGCTTCCGAACGAATTGAAGTAGATTGATAAAATTTAACTCAAATGTATATTATGTCTGCAGGACTTTTGTTATTGAAAATGGGCCATTTAGGTCCACCTTTTGGTATGGCCCCCATATAACGGTACCTCCCGATATTCGGTAATTTGTTGATTTTAGCGACATTATTCACCGGAATTCTTTCAAATTTGGTATTTGATGTTCGTAATGGATGCTACAGCCTATGACAGGAGATTGTCTGTGCAGGTCCTTGTCTTCGTATATCCCCCATATAACTGATGTGCGTGAAGATAAAAACGTTTTTAATTTTCGAACACTTTCAGTTGTATAACAGTGTATAACAGTTCAAAAACGTTTTTGTATATGAGCGGAAAATAAAAACGATTTTCTAGGTTATAATAAAAACGTTTTCAACATGTTAGACTTTTAATCTAAGTCATTTGTTTGATTTACGAAAAACGATTTTTATTATCCCCTAGTAAATAAAATACTAATACAGAAATAAATACATGAAATGAAAATACATAATTTAAATTGTTAATGTGTAAGAATTATGATTATAAACATTTTTGCATTACATTTATTGCAAACAAGAATTTGTTGAGAAAATCGTTCCGAATATGAATTGACCTAAGCATTTCATTGTAGAAATTTTGAGAAAAAAATTTATCATCGAAAAATACGATTTTAAAGGACAAAATATGTTTTGGCCTATATCTCAGGATCAAAAAAGGATACGCGTATATGGAAGGTATCGTTAGAAAGGTGGTTCCTTCTACTTTCCGAATATGTATTGATCTAAGCGTTTCATTGTAGAAATTTTGAGAAAAATATTTATCATCGAAAAATACGATTTTTAAGGACAAAATATGTTTTGGCCTATATCTCAGGATCAAAAAAGGATACGCGTATATGGAAGGTATCGTTAGAAAGGTGGTTCCTTCTACTTTCCGAATATGTATTGATCTAAGCGTTTCATTGTAGAAATTTTGAGAAAAAAATTTATCATCGAAAAATACGATTTTAAAGGACAAAATATGTTTTGGCCTATATCTCAGGATCAAAAAAGGATACGCGTATATGGAAGGTATCGTTAGAAAGGTGGTTCCTTCTACTTTCCGAATATGTATTGATCTAAGCGTTTCATTGTAGAAATTTTGAGAAAAATATTTATCATCGAAAAATACGATTTTAAAGGACAAAATATGTTTTGGCCTATATCTCAGGATCAAAAAAGGATACGCGTATATGGAAGGTATCGTTAGAAAGGTGGTTCCTTCTACTTTCCGAATATGTATTGATCTAAGCGTTTCATTGTAGAAATTTTGAGAAAAAAATTTATCATCGAAAAATACGATTTTAAAGGACAAAATATGTTTTGGCCTATATCTCAGGATCAAAAAAGGATACGCGTATATGGAAGGTATCGTTAGAAAGGTGATTCCTTCTACTTTCCGAATATGTATTGATCTAAGCGTTTCATTGTAGAAATTTTGAGAAAAAAATTTATCATCGAAAAATACGATTTTAAAGGACAAAATATGTTTTGGCCTATATCTCAGGATCAAAAAAGGATACGCGTATATGGAAGGTATCGTTAGAAAGGTGATTCCTTCTACTTTCCGAATATGTATTGATCTAAGCATTTCATTGTAGAAATTTTGAGAAAAAAATTTATCATCGAAAAATACGTTTTTAAAGGACAAAATATGTTTTGGCCTATATCTCAGGATCAAAAAAGGATACGCGTATATGGAAGGTATCGTTAGAAAGGTGATTCTTTCTACTTTCCGAATATGTATTGATCTAAGCATTTCATTGTAGAAATTTTGAGAAAAAAATTTATCATCGAAAAATACGATTTTAAAGGACAAAATATGTTTTGGCCTATATCTCAGGATCAAAAAAGGATACGCGTATATGGAAGGTATCGTTAGAAAGGTGATTCCTTCTACTTTCCGAATATGTATTGATCTAAGCGTTTCATTGTAGAAATTTTGAGAAAAAAATTTATCATCGAAAAATACGATTTTAAAGGACAAAATATGTTTTGGCCTATATCTCAGGATCAAAAAAGGATACGCGTATATGGAAGGTATCGTTAGAAAGGTGATTCCTTCTACTTTCCGAATATGTATTGATCTAAGCATTTCATTGTAGAAATTTTGAGAAAAAAATTTATCATCGAAAAATACGATTTTAAAGGTCAAAATATGTTTTGGCCTATATCTCAGGATCAAAAAAGGATACGCGTATATGGAAGGTATCGTTAGAAAGGTGGTTCCTTCTACTTTCCGAATATGTATTGATCTAAGCGTTTCATTGTAGAAATTTTGAGAAAAAAATTTATCATCGAAAAATACGATTTTAAAGGACAAAATATGTTTTGGCCTATATCTCAGGATCAAAAAAGGATACGCGTATATGGAAGGTATCGTTAGAAAGGTGATTCCTTCTACTTTCCGAATATGTATTGATCTAAGCATTTCATTGTAGAAATTTTGAGAAAAAAATTTATCATCGAAAAATACGATTTTAAAGGTCAAAATATGTTTTGGCCTATATCTCAGGATCAAAAAAGGATACGCGTATATGGAAGGTATCGTTAGAAAGGTGGTTCCTTCTACTTTCCGAATATGTATTGATCTAAGCGTTTCATTGTAGAAATTTTGAGAAAAAAATTTATCATCGAAAAATACGATTTTAAAGGACAAAATATGTTTTGGCCTATATCTCAGGATCAAAAAAGGATACGCGTATATGGAAGGTATCGTTAGAAAGGTGATTCCTTCTACTTTCCGAATATGTATTGATCTAAGCATTTCATTGTAGAAATTTTGAGAAAAAAATTTATCATCGAAAAATACGTTTTTAAAGGACAAAATATGTTTTGGCCTATATCTCAGGATCAAAAAAGGATACGCGTATATGGAAGGTATCGTTAGAAAGGTGATTCCTTCTACTTTCCGAATATGTATTGATCTAAGCATTTCATTGTAGAAATTTTGAGAAAAAAATTTATCATCGAAAAATACGATTTTAAAGGACAAAATATGTTTTGGCCTATATCTCAGGATCAAAAAAGGATACGCGTATATGGAAGGTATCGTTAGAAAGGTGATTCCTTCTACTTTCCGAATATGTATTGATCTAAGCGTTTCATTGTAGAAATTTTGAGAAAAAAATTTATCATCGAAAAATTCGATTTTAAAGGACAAAATATGTTTTGGCCTATATCTCAGGATCAAAAAAGGATACGCGTATATGGAAGGTATCGTTAGAAAGGTGATTCCTTCTACTTTCCGAATATGTATTGATCTAAGCATTTCATTGTAGAAATTTTGAGAAAAAAATTTATCATCGAAAAATACGTTTTTAAAGGACAAAATATGTTTTGGCCTATATCTCAGGATCAAAAAAGGATACGCGTATATGGAAGGTATCGTTAGAAAGGTGATTCTTTCTACTTTCCGAATATGTATTGATCTAAGCATTTCATTGTAGAAATTTTGAGAAAAAAATTTATCATCGAAAAATACGATTTTAAAGGACAAAATATGTTTTGGCCTATATCTCAGGATCAAAAAAGGATACGCGTATATGGAAGGTATCGTTAGAAAGGTGATTCCTTCTACTTTCCGAATATGCCCAGATATTACTCTTCACTTTTTGACCAGGGACTTTTGGCTAATATTTACGTACTTCGTCGTGCTGTCAGTGGATGTGGTTTATTTTACAGCTAAATATAATCCAATGGTCATCCAAAATACTAGACTTCTTTCCTGTCCTTAACTCTCTTCTCATGAAAAATTCCATGTCGATTGGTTTCAATTGTGTGATCAGGAAAATGTTTCTATTTTTGGTTCATTTGATCCCCTAAATATTTTGCGATCATCTTCAAATGCAAGAGGCCCCTCTGTATATCTAAATTTAGACCTGAAAATTATTTTCAGCGTTTCGGTAGAATAGAAATGTTGGTATTTTTTTTTACACCAAAGTAGTGGTAAATTCTATTCATTGTCGCTGTCCTAAACTCTAACTTCATGGGAGATCTCGTGTTTTTCAATTTGCTTTCTATTTGTGACCTTTATAACGACTGCAAAATCAGGAACATTTTTAAATGTTGGTTCATTTCATGAAATATATTGCGGACATCTTTAAAAACAATAGGCCTAGCCATTCTGAGCCTAAGCCTACCCTTGTGAAAATTTTTCTTGAGGATGGGACGATAATTGCTATCTGTATATAATAACCCCAACCTGTGTTTTAAGGTGAAAAAATATTACAAAATGTATTCTTCAATATTATAAGTCAAATTGAAAAAATCGCATGCGATAAAAAATATAAAAAAAAATTAAAAATTTCATAAAATACTACAAGATCTATATTAACATCATTATTGGCATCTTTTTATGCGATTTTTTTAGATTTTATTCGTTTATACCAAGAGGGCATTCTGAATTGACAAAATTTGTTTGTCTAGCCATTCTTGAGATATAACATCCTCTTTCTTTGTATATCTACATTGTGTATACTTTGCTATATATATGTGGCCTTTTCGGATTAGAAAGAGCCTTAGCAGTCGAAAATTTTTCGTATAAACGCTTAATAGTGTTCTTAGAAGGCGCACTTCTCACTTTTTTTCACAATTGACTTCTTCTGTTGAATGTAAATTTCAACTATTTCAGAGCGCTCGCGTGGTAAAAATCTGCTTGGACTGACGCTTCAAACGCGGTATGTCATTAAGCGATGTGACATCTCTGTCAAAAGTTATGGCGTTGCCAGATGGGTCCGTCGAATATGGACAGCCCTGTATATTTGATAGATTTACTATCGCGCCATCTACGTAAAGGTAAGAATTGACCTTTTCGTCTATTTGAGATTTCGCCGAGATTAAAAATATTCGCGGTTTAATGAAAAATTTGAGTTTTATTTAACACAAATATAATGGTCTATTTCGCCCACTAAATATTACCCGATGACCATCCAAATGGGAAGACTTCTGCCCAGCCCTAAGCTCTAGCCCCCTGATTGGTCTATAATTGCGACCTGTAGAGCAACTGCTAAATCAGGAATCAGTTATTTGGTCCCTTCAACCCCTCTCCAAAAAAATCTCCAAAAGCAATAGGCTTCTATTCTGACCATAACCCCATCTCCATCTTCAATTTTGTAGCGATCGATCCATAATTGTGATCTGTAGCGTGATTACAAATTAACATGGACAAACGGACGGACGGACATACATTGCCAGATCGACTCAGCTCGGCAAAATAGGAAGATCAATCAATATTTCGAGGCGTTACATAATTTTTGGCCCAATCAAATTTATAATATCCTCAACACAGTGTCGTAGGGTATAAACATCGGTGATGGGTATTTGAAAATATTCCTGTAAATTATTCATTTTTTTTTCAAAAGAAATCAAGGATAGGTCTCTCAAATGTTCTCAAAAAAAAAAAAAAAAAATATTAAAAATATTCTCAAAATTTTTTGCAAAAGAATCCACGATTTGTTTTCAAAAAATAATAAATACTTAAAAGAATTCCTAAAAATTATTCTAAAAAAAAAACAAATTCAAAAGGAAAATAAGGATTGGTCCTTAAATTATTCTCAAAAAATTAGAATTGGCTCCTAAAAAAAATACTTGAAAAAATGGTTGAAAATATTCTTACAAATGTTGGCAAAAATTCACGATTGGTTTTCAAAAAAATAATATTAAGAATTATCGATGGGTTCTAAGAAATATTCCTTAAATGTCCACATTGATTTCTAAAAAAATATCCTTAAATAATATTAAAGGATCAATTCCACATTTATTTCTCAAAAATATTTTTTAAAACACATGATTAGTCCTTTAAAAAATATTCGTTATGAAACTAGTCCCTGAAAATTTTTAAATCGATGAGTTTTCTTAAAAAAATGTTTTCCAAAAATCCACGATTATTCCCTTGGAAAAGAATTATAAAAAATCCTTAAACAATTCACGATTAGTTCTTAAAAAATGTGTACAAAAATCCTGGACTAGTCCTAAGAATAAAATAAAAAAATCCATATAAAATATTCTAAAAAGTCCATCATTTTATCATTCTCCTAGAAGAAATATTCTTCAGTAATCCACGATTAGTCTTTAAGCAATATTCGTTCAGCATTGGCCCTAGACAAAATATTCATTAAAAATAAGCGATTAGTCCCTAAAAATTATTTGTAAGATATCCAATATTTAAAAAATTGTTCTTCCCATTGATAAGTCCTTTAAAGAATAATCCATAAATAATCCGCGGTTAGGCCTTCAAAACCCACGTTTGTAACATTGATTGTCCTTGAAAAATATATTCTTAAAAAAACTGAGTTTGAAAAAATATTCTTAAAAATTCATGGTGGGCTTTGAAAATTAATTTAAAAAAGGCGATTCTTAAATATTCTCAATAAATCCACCATAACAGATCTGATGGTCTCTCAATATTAACTCCAAAGAGTTTTTTTTTCGTTTGAAAATTTTAAATAAAACACTATCAACTTATGAATATCCAGATTTTGTTCCCTCACATTTATGACCTCTTTACCTTAAATGTTTTTGCAATAAATTTATTATGCCATTTACAACAACAAAAAAAGCATGCTGCAAACGTGAAACTTTAATGCCAAGCCAAGCCTCTATATACCTCTTCAATCCATTATTACAATATTTTTCCAGAAATACTTATGCCAAATGGCACAGTACACATAGCGAGGAGTAATTGAAAAAGAAGAAAAAATATAGCCGGCAATAACATAAGAATCAGAACTAAAGAGCATAACGATGGAGCATGCTGTTTTCCGGCCCAATGCTTTACAATACAAAGAAAAATATGGCAAAAAATACAAATGAAATCCTTATTCTTCCTTGAAGCTACGTCCTGTAAATATCTCGGCTGACTGGCAGGCTGACTGTTGCAATGAGTTCGCCAAAGTGTTGAAATCGTGTTTTTTTCGCTTCTTCCCTGCACAACATCAGAAATGTTGCAAATAAATGAGATGAAAATTGGAACAGTAAATGCAGCAGGAACACCAGCAGTTGCAACAATAGGAAATCAGAAACAACAAAATGCTCATTTTTTCGAGTTCTTGTTGTGATGTGCATTAATTTGTATGGAGCATTTGTTAATTTGGCTATGTTTTGCTTCAAGAGTTCTGATTTTTCTGATAGTATATTCAAAATTTGTTCAAAATGGGAAAACAGATTAAGTATGTCTTAAATGAAAATTGAATTATTTATAAGTATCCAGATTGATATACAGTAAAAAGGATAGATTGATCCATAAAACTGACAACGAAAACTAGTTGGAAAATTGGGGCAAAGTAGAAGATATAGGCTTCATTTCGATCAAAGGGCACAACATTACATGACATGTCATTATGTCATGTCGACTCAAACACAAAGACACTGCAAGCAATTGCCAACCAATTAGTATGCGAAAAACTCTTTACACAAAAGCTTCAGTTACAAATTCCATAGTGAAATATTTTACAAAATTTTAAGTGGCAATACTTAATATTTTTGTTACATTGACTGGCGAAAAATAACCAAATACAATTTTATATGTAATGATGTTGAAATAATGTTCGCTTCCCACATGTCTAAAATGTTTGTTTATAATCGACTGTGTAGCTCAGGTCGTTTTTAAATGTGTCTGAATTCAAACAGATGGAAATAAATAACGCATGCCATATTTTGCAATGTTGAATGAAAAAGCGCATTTGATGTCTTGCCATGTCATGCCGACTGAAACACAAAGACAGTGCATGCCATGCCCAACCAGTAAGTCAAAAATGTTATCAAGATGTTTGGTAAAGTTTCTAAACGAAAATCTAATTTTTAAAACTGACCAAATAAAAATAGTTTGCAAATTGTGGCAAAATAGAAGGCATTGACATAAAGTCTATAGAACAGAATAGTATTGCCTAAAATCTCGCTATGTCATGTCGACTCCAACATAAAAACTTGCATGCAATGGCTAACTAGTATGAATAAGTGAAGCTCTTGACAGAACTGCGGGTTCCCCATTGAACGGGTTCCCCATTGAATTATTTTACAAATATAGATATGGACCTGTTCAATACACATGTTACATTGGTCGATTAATAAACCTATACAATTGTACATGCTCGATTATGATATAAGCTTGCCCTTGGCTAGAGTTTTTTGCTTATAGAATACTGTGTAGCTCATGGCATTTAATGGGTTGGATTTCGAAAATATGTCATGTTATGCGATGCTGGGCAATGAAACATCATAGCATTCCACGACATGCAACCAAGTGTTGGATGTCTCGTCTACACAAAGACAGTGCTTGTCATGACCAACATATCAGTTTTGTTTAGTATAAAATATTATTTTTGATAAAACAATGAAACAATAATAACTATGTATTTCAGTTATACAGGGTGAGATGAAACAACTGCAACCAACTTCAGACTGCTGTCCTTTCTAAACCACTCGTCCGACAGCTGTTAAAATTATTCCAGTGATTATATTGTTTAAAAGCGTACAAAAACATTTTGGTGAGAATTTTCCAGAAAAAAGCTATTCGTGATGGAATTCAAGCGTGATAGTGTGATTTCTTTATATTTGGCTGGAAAACCACAAGTGGCTATGGTTAGAGCACTCCAGCGCTTAAATATGAATAAATCTTTTGTGTCTCGTACCATCGCTCGTTATCGTGATACTGGTAGCGTAGCCCGACGTCAAGAAAGTGGACGGAAGAAAACAGCAACATAAGCAGAAATGGTTCGAAAAGTAAAGAAGCGACTTCATCGAAACCCGCGTCGCAGTAGCCGAAAAAAGGCTCGTGAGCTGAACATATCGTAATATTCCATTCGGCAAACATTGAAAAATGAGCTCGCGATGGTCGCTCTCCGCTCGTATTCGGTATATATCGACCGTGTCATCAGAATAAATGCCGAATATTTTCGCAAAAAAATGTTCTGGAGGGTGTATTAAAGCCTTGGGCACGCAAACATTTTGGCCGCAGACCTTGGACATTCCAACAGGACTCAGCACCATCGCAGTCCGCACGCGCCACCCAAGAATGGTTACAAAATGAGGTTCTTCGTTTCATTTCCAGCTCACAATGGGCACCAAAATCTCCGGATATCAATCCGTTGGACTATTGTGTCTGGAGTATTTTGGAAAGCAAGGTTGGCACTAAAAATACCAAAGTGTCGATCACCTCAAGCAAGCGCTTCGCCGGGAATGGACCAAAATACCGCAGAGCAACATTCGGGCAGTGTGTGACGGTTTCATTGGCCGTTTGAAGGCCATAACTCGTGCCAAAGGTGACCAATTCGAACAAATCTAAACTCATTCTAAAATTTAATGCTATTTCCGACATATTTTTTCTTTCATTCAATAAAATTAATTTTGAAAAAATTATGCTATTTTTCAAGTCGGTCATGTTACGTTCAGATTTGAAGAAATGTCGATCATGCATTGAACAGGGCATTGTTGTCAGTTACCAATAGTAAAGTGCCGTGCCTGAATACCTAAAAAATCTCTCTCAATGTCAACACACACCTTCCCATTGCCTTTGTCATCACAAGGCACTGTTTTGGTTTATAGCACCATGCAAATGTTCATGTCGGCCAAATCACTATCGAACCTGAAACAATGACATATATAATTCCAATATGACAATGTTGTTGAGTGCCAATGTCTACCACATGCAACTGTCTTAATATTATCATCCATATTGAATTGACAACAAGCCATGTTGCATGGCACAATTTGATGTCATGATCTACATACTGTCTTTATGAACAATATGAAAATGTTTGTGTCGTCTGTACCAATATCGAATCTTTGGCAACTACAACTTTTAAACTAAAAGGACCATGATGCTAAAACGCACACACATTCAATTGATAACAAGCCATGTTGTGTGACATGGTTTAATGTCATCGCCGCCGATACTGTCGTTTAGAAGAACCCTATGCAAATGTTCATGTCGGTCATGACACTTTCGAAGCAGCAAAATGACATATTAGAATTATGTGGCGTATTGTCGCCGAGTTCTTCAGTATGTGCACCTTTTAATGTCACCTGATTCTGTTGTATGATAGGCATGCACAAAATGAGAATTTGATTGTCGGGGGACCGGATTGGTAAAATAAAGAAATTGTGTTCACAGAATCATAATACAATTTTAAATGGTTATTAGCGATAATTTATTGAAATGAATTTAATTTTTAGTGAATCTAACTAGGAACCAAGACATTTAAAAAACCTAATTTGTGGAAAACTGCTAAATATTTTAAGTTTAATAACGCGTGCGTACTCAAATTAATTCGTTGGGTTCACAACAGCATAGTGGTTGCATGACATGGCTCGATGTCTTCGTTGACATCTGTTTTAGTAGATAACATCATCGTAAAATGTCAAGTCAGTCATATCACAAACGATTCTAATTCAATGACACCCATGAATAATGAATAGATCGCTGTCGGTGTGTTAATCTTTACCAATTGCACTTTCCTCAATTTTAACATGCATGTATGACATCACGCCATGTTGTGTGGCATGGTTCAGTCATAGTCAAAACATATATCAAACAATTCATACTTGTCAGGTCACAAACTCTTTAATACATAATTAATATAACACAGCTTTGTTGTGGTCATAGGAATTATATCAAATCGCCAAATTAAAGGTCTTGTTCAATGTCAACACGAACATTCTCAAATCACACAATGCCATGTTCTATGTAATGGTATACTGTCAATGTTAAAACTATGCATGGGTTCATGTCGATAAACAGTGCATTCATGACTTAAACAGTGCTTTACTGTCTCAATGTAGAACAAATACCGAGTTGACATAACAGAGACGATGTGCCGAAAGATCAGAATTCAATCAATTCCCATGGAGCCACGTATTTGTTTTGTTATCGGAACTGACGAATTAATTCCACAACTCATTTTGTCTTCTAGTTTTAGTTTTAGTTTTACAGTTTAATGGGGGTTCCCCATTATTATGCACTGCACAGATTTCTAACCACTGTTGACTTTATTCCTGGCAGTTTCAAGGACATGTTCGCTATAATTTACAAATATTTCGATTATTTAGATATGCTGTAATTTTTTCGCAACCTATGTTACCTTATTTTAAATTTTGTATTTTATTTTTAATTTCGCAATTATTCATATATTCTCTTAAATGCACTGCAGCATAAATGACTGTTGCATATTTAACAGTTTATAACCTGATGATGATTATGTTAATTTATTTCAATATTTTATATTTTTTCGAGTTTACTGCAGTTGTTGTTGGTATTTACGCCTCTTAGTTGTTCATACGCATCGCAGGGAACATGAGTATGAATACTAATTAAGAAATGTTTTCACATTTTTGATTTCATTAAGGTTGTTGCAATTTTATTTTACAGGTTCAGCATTAACAGATTTTTGCTTGGTTGCACTTTAAAGGCTAGTGCAGGCACATTCATCTTTAAAGACCTTTGGCAACCAAAGCTAATGAAAGTAAAATTCTCCTACGTCTGTGTTTCAACAAAAATCGGTCGTTTTTACTTTTGGAAATGTTTACATCTCAAGGAATGTTTAAATTTTCCACCCACATGCCTTGAGTTTTCAAGACATTGTGGTAGAAGTTTTATTTATTGGTCATTTAATTAAACTATTTTTTTTTAATTTTTTTTTTAATTTATTTTAATTTTTTAAATCAGAAACACCAAAATATTGCTTGCTCCCGACCTGCAATTAATCTACAAAATGTTTATAGGTAGAAAAACGTGATTTGCATTAATTAATGAGAGAATCAATGTCCGCCAAGATAAATTTAAATTTAATTAACAAAGACACAAACCAATGTGATTTTTTCTCCGGTTCGCAAAGGGTTAATAAAGAGAGAGAGAGATAGAGAGAGGGAGTAGTAAACCAGAGAAAAATTAAAGGTAAATTAAATTATATTAGTTTTCATCAAATTTCATAATTTTCCGTACAAATTTCAAATTTAAAATGAAATCGCTAAATAAAAACCTAATTAAAATTTACGTTGAAAAACTTTGAAACCCTTAACTCTACATTTACACCGAGAATAAAATATTTAAAAATGAAGCGGTGTCGAGGCTGGGCACAAATGAGACGTCTCGAGGAGTACTTTCCGAAGCTGTGGACCTTATAGTCAAAACGAATTTCAGACTTAGGAATTTTTTGCATTTTCTGAAGAATTATCGCTCAATTTTAGGGAAATTGCAGATAAAAGCGTCCATAGAACAGAAACTAAAAATGAGGTTGGGCACAAATGAAAGGTCTCGAGGAGTACTTTCCGAATCTGTGGACCTTATAGTCAAAACGAATTTCAGACTTAGGAATTTTTTGCATTTTCTGAAGAATTATCGCTCAATTTTAGGGAAATTGCAGACAAAAGCGTCCGCAGAACAGAAACTAAAAATGAAGCGGTGTCGAGACTGGGCACAAATGAAATGTCTCGAGGAGTACTTTCCGAATCTGTGGACCTTATAGTCAAAAAGAATTTCAGACTTAGGAATTTTTTGCATTTTCTGAAGAATTATCGCTCAATTTTAGGGAAATTGCAGATAAAAGAGTCCACAGAACAGAAACTAAAAATTCGATTTTTTTCAATAATGAAGGAGAAAATCCAGCAAGTCATGAAAGTACAAGGTGAGATAAAAAACTGCAACAAAGTCAAACACATTTTTTTAATTTTATTGAATGAAAGCAAAAAATGTCGGAAATAGCATCAAAATTTAGAATAAGTTTTGACTTGTTCGAATTGGCACGAATTATGGCCTTCGAACGGCCAATGAAACCGTCACACGCTGCCCGAATGTTACTCTGCGGTATTTTAGCCCATTCCCGTCGATGCGCTTGCTTGAGGTGATTGACACTTTCGTATTTTTTAGTGCCAACCTTGCTTTTACTTCAGACGCAATAGTCTAACGGATTGGTATCCGGAGATTTTGGTGGCCACCAGTGCGCTGGAAAAGAAGCGAGGAACCTCATTCTTGGGGGTCGCGTGGTGGGTGCGATGGTGCTGAGTCCTGTTGAAATGTCCAAGGTCTGCGGCCAAAATGTTTGCATGCCCAAGGCTTTAATACACCCTCCAGAATATTTTCGCGATAATATTCGGCATTTATTCTGATGCCACGGTCGATTAATACGAGCGGAGAGCGACCATCGGGTGTTATGGTGGCCCACACCATCACCATGGCCGGCGCTTGAGATCTGGTGGTCAACCGAAAGTGCACATTTTCAGCTGACCTCTTTGGCAAGTAAACATGATCATTTTGTTTGTTTACAAACTGCTGGATTACGGATGTTTTCTCATCGGAGAAATCCAAATTCGGCAGTTCACTACTTTCGGACATGCGAAGCAACTCTTTAGCTCTTTTGAGTCCATATTCTTACTTTTGCGGTGTAAGTTCGCGAACTTTTTGGAATTTCATTGGCTTTACGCCGAGCTCATTTTTCAATATTTGCCGAATGGAATATTGCGATATGTTCAGCTCACGATCCATTTTTCGGCCACTGTGACGCGAGTTTCGATCAAGTCGCTTCTTTACTTTTCAATCCATTTCTGCTGATGTTGCTGTTTTCTTCCGACCACTTCCTTGACGTCGGGCTACGCTACCAGTATTAAGGTAAAGAGCGAAGGTACGAGACACAAAAGATTTATTTACATTTAAATGCTGGAGTGCTCTAACGATAGCCACTTGTGGTTTTCCAACCAAATGTGAAGAAATCACACTATCACGCTTGAATTCCATCACGAATAACTTTTTTTCTGGAAAATTCTCACCAAAATGCTTTTGTACGCTTGTAAACAATATAATGAGTTGTCACTGAAATAATTTTAACAGCTGCCGGACGAGTGGCTTAGAAATGACAGCAGTCTGAAGTTGGTTGCAGTTTTATCATCTCACCCTAAAGAGACATTTAAGGGTTAATGCCGTACTTTGTGTCAGTTTGCGTAAATATCTCCAACGAAGTATAATTTTGGACAGATGACGTCAAAGACAAAAATATTCTTCATCAAGTCTTACTATAAGTCGCATAAAAAGAGAAATTTCTAATTCCACTGCATTTAAAAAGAAATATTTGCATCAATGTTAAAAAAAAAAGAAAAATCCCAAATTTTTTCTACCAAAGGTGGTGTAAAGGTGTATATAGGCTGAAAGAGGACATATCTATTCCGCGAAGATTTAATTTTGATTCTTTAATATAACAGTTACACCCTTAATTAAAAATATAAGTCCAAGAGTTGTCTATAAAATAATGGTTCAATTTCATCCAGCAAAAAACTGGTTCTGTGCAACCCGAACAACTAATATAATATTAAAAAAACTACCTTTTGCATTAACAGGAGGTTGAAACGAATGGCTTATTCTCTAAAAATTACAAAGCAAAATAACTCATTACCAAGTAATGACTAACCTTGGTACAGAGTCTGCGTGTCCGACGACAAAAACGAGGATTTTTAATTCGAGACTCGGCGTTGACTCGTTGGCAAACGAAGAATGTGATCAAAAATGTATTTGGCAGTGGGGTTTCGTCGCGGTGGCAAAAGATAGACCTATATACCAATTTTCACATTAGAAGTGATATGAACACATGTGCTAAATTTTTAATAAAATGTGCGATTTTTAACGTTGTTTATTGGAATTATGATTTTTTTTTAATTTCAACACTTTTTTGGGAATTATTCAGCTTGAAACTCATTCACAGTTTCATAGATATGATATATCGACTCCTAATGTCCTAAAACTCTTGTGATCCAAAAATAGGTCGTAAAATCACATATTGGTCGTATTAGGTGACATACACCGCCTGCAGCCATACAACTGAAGGTATACCCCCTCCGATCAAGCTCTTCGAACATTCCCGATATCGAAAATTTTTCTGCCACAATACCATTCACATTTTAGTTTCTTGTTTTTTTTTACAAGAAAATTATTTCGACATTGTTATTCATACTATCAATTCAAATTGGTTATCTATTCGTTTTCCCTACATCTAATAAACAGCCATGTATCCACATGTATTTCCACTTGATTAAATGTTACGTTGTGAAAGCGTTCTCTATTAGATTGTATAACTAAAACTAATTAAAAGGATATCATGTTGACTATGACTATGATGATGACGATGGCGAACATGATAAACATTGATTGAATCCTTTCGAGAACATGTCTCCACTAATTCTGTGTGCTGCTATGATATTAAATTAACTTGTTGATATTCTTGTGTGTGTGTGTGTGTGTGTTTGCGAGAGCGTGTGTGTGGGTCATTGGTGGCAACTCGCCACCAATGTTTATTGATGTAATCAATTCTCAAGTGAGGAAAGCCACACATTAGGGTGGGTAGAATTTGTATGGATTTGAAAGTGAAATTGGACATGTGGCTATGCCTGGACTGGGATTTAAATAATTTAGAATGGCTCAATATAAAAGTTTGTAATTATTTTGATCAAATAATAGCCTAGTTCATACACAGATGTGTATACATACACATAAATGTGCATATGGTGTAAATATTTTCTTGAGTCGCTGATAAATAATTATGAGTGATAAATTATAAGCCTTGAATTCCCACCATTTGAATAACAATTCTATTAATACGTTTATAAAGTGTCAAAAATTTCTATTTTTCTATTTCTTTTTCTTTTTAGGTAAGGATGTCTAATTGAAATATCTGTAATCTCTTGGATAAACACAGGTATCTTATAAATTCCTAAAAAATATGTTGCGAATATGGAGTTGGATTGACTCGAATACAATTTCGTCAAAGGATATGTTCTATAAAAGAAACCTCAAAACTTTACATATTCAAAAATTTCAATCACCACTTGATCTTAAGTGACTAGGGGAGTACCCTCAATAATTTTTAGAGTGGTAAAAATTTTATAAATTTTTTTCAAGCCTTGCCAGCAGAGCATATTTACAGAGTGTATATTTGTTCCGATAGCAACCAAATACATATCAAAAACAAGTTAAAAAGTATCGGTTCTGCTGACAGATAAATACCCTTAGCCATTGTTCGATTATATATATAATATTTTGATTTCTGCTATGATTATTCAAACTGTTGACCCACTATGAAGTGGGTTCTCAGGGAATGGGCCAATATTGTCTATTTCGTATCGTATAAATTCGATATAAATATGGGTTAGCTTGGTAAGAGGTTGGTAACTTGCGAATATGGAGTTGGACTGACTCGGAATAAATTTCGTCAAAGGATATGTTCTATATAAGAATCTTCCAAAATTTGCATATTCAAAAATCCCAATCACCACTTGATCTTCAGTGACTAGGGGAGTACCGTCAAACATTTTTAGAGTCGTAAAAATTTTATAATTTTTTTTCAAGCTATACCAGCAGAGCATATTTGCAGAGTGTATATTTGTTCCGATAACAACCAAATACATATCAAAAACAAGTTAAAAAGCATCGGTTCTGCTGACAGACGAATACCCTCAGCCATTGTTCGATTATTTAAATATATTCTGATTTCTGTTATAATTATTCAAAGTGTTGACCCTCTATGAAGTGGGTTCTGAGGGAATGGGTCAATATTGTCTATTTCGTATCGTATAAATACGATATAAATATGTGGTAGCTTGGTAACAGGTTGGTAACTTCCTTCACTTTACATGACACATGTGATAATTTTTAGAAAATGTTAACATGTTCCTGATATATCAGGTATAGTCGACCGAAGTATTCCATTTTCATGTTTCATCTAATACATACAGGGTTGCCCATATTCGACGGACCTTTGGGTCCATTCCAATCGACGAGGCTTGTCCGCAGGCAACATTCTTTGCGTCAATTTTGTACGGGAACAAATGCAAATCAATGCAAATAATCCGTTGTAAAGTGGACTGAGCCATGCCCAACTGCTGAGAACGGCTTTTTTGGGATGTTCTTGGGGACCTCTCAACACTGGCTCGTACGGCAGCGATATTCTCGGCCGATCGCCATGGTCGACTTTTATATGGCCTCTTCGGATTAGAAAGAGCCTTACCAGTCGAAAATTTTTCGTATAAACGCTTAATAGTGTTCTTAGAAGGCGCACTTCTTACATTTTTTAATGTTTTAAAAGCACGTTGAGTTTTCACAATTGACTTCTTCTGTTGAATATAAATTTCAACTATTTCAGAGCGCTCGCGTGGTGTTTATTGGTTCATAGTAAAAATCTGCTTGGGCTGACACTTCAAACGCGGTATGTCATTAAGCGATGTGACATCTCTGTCAAAAGTTATGACGTTGCCAGATGGGTCCGTCGAATATGGGCAACCCTGTATACAAATATTGGTATGGGCAAAATAAATTCCATATTCATCTCAGGTTTCTGCTTGAGAGAAATATTTAGATACATCAAGTTGTAAGGAATCGCTGACTGGTTTCGTAAGTTATGACGGATAAAAGTATTTGAAAATTGTGACCCTTTGTGGGTAAGGTGCCAAAAGGGGTTCACAGATATATATCATCTTCCGAACTGATCTTGTATTAGCAAAATGTTTGTTATGTGTAAAATTCGATTTGTTTGAGCGTTTTGCGTTTTCAAAAACCTGAAACCTATTTGGGGCAAGTAGCAACATAAATGGTCCGATCTCTACCATCCTTACAACAGATCTTGTGTCGATGGAAATATTGAGATGTACCAAGTCTGGAATGGAATCGGATGTTAATTTTGCTTTTTATGAGCTTCATTAATATTCAAACATTTGAGCCATTGTGGTACCAGAAGGAGTGGACCGATAATACCATCTTCATAACAGATCTTGTGTTAGTGGAAACAATGGGATGTGTGAAATGTAAGGGAACGTAATGTTTATTTCACGTTTTATGACCTTCATGGATATTATTCATGTAGGGGAAGTACCAGAAGGAATTGTCCGATCTCTACTGTATTTATAACAAATCCTGTGTTGATGGAAATATTCAGATGTGCCAAGTCTAAATGGAATCTGATGTTTTTATTTCGCGTTTTATGTGATTAATGGATTTTTTGAAAATGTCGACTTTTTGTAGGGGAGGTACCACAATGAGTGGACCGATATATTCCAACTCAACAGCAGATCTTGAGTTTATAAAAATATTGGCATATGTGAAATTTGAAGACAATCGGATTCTTACATCACATTTTATAAGAGTTGTAATTATTTAAAAATGTTTACCCTTTTTGTCGGAGGTACTTGATGGAGAGGACCGATATTATCCATTTTTGCACCTGACCTAGAACTGAGACAAATATTAGGATTAGAAAAATTGGAGCAAAATCTAATTATCGTTTTTCTTTCTGTGCAGCAAATATATTTTTTTTTTTGAAAAGTTCGACCTTTATGGGGAATGTACCAGAAGGAGTGGACCGATATATTCCATATTAAAACCAGACCATGGGTTAATAAAAATATTAGGATTATTAAAAAATATATTAGATGAGAATTTGAAGACAATCGGACTCTTACATCACATTTTATAAGAGTTGTTATTATTTAAAATTTTGCACCTTTGTGGCGGAGGTACTTGATGGAGTAGACTGATATTATCCATTTTTGCGTCTGACCTAGAACTGAGGCAAATATTAGGATTAGCAAAATTGGAGCAAAATCGGATTATCGTTTCTCTTCTGTGCTGAAAATATTTTTTTTTTGA
Source organism: Musca domestica (assembly GCF_030504385.1). Lineage (NCBI taxonomy): Eukaryota > Metazoa > Arthropoda > Insecta > Diptera > Muscidae > Musca > Musca domestica. The sequence continues at coordinate 1,068,279 of NW_026712356.1, read as the reverse complement.
AATGTCGACCTTTTGTGGGGGAGTTACCAGAAGGAGTGGACCGATATTGCCTATCTCCGAACTCGATTTAAGTTTGAGAAAAATATTACGATGTACCAAGTTTGGACCGAATCGGATACTCCCTTCGAGAGTTATCGTGCGCACCAGCCAGAAAGGCAGACAGATGGACGGACATTGCTAAATATGGCAGAGGATATAAAAATATCAGCTCCATTGTCGAAGTGATTGACCGAAATCGTAGAGCACTGTTATCCAAATTCCAAAACCGAAATGTTTGCTTTTGTTACGAATTCGGAAATAAAACTACAGCTTCAATAGTTAACATCTTGATGGATAGCTTCAATTAAAATTTTTGAAACCCATTCAACCTGGCCATTATTTTGAAAAAGCCCATTTTTCCTTTTCCGACCACAGTTTATGCCTAATAATCCTTTTCTTCAAAGTTTGCGGATTATGCAACTACTCAGACTCTTTTATTTGCATCTTTTCATAACTGGCATACCCCTTTTATTTAGACATTTATTCGTGTTCAAATTCAATTAACATGGAATAAATTCATCAACAACGTTAGACATTCTTAAGCCAATAAATTTTCTCTAGAATGCATTTCCATTCATGGATTTATTTAATTGTTGCAGTCCATTGTAGTGCTAGTCACTGTCTATCATAGAGGTCAGCTTGAGGCTTGGCTGGCTATGGCAAAAACGTGCCTTAGGGGGAGGGGTTATAGGAAATTCTTTCATTGATGCATTGTACAATATTGATATGAAATTGTTGTTAGGAGTTCTCCATTTTAGTAACTATTGTTTTGCTAGAGATAATCTATTGTTAAATAATAGGCTTTTACATTTTATTTATTTTGGTAGAGATCTGTGATTGTTAATACAACATCTATGATATTTAACAATGAGGACAATATAGGATAAATATTTAGGATACAAATTTAGACAAGCAATCTGTGGAGGGGGGGATAAGACATCATATCCCAAATTTACATTAGACCTAATGCTAGTACATTTACACATGAAAGTTATTGATATCAATCGTTATATTCATGCGAGATCTAATGTCATTTAATCACGATATGCAAAGTTGGAAGAAAATCGAAATCCTATCTCACATTTACTAGAGTTATTCTTGTTTGATATTTTTACCTTTTGGGAGGAGATACGACAAGAAAGGGACCAATATTTTTCATGACCGCGTCTGATCTAAGTTTGAAATTAATATTACCACGGCCATGTCTAGACCATGTCGGGTTTTCGATTCATTACTTCGAAATGGGATAAGTAAATTATTTAATTTTTTTCTTCTTAAGGAATAACTCATTATTTTTAACTTACTGTTAATGTCAAATGTAATTTGTTTACATCACCTGGTAATACGTTATTCGTCTCAATATCTCCCAAGTTTTTGTAAGGTTTTTTTGTAGTCAGACGTGCATGCAGGGTGAGATGAAAAAAACTGCAACCAACTTAGACTGCTGTCATTTCTAAGCCACTCGTCCGACAGCGGCTAAAATTATTACAGTGACAGCTCATTATATTGTTTACAAGCGTACATAAGCATTTTGGTGAGAATTTCCCAGAAAAAGAGCTATTCGTGATGTAGTTCAAGCGTGATAGTGTGATTTCTCTATATTTGACTGGAAACCACAAGTGGCTATCGTTAGAACCCTTCAGCATTTAAATGTGAATATATCTTTTGTGTCTCGTACCATCGCTCGTTACCAGATACTGGTAGCGTAGCTCGACGTCAAGGAAGTGAACGGAAGAAAACAGCAACATCAGCAGAAATGATTCGAAGAGTAAAAAACCACTTGATCGAAACCCAAGTCGCAGTAGCCGAAAAATGGCTGGTAAGCTGAACATATTGCAATATTCCATTCGGCAAATATTGAAAAATGAGCTCGGGGTAAGCCCATTGAAATTCCAAAGAGTGCAAGAACTTATACCTCAACAGAAAGAAAATAGACTCATATGAGATAAAGAGTTGCTTCGCTTGGTCCAAAGTGGTGAACTTCCGAATTTGGTTTTCTCCGATGAGAAAACATTCGTTGTACAGCAGTTTGTAAACAAACAAAGTGATTGTGTTTACTTGCCAAAGAGATCAGCTGAAAATGTGCACCTTCAAGCGCCGCCCCATGGTGATGGTGTGGGCTGCCATGACTGCCGATGGTCGTTCTCCGCTCGTATTAATCGACCGTGGCATCAGAATAAATGCCGAATATTATCGTGAAAATATTCTGTAGGGTGTATCAAAGCCTTGGGCACGTAAAAATTTTGGCCGCAGACCTTGGACATTCCAACAAGACTCAGCACGCGCCACCTAAGAATGATTACAAAATGAGGTTCCTCGCTTTATTTCCAGAGCACAATGGCCACCGTAATCTCCGGATACCAATCCGTTGGACTAATTTGTCTGGAGAATTTTGGAAAGCAAGGTTGGCACTAAAAAACACCAAAGTGTCGATCACCTCAAGGAAGCGCTTCGCCGGGAATGGACCAAAATACCGCAGAGCAACATTCGGGCAGCATATGATGGTTTCATTGGCCGTTTGAAGGGCATAATCCTTGCCAATGGTGACCAATTCGAACAAATCTAATCTTATTTTAAAATTTGATGCCATTTGCGACATTTTAAATAAAATTAAATTAAATAAAATTTAAAAAAATGTAGAAATGATGGCGTTTGACTTTGTTGTAGGGTTTTTATCTCACCCTGTACTTTGTGCCGCCATTATTTATTACTCTGTAAGATAAAAGTAAATTATTTTCCCTTGTATATTTTATGACAGTTATTCATTATTTATAGCTTACTGGTAGTGCAGGATGCATGTAGTTGTCATTATGTTTGATCTACTAGTAATGTACAGGGTAGATAATAGTCATTACTTGTAGTGCTGAATGTAGCAGCAAAAAAAGCACATTTGCTTACCAAATGTTTGCTGGGAAAGGTTTTTCACAGCCTGGGAAAAGTTTTTCTTCACCTCCATTAACCGTTAAAAGCAATTTACGATTTTATGACAATTTTTCAATAAAACCAAATTTCCCCGGAATGCATAACCCAATCATGGCACACTACACTACAATCCACCTGTTAATCTTTTGGGTAGCTTTCATTTCCTTAATTTATTGCTCATTTAGTTCTCATTGAATGGATTTTCCATTTTCCACAACTAAAATGAAAAACTCCTCTTAAATTTACCACTACAAATGCTGCAACAAAGTCTCAAGTAGTGTTTCGTTAATGACGTCCTCATTAAACAGATGACACCCAACAGCGTTGGGTGGTGTACTCTGCTGGTACTGGCACCAGTTCTGTTGCTGGTGATTCAAATCCAAATGGACAATGACACTGGAGATTGGGGTACAAGCTTTGCAGACGACAACCACCCCCCGTTGGCCGGCCATACAAGCGCATGCCATGAATATTCATAATAGACATTTCCATTGGCAATGATGGTGCGTCGTCCGACTACCGACAGACCGACCGACCAACCGACCACAGCGAGAATGACATAGAAATGTAAATAGCAAAAAAAAAAAAGCAAAAACAAATTCAACCGGGGTCAATGAATTGTCACAAAAAAAGAACTACATTTTGCAAAGTGGCCCACTGTTGCGAGCATGAGCATAATGACAATGTTGCTGGCAGATATTTTTTCAGTGACGGTTTTTCCTTGCATTTTTGTATTGTTGCTCATCCTAAGCGCGCATATGCATTTTGTTGTCCATGCCCGTCATCGTCATGAAATGAACAACAAAAGCAAGAATTTTTTTCTTGTTTTTGTACGGAGAGCATTCACTCCTCCACAATTTGTTTGCCCATTTAAATGTTAAATTTATTCCGAGTGAAAAAATTGTGAAATGTTTTATAAAGAAATTAGTTAAAACGGAACGTAATGCCTACAATTTGTAGTTATACAGGGTGAGATAAAAAAAAAAACTGCAACAAAGTCAAACGCCATAATTTTTACATTTTTTTTCTTCAAATTTTATTGATGGAAAGCAAAAAATGTCGGAAATGGCATCAAATTTTAGAATAAGTTTAGATTTGTTCGAATTGGCCCGAATTATGGCCTTTAAACGGCCAATGAAACCATTGCACGCTGCCCGAATGTTGCTCTGCGGTATTTTGGCCCATTCCCGACGAAGCGCTTGCTTGAGGTGATCGACACTTTGGTATTTTTCAGTGCCAACCTTGCTTTTCAAAATACTCCAGACACAATAGTCCAACGGATTGGTTTCCGGAGATTTTGGTGGCCATTGTGCGCTGGAAATAAAGCGAAGAACCTTATTTTGTAACCATTCTTGTGTCCAAGGCTTTATACACCCTTCAGAATATTTTCGCGATAATATTCGGCATTTATTCCGATACCACGGTCGATTAATAAAAGCCGAGAGCGACCATCGGCTGTTATGGTGGCCCACACCATCACCATGGCCGGCGCTTGAGATCTGGTGGTGAACCGAAGGTGCACATTTTCAGCTGACCTCTTTGGCAAGTAAACACGATAATTTTATTTGTTTACCAACTGCTGGAACACAAATGTTTTTTCATCGGAGAAAACCAAATTCGGCATTTCACCACTTTCGGCCAAGGGAAGCAACTCTTTAGGTCTTTTGAGTCTATTTTCTTTCTGTTGTGGTGTAAGTTCTTGAACTTTTTGTTATTTCAAGTGTTTTACCCCGAGCTCAGTTTTCAATATTTGCCGAATGGAATATTGCGATATGTTCAGCTCACGAGCCATTTTTCGGCTACCACGACGCGGGTTGCGAGCAAGTTGCTTCTTTACTTTTTGAACCATTTCTGCTGAAGTTGCTGTTTTCTTCCGTCCACTTCCTTCATGTCGGCTACGTTACCAGTATCAGGGTAACGAGCGATGATACGAGACACAAAAGATTTATTCACATTTAAATGCTGGATGGCTCTAACGATAGCTACTTGTGGTTTTCCAGCAAAATATAAAGAAATCACACTATCACGTTTGAATTCCATCACGAATAACTTTTTTTCTGGAGAATTCTCACCAAAATGCTTGTAAACAATATGATAAGCTGACACTGGAATAATTTTAACAGCTGTCGGACGAGGGGCTTAAAAATGAAAGCAGTTTGAAGTTTGTTGCAGTTTTTTTTATCTCACCCTGTATATCTCAAAAGTTTCCATGCTGGATGGAACCTATATTCTTCTTGTTTGTATTTAAAAACAATCCTCAAATCCGGGTTCTTTGAAAAGGTCCATATTACGATGTTTTTGAAAAAATTATCATAGTTCCCTAAAATGTTTTCATAAAACGTCCAAACTGGGTCGCTTGTTGGACTTTGAAATTATTAAAATAACTCCACGTTGAGCTGTTGTTTCATTTGTCCTGGGAAAGTCGGGTTCTCTGTTGGACTTTGGGAAATTGTCTTTAAATTAAAGCAATACTGGTCGTTAAATCCAACTTGGATTGCTTTAGTGGTCATCGAAAACTATTAAAACAAGTAAAAAAGATGTAAATTCGGCCGGGCCCTTAAAAATGCCGAATGTAGCTGTTAAATTAGGGTCTATACGACGACAACTTTTGTCAAAGCCATTACAATATTCAAATGCGAAAATCCGTGAATAATGTCGCTAAAATCATCAAAATTTCGAATATCGGGAGGTGCCGTTATTTGGGGGCTATATGAAGACGAGGACCAGCACGGACAATTTTCTGTAATAGGCTGTAGTACCCATTACGAACTTCAAATACCAAATTTGAAACAATTCCGATAAATAATGTCGCTAAAATCGTCAAAGTAGCGAATATCTGAAGGTACCATTATGTGGGGGCTATATGAAGACGTGGACCAGCACGGACACTTTTCTGTCAAAGGCTGTAGTACCCATACCGAACTTCAAATACCAAATTTGAAACCATTCCGGTGAATAATGTCGCTTAAATCACAAAAATACCGAAAAAAGGGAGGTTATACCTAAGCGTGGACCTTCATCATCCATTTGCAGTACCAAAAGTCCTGCAGACATAATACACATTTGAGTAAAATTGTATAAACCTACTTCATTTGGTTCGGAAGCTAGAGTGATTTCCACAGACGGATATATGGACAGACGGAAGGACATCGCTAAATCGACATAGAATTTTGTGCTGATCAAGAATATATGTACTTTGTGGGTTCTAAAATGTATAATTCGCGGCGTTACAAACGGAATGACAATGATAATATACCCTCCACCATAGTATAGTGCTGCTTTATTAGTTTCAATAATTTCTATCATCTTCAGGCATAATGTAAGCGGTTCCTTTAAAATAGTGTTCATATTGCAGAATATTTTCTTACAAATAGTTTTTCCTTTGTTACATTTAAAAACTAAACTAGGTCAAATCGGACATCGACCTGATGTGTCGTCCATCCACTCTAAATAATAAAAACGTCTATTATTAATGAAAAACTTTGGTTTTCCTGCCTCAAAATTAACGTTTTTTTCCATGTCATCCATGAATGCCTGCCGTCATTTCTGTTCTACCACTTTAGCCAGCAGTTGCTTCTGCCTAGCCATTAATCGCTAAACGCCTAAAGAATGAATGAATGAAGCAACAAACAGAAGGCAGCAAGTGTTGTGCTCAAACAACAACGGGGGTGGTGGTGGTATGTGTGTATGAAAATGTTGCTGGCCAACTCGTGGAGGAATATGCTGCCGGATGATGATGACTGTTGGATATCAGAATCTGACTGACATTGCTTCAGCTGCCGTTGTTGGTTTTTTGTAACTATTTTGAATAGAACAATTTTTACAGTTCGTTGCTTTTTGGGTTGAATGTTAGGTTACGTTACGATACCCAGTTCTTTTGCTATTTTAGTTCCTCTATGAATTCTATCTCCCCTCCTTCCTTCTACACATTTATTCCATGGATGTGAACCTAATGACCGCCAACTGTATTTTTTTTTTTCTGTATTCTTTCACTTCTTAGTTTTTCCATAGCATATTCTAATGAGAAAAAGAAGAGCAAGCAACATTATGAACGTTTTTCTGTCTTTGCTGTAGTTTTTGTTTTGTTCTGCGGCCAACCAAACGGTATTTGAACAGACACAATGGCTGGAGGGATGTATGGACAGCCAGCCAGCTAGCTAGCTAGTTCAACATCACCACCAGCATCTTGTTTAATGCCTCGATTACTGTCTAGCATTTAAGGTTCGTTCCATTAGAGTGCAAATGAGGTGCAGCAGCACCATTCACCACCACTGGATTGCCAAGGCACTGCTACGTCTGTCCATCCGTCAGGGTGTTGAGGCTCTTACTACAATGTTGAGATTTAAATTTCGCTTCATGGATTAAGTTTTTTCTGTTGCCTTTTATTCACGTTTTGTTTTATTTAAATGCTATTATTACTTTTGCAGGTAGGAAATTCTGCGGAACTTTCTATATTAACCCATTGAGCGCTAGAAACATTTAGAATGATTTTGATATTGCTTTGCTGATATTGTCACCCCAGATATTATAACCCCAGAACTTGGCAACATATGGAGGGATTTTAGGAGAGGGTCTTCGTTAAAACAATATTATTTAAGCTAGGTCCTCTCTTAATGGATTTTAACATGATTTACAATTTTTGTTTCTATGTGATATGAATTTTAAACATATCTACACATTAACTACTCCGAAATCTTTTTGAAAACATCCAAACATATAAGACCTAAAAGTGCGGGTCCAAGACACGGACCTACGATAGGATCAATATAGGCATCGTGAAGCTAAAGAAAATACCTACCCAAAAAATCATGAAAGTATTCGTGTCAATGTTCCTAGCAAATCCAAAAATAGTTCCTAACTGTTTTGATCTATTTTTCCTCGGGTATCTGAACAGAAGAAACTTGTATATTCAAAATGTACTCTTCTGTTTTTATATCCTCCTCCATAGTATGGAGGGTATATTAAGTTTGAAATATTCATTTTAGACCCCACATATATACACGGGGAGATAAAAAAAAAACTGTAACAAAGTCAAACGACATATTTTTACATTTTTTTTTTAAATTTTATTGAATGAAAATGTCGGAAATAGCATTAACTTTTAGAACAAGTTTATTTTTGTTCGAATTGGTCACCTTTGGCACGAATTATGGCCTTTAAACGCCAAAGAAACCGTCACACACTGTCAGAATGTTGCTCTTCGGTATTTTGGCCCATTCCCGGCCAAGCGCTTGCTTGAGGTGATCGACACTTTGATATTTTTTAGTGCCAACCTTGCTTTCCAAAATACTCCTGACACCATAGTCCACCTTCTTTGTTTTTTTAAGTTTTTTCATAATCTGCTAAATTTGCCTCGTAATTATTGAAAGAAAATGAATTCTGTCACACAGTGTCTTAGAATATATTTTTTACCCTCCACCTTGATAAGGAGGGCATATTAACTTTGTCATTCCATTTGTAACATCCCGATTTAGCGATGTCCGTCTGTTGAAATCACGATTCAGCCTACATTATTTGACGTAGAGGTGTGGCAGAAGAATTTGTATTGCGTCTAGGATGGTTGGTATTGAAAATGAGATATATCGGTCCACGTATTGGTATAGCCTCCATATTCCATGTCTCGATATTTTTCGCCAAATTTTTCTACGAATTTGTCCAAAAATTGGTATTTATAGGTCATAATGAAACATTGTATATATAAGTACATGTTTTTGCATGGCCCCGTGACTTTTTATGTATAGGTCGTTTTCCTATGGCGCACATATAGTGATACCGATACCCACGACAAACGAAAATGTTTCAAATTTGGTAGATGAAAATTCTTGAATTATAAAATTGTTTATAGAGGTTCCCGCTTTGGTATGCCCCCCATATAATGAACTCATTCACTTCATGTTTTTTTTTTTCATTCACTTCATGTTTTTTTTTTTTTTTTTTTTTTGAAAATTTTAAATTTTCCTTTACCCAAATGTGGAGATGCCCGTGAAGATAAATTTTAAAATATAAATGCAATGTGTTGGTGCGCAAGGGGTTAATTGAAAAATAGTTTTTTTTTAATATTAATGATTTTTACCACTTTTTTTGGATAAATCAACGTATTTTTAAATTAATTTAAATTAAATTAATTAATTAAATTAATTTAACAGGAAAATGACACAATTTCCCGACGAGGACGAATAACCAGAGTGGTGTTGGCGGTAGGGAAACTGCATGGAAAATGCTGAATTGCACAAAAACTATGCTAGCTGCGTCATTGAGGCGGGTCTTAAATGAAAGGTCTCGAGGAGTACTTTCTGGCTATATACGCCTTATATTCCCAACTGATTTCAGATAATCGAATTTTTTCGATTTTCTAACCAAAGTGGCCGTTTCGGTAGGGAAACTGCATGGAAAATGCTGAATTGCACAAAAACTATGCCAGCTGCGTCATTGAGGCGGGTCTTAAATGAAAGGTCTCGAGGAGTACTTTCTGGCTATACTTGCCTTATATTCCCAACTGATTTCATGGAAAATGCTGAATTGCACAAAAACTATGCTAGCTGCGTCATTGAGGCGGGTCTTAAATGAAAGGTCTCAGCATTTTCCATGCAGTTTCCCTACCGAAACCGCCACTTTGGTTAGAAAATCGAAAAAATTCGATTATCTGAAATCAGTTGGGAATATAAGGCGTATATAGCCAGAAAGTACTCCTCGAGACCTTTCATTTAAGACCCGCCTCAATGACGCAGCTAGCATAGTTTTTGTGCAATTCAGCATTTTCCATGCAGTTTCCCTACCGAAACCGCCACTTTGGTTAGAAAATCGAAAAAATTCGATTATCTGAAATCAGTTGGGAATATAAGGCATATATAGCCAGAAAGTACTCCTCGAGCCCTTTCATTTAAGACACGCCTCAATGACGCAGCTAGCATAGTTTTTGTGCAATTCAGCATTTTCCATGCAGTTTCCCTACCGAAACCGCCACTTTGGTTAGAAAATCGAAAAAAATCGATTATCTGAAATCAGTTGGGAATATAAGGCATATATAGCCAGAAAGTACTCCTCGAGACCTTTCATTTAAGACCCGTCTCAATGACGCAGCTAGCATAGTTTTTGTGCAATTCAGCATTTTCCATGCAGTTTCCCTACCGAAACCGCCACTTTGGTTAGAAAATCGAAAAAATTCGATTATCTGAAATCAGTTGGGAATATAAGGCATATATAGCCAGAAAGTACTCCTCGAGACCTTTCATTTAAGACCCGCCTCAATGACGCAGCTAGCATAGTTTTTGTGCAATTCAGCATTTTCCATGCAGTTTCCCTACCGCCAACACCACTCTGGTTATTCGTCCTCGTCGGGAAATTGTGTCATTTTCCTGTTAAATTAATTTAATTTAAATTAATTTAAAAATACGTTGATTTATCCAAAAAAGTGGTAAAAATCATTAATATTAAAAAAAAAACTATTTTTCAATTAACCCCTTGCGCACCAACACATTGCATTTATATTTTAAAATTTATCTTCACGGGCATAATGTGGAGGGTATCGCTTAATATTTAATGTTTTTTACTTCTTAAAATATCAGTTATTTTTGCCCGAAGAGAATTTTTTTTTAAATTTAACGATTATTGATCCAGGATTATTTTTCCGCCTGGCCTGGAAAAATGTTGTTGTTTTTTTTTTTTTAGAAAATTCACGATCTAAATTCTTGTGCTCATTTAACGATACATTTCTAGATCTGATAGGCTCCAAATATATTTTTAGAAATCCCTTAATTTTGGTCTGATAGTTGTTCGAAAATTACGAAATTAGTTCAAAAAAAAAAAAAAAAAAAAGTTTAAAACTAGCAGTCGTAACAATTATCATTTATAAAACGCTCAAGTTTAGATTTTTCCAAAAGCTAATGCAATTTGATAACAGACCTCACACGTCAACCACATAGCCGATCATCTAAAGTATCTTCCAGTACGAAGTTTATTGCACTTCACTTCAGAGGCAACCCTCAGCGTATACTCGCACTTGGAGAGGTAGTGGTTTTCACTTCAAATGCTCGAAACAATCATCACATTCAAATCATAAATATTTCTAGGGGTCTAGAAAGAGATTGTTGTTTAATTTCCTCCATGCTAGCAGGTGTATGGCTATTTTGTTTATATCTTCACCCCAAACTCTTTTTTGTTTGGTATTCATTCCATTCACTGGCACGAAAGACCAAAAGAAAAAAGGAAAAACGCCACAATATCAAATGTTTATAAAATGTTGCGTTCTGGTTTGATGACTCTGAAGCACGTGCGTTTAACTGCAGAACACAACCGGCATGCCAGTTACGTTTTTCTTGTGTTTTCCCAAAGTTTTGTGTTTTTTTATTTTTTTCAGTTCCTGTGTTTAATTTTTTTTTTTGCCCAAGTGTCTTTGTTCGTCTGTCTGTCTGTCATTCTTGCTGTTCATTGCTCTTTTTGCCGTTCTTTCTGTAATTTTTATATTTCATTTTTATTTTTTTTCTTCGTCTTCTTGGTTTTATTTATTACCAACTTTGTCTGATACAAATGAGTGAGTGAACGACTGAGTGAGTGAGTGACTGGCAGACATGCTAAACAACAAACATGTTGCTATGTGTTTTGTTTGTTTGTTGGGTTGTTTGCTAGCCTCATTGCATGAAGAGTTTACACTTTGTGGCTAAGTTGGCATAAACGAATTGAATATGATTTTTGTTGTCGTTGTTGTTGTATCCAACATGCATGGGTCATTGAATTGGACGGCCATTTCATACACAAATTACGCGAAGGTTTCCTATACGAGAGATATATGAAATAATGAAATATATTTTTTTTAATTTTATTGAATGAAAGCAAAAATTTTAAAATAAGTTTAGATTTGTTCAAATTGGTCACCTTTGGCACGAATTATGGTCTTCAAACGGCCAATGAAACCGTCACACAATATCCGAATGTTCTCTGCTCTGCGGTATTTGACCCATTCCCGGCGAAGCTCTTGTTTAAGGTGATCGACACGTTGGTATTTTATAATGCCAACCTTGCTTTCCAAAATAATTCACACACAATAGTCCAACGGATTGGTATCCGTAGATTTTGCAACCATTCTTGGGGGTCGAGTGCGATTGTGCTGAGTCCTGTTGGAATGTACAAGGTCTGCGGCCAAAATGTTTGCGTGCCCAAGGCTTTAAAACACTTTTCAGAATATTTTCGCGATAATATTCGGCATTTATTCTGAAGCCACGGTCGATTAATACGAGCGGAGAGCGACCATCGGCTGTAATAGCGGCCCACACCATCACCATGGCCGGCGCTTCAGTTCTGGTGGCCAGCTGACCTCTTTGGCAAGTAAACACGATCATTTTGTTTATTTACAAACTGCTGGACAACAATGTTTTTTTATTGGAGAAAATCAAATTCGGCAGTTCGCCACTTTCGGCCAAGCGAAGCAACTCTTTAGCTCTTTTGAGTCTATTTTCTTTCTGTTGCGGTGTAAGTTCTTGCACTTTTTGGAATTTCAATGGCTTTACCCCGAGCTCAATATTTGCCGAATGGAATATTGCGATATGCTCAGCTCACTTTGATAGATCTTCTAGATATGGAGAACCGAGGTTTGTTTGAGGCAAAAGACTTTTAAGAAGTCTCCTAGCAAATGACATTTAAAAGTGTCATTCTATAAGATTTCCTGAGTTAGACGACGTTTAAATGACTTTCTGCTATGAAAATAGGTCTCCGGGGATACATGACCTCTAAACTACCTTTTCGCGGCCTTCTAGAAATGGAAGAGACCATCTACAGATAAAGGACTTTAAGAAAGCCTCCTAAAGTTAGAAGACCTTTCAGAACTCTTTTAAAATGGAAAATCTATTAAAAGTCTTCTGAACGAGACTAGGTGCCTCCTAGACCATGTAAGAGGCCAAAGATTTTTTTCGAAATAGAAAGAAATACAAATGACAGAGATTTAAAATGGAAAGACGCTTTCAATACCTTCTAGAAAAAAAAGATTTTTAAAAAATCATCCTTAAAAAATCTTTCAAAGTTAGGAAACTTTTAAAAAAGTCTTCTAAACTACACTATGAGCCTTTTACCTTCTAATATATTTAAGAGGCATTGTATAGATAGAAAATCTTTAATTTCTAGAGATATAATAATATTAAGAATTTTTTTGGAAGTAGAGCCCTATTGAAAGATATGGATCCGTAAAACCTTTAACAAGTCATCTATAGATTTAATAACTTAAAGGGTCTTCTAGATTCATGTGGTCTGCTACATGTAGATATACCCGGCTTTTACTAGATCTTCTATTACAAGGAGACTTTGGTAGGTCATATAGATATTTAAAAGGAGAGATTTCCTATATACTCAGGTCCATTAAGAAATCTTCCTTAAGAGCTCTTTTATAAATTAAAGGTTTTTAAAAGGATTTCTAGAGATAATATACTGTTTAGAGGTCTTATGGAGGCAGGTGACTAAAGAGGCCCTCTAGAGGCGGAATGTTTTGAATTGGTATCTATAGATGGTAGGCCTATAAGAGATCGTCTAAAGGAAAGAGGTCAGAGATAGACGACCTCTAAGAGCTTTCTAGATCTATACGAACTTTGAGATGTCTTTTGCGAGTAGAACACCTTTAGACTTCTAAAAATCTTTTTGGAACTATTTTAGAGTTAAAAGAATTTTTATGAATGAAAGGGCTTTAAGAGGTCTTTACATCTTTTTCAACTATCTGATCTTCAAGAAGGCATCTTAAGACAGTAGATCTTTGGAAACTCTATAAGCGGATGTATTGTATGTCTTTTGGAGGTCATGTAGAGAAAAAAACAGTAAGAAGTCTCTTAAATATTGAATTTCTCCAAAAAGGTCTTCTAAATGTAGTCGATTTATACGCGACCTTATAGGCTAAGAAATACTAAAAAAAGTGTTTTTATCTATGGAAGATCGCCAAAAGGCGTACATGTTGAAATTATCAGAAACGTCTCCTCTTTACACAATGCCTTAAAAATATCTCAGCCTATAGATCCGTGAAAAAAAACCTAACCTCCAGAAAATATGTAAATGGTCTTCAATCTGTAGAAGACAATTGTTGGGTCATCTATTTAAAGTAGGCATCAGGCATCCTTAAAAATATCTCAGCCTATAGATCCATGAAAAAATCTAACCTCCAGAAAATATGTAAATGGTCTTCAATCTGTGGAAGACAACTGTCGGGTCTTCTATTTAAAGTAGACATCAGGGAGATCATCTTCCTATACTAGAAGACCTCTAATAGATTTTCAAAAAATCTGGGTTTTATAAAAGACTTCTGCAAGGGTTTCTTTCTTGCAAAAAAATATGAGTTGTCTTCTTTTTATGGAATATCTGTGCGAAGTCTTATCTTTGTAGTAAGTCTGCGGGTTATCATTTATCTATAGCAATTTTTTCATATTGTTTTTCTTCGTTAAATGTCGTTTATATGTTCTATGCTTAAAGCCTTATATTTTCGGAAGAATTTTGAAAAGTCGTAACTGACTTTTGAGCTTAAGATCCACCGTTTTTTATTTTTTTATCTTAGTTTTTTAATTTACTTTCTTTTTAATTTTTTTGCTTGTTAGTTTTGTTTCTTATTTTTTTATTTGTTTTATTTTTATTTGTTTTATTTTTATTTGTTTTTTTTTTTATTTATTTTTGTTATTTTTTTTAAATATTCATTTTTTATTTATTTATTAATTTATGTTTTTTGGAAAACTTCCACTCGATTCAAAATGCTTCCCGAAACTAACGGTTTCTCACTAATATTTCCTTCAATATTAACTCTCATTCATAGACCCTCGGCTATGGTAAAATAGACATACGGACATACCTATCTGACATAGCGCATTTCCCTACAATTGTTTGGAATTTGTGCTAAATTCATTTGATTTTAATTTTCTTTTAATGAAAAAAATAAAAACTATTTCTCTTCTGGTGGTGAATGGTTCCGGTGGTTGATATCTATTTGTAGCTGGTCATTGAGTTTGTTTTTATTACTTGTTTTGTTTGGAACCGTAGCAGAATTGTTTAGAAATTCAAAAAAAATTATAAAAATAATTTCAAACACACAGCATGACTGGCTGACTGACTGAAACCCCACCAACCAAGTTGAGTGTGTGATACTTTGAATTTTTTTATTGTTGTTAAACGACTGCAAAAAAATGGATATGGCTGCAATCGAGCGAGGGTGTGATCAAGGGTACGGTTTTGGTGGCAAAACATTCGTTTAAGTTGTAGAACTTTTTTTCCTGGAAAGGGCATATATTCCAAATTCAACAAAAATTATTAGTTGAAGAATATTACTTGGGAATCTGCAGACTTACAAAATTTGGTGACAACTACATGACATCTCCATTACAAGTCACCCAAAAGTGTTAACATCAGCATGCCCTCTGCATTACTAGTAAGCTGACAAAATAATGATTCCTAAAAAATGTACAAGGTAAAATAACTTATTTGTATCATACCAAGTAATGAATAACGGTAACACAGAGTGAGCACGTCCGACTACAAAACCTGAGATCACTGGTTCAAATCTCCAGCAAAATAACAAAACTAGATCGACTCAGCTCGGAGAGATAGGACGATCGTTATGTAACATTGTGGGTATGGGACCTATACTTCGAGGAGTTCTTAACCTTTTTGTTCAATCAAACATATAATAGCCAAACCTCATTGTGCTGTAGGATATGATGTGAAGTGTTTCGAAATTAAATATAAATTCATCTGTAGTGTTTTAAACATAGAAGGAATTTTTTTTCGAAACATACAAGGTGAGTTAAAAAAAAAAACTGCAACAAAGTCAAAGGCCATACTTTTCAACACATCTTTTTCCATTTTTTTTTTTTTGAATGAAATCAAAAATTGTCGGAAATATCATCAACTTCTAGAATAAGTTTAAATTGGTTCGAATTGGTCACCTTTGACACGAATTATGGCCTTCAAACGGCTAATGAAACCGTCACACGCTGCCCGAATGTTGCACTGCGGTATTTTGGCCCAATCCCGGCGAAGCGCTTGCTTGAGGAGATCGACACCTTGCTTTCCAAAATACTCCAGACACAATAGGCCAACGGATTGGTATCCGGGGATTTTGGTGGCCTTTGTTCGCTGGAAATGAAGCGAGGAACTTCATTTTGTAACCATTTTCTTGGGTGGTGCGTGCTGAGTGCGATGGTGCTGAGTCCTGTTGGAATGTCCAAGGTCTGTAGCAAAAATTTTTGTGGGGCCAAGGCATTAATACACCTTCCAGAATATTTTCGCGATAGTATTCGGCATTTATTCTGATGCCACGGTCGATTAATACGAGCGGAGAGCGACCATCGGCTGTTATGGTGGCCCACACCATCACCATGGCCGGCGCTTGAGTTCTGATGGCCAACCGAAGGTGCACATTTCCAGCTGACTTCTTTGGCAAGTAAACCCGATCATTTTGTTTGTTTACAAACTGCTGGACAACGAATGTTTTCTCATCGGAGAAAACCAAATTCGGCAGTTCACCACTTTCGATCAAGCAAAGCAACTCTTTAGCTCTTTTGAGTCTATTTTCTTTCTGTTGAGGTATAAGTTCTTGCACTCTTTTGGAATTTCAATGGGCTTACCCCGAGCTCATTTTTCAATATTTGCCGAGTGGAATATTGCAATATGTTCAGCTAACCAGCCATTTTTCGGCCACTGCGATGCGGGTTTCAATCAAGTCGCTTCTTTACTTTTCGAACCATTTTTGCTGATATTGCTGTTTTCTTCCATCAATTTCCTTCACGTCGGGCTAGGCTACCAGTATTACGGTAACGAGCGATGGTACGAGACACAAACGATTTATTCACATTTAAATGTTGGAGTGCTCTAACTATAGCCAATTTTGGTTTTCCAGCCAAATATAAAGAAATCACACTATCGCCCTTAAATTCCATCACGAATAACTTTTTTTCTGGAAAATTCGTACCAAAATGCTTTTGTACGCTTGTAAACAATATAATGAGATGTCAATGAGATGTAATTTTAACATCTGTCGGAGGAGTGGCTTATAAATGATAGCAGTCTGAAGTTTGGCCCTTGGTTATGAAAAATACTTGCTTTCTAGAACATGCCAAATATACTGAAGAAAACCATTATTTGGTAATGAGGTTTTTTATGGGTTTTATCAGAATTGTTATTTGAATTATGTTAAGAAGACATTTTCTTGATATTGAAATCATAGTGAGTTCAAGTTCATGTATACAATCTAAAAAGACTGCCCAGACTTCCTGAAAATCGTTACACTTTCCCGGATGATATCATAATCGCAAATATGGCACAAGTCATGGGAAAGGATTACAATGGAAAGAAAACTTCTTTTCTTTTAAAACATTTCCTTCCCACAAACCTAGACGGACGGTTTCCATGTCTAAATGAAAGCACTTGTTGCTGCTACTGTGCTGTGTTATGGGTGTGGAGAGGCAGGACCACCACAAACCATTTAAAACCATAACGAAATCTGTTCTATGGCTAGTACAGAAACAGAAAAAACAATCAGTCGCAAAGCAAGGCAAGCCAAGAAAGAAAACTAACGACAACAAGTTAGTAAAACGGTGTCATGTCAAACAATTACAAATCCATTCAATGGACACGCACAACGAATGAACTCTTACTCATTGGCGTTCACGCCCATTGACACAAACATTCTTTACGATAACATTGGTAATTAGAACGACCGCCAACACCGACAACGACGACGAGCAGAGCTTACATACACAGTGCATGACATAATTACAAAACGAAATTGTAAATTCCACACAGACGACGATTGCTGGCTGGTTTGATATACGGTTACCGGCCGAAGTAGGTGAAGGCAGGGTGTTCTGGTTCTCTGATACACAAAAGCATTCAACAAAGCCATATTCATTCTGTGTGTGTTTGTGAAAAACGGAAATGATAACTGCTCCCACCCACCCTCAATAAATTCAAATGCAAACACCTGCTATAGCCGCTCAGCCCATTATTTTCAACCTCAACCCTTGCAATTGAATTTCCCTACTAATCGTCGGAGTTGCAAGCATTTAAAACGATTTCAAATTCTCATCTCTCTCTTCATAAACTATTGAAGTCTTTAAGTTCCTCAGGGAAAATTTTTAATTGTACCGGGGGTTTCCTATGAAATTTATTTCTAAAGTTCTAGGGACATTTTTCTCACATGTTTTAGTTAGTGTCAGTAACTGACATAATTGTTCCTCAATTTTTTCCTCAGTTACCGTAGCCCATGGTTGCGGATAAAATTAGAAAAACTTCAAGAAATCTTTTTTAAAAAGATTTTTTGTAAATGAAACTTTTTGGATTTTCGATAGAAGTCTTCTACAAGGAGAAGATCTTTAGGAGTTCTTTATGGATATGAAAACTTTAAGAAGATTTCTTCAGACTTGTAAGAGGCCTTCTGCATACAAGGTGAAATAAAAAAACTGCAACAAAGTCAGACGCCATAAAGTTTACATTTTATCTTTTAATGTTTATTGAATGAAAGCAAAAAATGTCGGAAATAGCATCAAACTTTAAAATAAGTTTAGATTTGTTCGAATTCAAACAATCAAACGGACAATGAAACCGTCACACGCTGTCCGAATGTTGCTCTGCGGTATTTTGGCCCATTTCCGGCGAAGCGCTTGTTTGAGCTGATCGACACTTTGGAAATTTTTTGGTGCCAACCTTGCTTTCCAAAATACTCCAGACACAACAGTTTGGTATCCAGATATATTTGGCCATTGTGCGCTGGAAATTAGGCGAGGAACCTCATTTTGTAACCATTCCTGGGTGGCGCGTGCTGAGTGAGTTGATGCTGTTGGAATGTCCAAGGTCTGCGGCCAAAATGTTTATAACATTTATAAGAGGAATTATGTCGATACAAAACCTTCAGGAGGTTTTCTATAGACAAAAGACCTTTGAGAATTATCTTCAGGTAGAAGAGCTTTAAGAGGGGTGTCCACAGATAGAACACCTTTACGGGGTCTACAAATAAAATGCCATTAGGAGGTCTTCTATAAATAGGTTCTTCTATAGTTAAAAGATCTTTACATTACCTATATATACAATAGCTTTATCGATCTTCTGTAGGTAGTTGCTCTTCTGTGGATAAACTGCCTTTACTTGCTTTTCTGTAGATAGATGACCTTTAGGAAGTCATCTGTAGTAAGTCCTTAGCAGATAGAAAAACCTTTGGATTCGTGCGGTTCTCAGAAGGTTGGTGACTTTTGGGAATACTTACATACAGGATGAGATGAAAAATTTGCAACCAATTTCAGACTGCTGTCACTTCTAAGCCTCTTGTCCGACTGCCGTTAAAATTATTTCAGTGACAGCACATTATATTGTTTACAAGTGTACAAAAGCATTTTGGTGAAAAATTTCCAGAAAAAAAAGTTATTCGTGATATGAATTCAAGCGTGATGGTGTGAATTCTTTATATTTGGCTGAAAAACCACAAGTGGATATCGTTGGAGCACTTCAGCATTTAAATGTGAATAAATCTTTTTTGTCTCGTACCATCGCTCGTTACCGTGATACTGGTAGCGTAGCCCGACGTCGAGGAAGTGGACGGAAGAAAACAGCAACATCAGCAAAAATTGTTCGAAAAGTAAAGAAGGGACTTCATCGAAACCCGAGTCGCAGTGACCCAAAAATGTCTCGTGAGCTGAACATATAGCAATTTTCCATTCTGCAAATATTGAAAAATGAGTTCGTTGTCCAGCAGATAGTAAACAAACAAAATGATCGGGTTTACTTGCCAAAGAGGTCAGCTGAAAATATGCACCTTGGGTTGGCCACCAGAACTCAAGCGCCGGCCATGGTGATGATGTAGGCAGCCATAACAGCCGACGATCGCTCTCCGCTCGTATTAATTGACTTTGGCATCAGAATAAATGGCGAATATTATCGCGAAAATGTTCTGAAGGGTGTAAGTCTTGGGCACGTAAACATTTTGGACGCAGACCTTGGACATTCCAACAGGACTCAGCACCCTCGCACTTAGCACGCGCCACCCAAGAATGGTTACAAAATGAGGTTCCTCGCTTCATTTCCAGCTCACAATGGCCACCAAAATCTCCGGATACCAATCCGTTGGACTATTGTGTCTAGAGTATTTGGGAAAGCAAGGTTGGCACTAAAAAATACCAAAGTGTCGATCACCTGAAGCAAGCGCTTTGCCGGGAATGGGCCAAAATACCGCAGGGCAACATTCGGGCAGCATGTGACGGTTTCATTGGCCTTTTGAAGGCCATATTTCGTGCCAAAGGTGACCAGTTCGAACTTGGATTTGTTCTTATTCTAAACATATTTTATAATTTGATGCTATTTCCGACATATTTGCTTGCATTCAATAAAATTTAAAAAGAAAAATATAAAAATTATGGTGTTTGACTTTGTTTCAGTTTTTTTTTCACCTCACCCTGTATATCCCCAGCCTTTTTCAAAATTCGCACATTGAAATATATATATATATATACGAACTAAATTTGGTATATGTACACTGGTGGCCAAAACTAAAGCAACTGAAATTACAAGGAGAATGAATGCCCTGTAACTTTTTCAAAAATTAAGAAAATGAGAAAGTTTTTCTTGTTTTAAATTAGGTACTTTATTCACTTTTTAAAAACCTAAAACAGAAAACCAAAATTCATTTTTATATAAAAAATTATGTTTGGTAAAGTCAATTAACCCGATTTTGGCTTGGACAAAACAAAAGCAACTCTGTTGTACATTCATATAACCGCTGCAATTTCAGTGGTTTTTACTGTGATATTTATCGCTTTTTGCTTCCTTCGACAATTTCGCTTGTCATAAATCCTTTTTGAGAAGTTTTTTACAACAGTATATGTTTTTCTTTTCGTTTTTTAAGTACTGCCAAAAAAAAAAAATTTAATAATGGCTAGAAACAAATACTGTACCTGAATAAAACAGCAAATTATCAGTGATTATCAAAACAACATATCACAGAAAATGATTTCCGAGAAATATTTCATAAATATTTATGTGATTTCATAATTATGTCTGTGCACTAAGTCGGTTTTTTGAAACTGGATCAGTAGTAACAGTCCATAACGGATGAAGGCCGTGGAGAACTTCAGCCCATACTGATCCACAAATTGTGAGAGAAATAAAAAAACAACTATTTAAGAGTTCAACAGGATTGGTGAGAGAGCAATCATTGGATATAAGCTCGAGATCAGTGCGTAGACGAGTAGTGGCAGCTGGTCTGCGTGCCCGTAAGACATCAAAAAACCATTTATATCTGAAAAAATCAAAAAGGCTTTCGAAAACGATAATATTAAGTGGAATCCACCTCAATGGAAAAACATTATTTTTGGGATGAGTCTACGTTTAATATTAAAGGCTCAGACGTGAACAATTTTACGGTGAGCAGACCAAAAAATGATGGACTCAAGCCGCAGTGTTGCAAAGGTACAGTGAAGTATGGGGGAGGGTCAAAAATGGCGTGGCGCTATTTTTCTTTCTATGGACTTGTGTCTATCCATAAAATAAAGGAAATTGTGGATCCGTTTGTTTACAAAGATGTGTTGGACATCACGTTGTTCCCTTACGCTGAGTAAAATATTGGGCTGATTTGTGTGTTTCAGCATGACAATGATCCCAAACTTGTATCAAAACTTGTCAAATATTGGTTGCGGGAGTCAAAAATTCATGTTTTGTTATGACCGGCACAATCACCTGACCTAAACTCCTTAGAAAGCCTTTGGAGTATCGTAGATAGGAAGATCAAGAGAGATTCGGAAATAAATAAGCACAACATTTTCTAAAGAATTCGGGGTGCCTGGGAAAGCACACCCAAGGATCAAATTGAGCGTGTTATAGATTCAATGCCTCATAGGTGTGCAGCTGCTATCAAAAATAATGGTTATGCTATCGACTACTAGCCAAAATTTAATTATTTTAAAATAAAAAATCAAAAGTTGCTTTAGTTTTGACCAAGCAAAAATTGGGTCATTTTAGTTTTCCACATATTATTTTTCGTTCAAACTTATTTTTGTATTTTTATTTTTAGTTTCTTGAAAGTGAATTAAACCCCTCATTTAAAACTGGAAAAATAATTACGATTTGTTTATTTTTGTAAAAGTTACAGGACATTTATTGTATTTGCGATTTAAGTTGCTTTAGTTTTGGCCACCAGTGTAGGTCCAATCTACTGTCGCCCAATAAAAGTTCCTAAATTCTCAAAATGTCGCCCAATAAAAGTTCCTAAAATCTTTCCTCTTATAAAAATGTATCAGCTCCTCGCTATAATTACTTGTGCAAAAAATGCTCTGTAACTCTTATCAATTATAAATTCATATTACCTTCATTAAGTTTTTTCACCCTTTTGCCCCATTTTGGTGATGCTGCTTTATTTTTTTGCCAAATGTCAAACAGACGAACAAATAACATCCGACTTAAAGAGACGAAAAAAATAAAAAAACACAAATTCAAAAGTGCCGTGACATGAAAAAGGGCTACCTGTTTGTTCTCACTCACATTATACATAACGTTGTGACTGACATAGAAAAACATTCAAGTAACAATTGCCCCCCTCTCCCTATCCATTGGACAGGACATGAAGGGTAAACACAATAGATTTGCTGTTGACCTAGATACGACGAAGAGCCATAAAATGAAGAGCGACAATGCAATTGTGAGCGGAGACAAGCAGAAGCAGCAATGCATTCACTTGGTCAATTCTCCTCTTGCTCCTCTTTCTACATGCTATCATATGCATGTGGTCGTGAATTGCCGGAGAGTTTTTTATGTAGGGAGTAGCAGACTATAAAATACTATATCAAGATTTACGTATATATAGCCTCTCCTAAATAACCCGCACTTGTTGTGCAGTCGAATATTGTTACCGGATGCTTCAATAAGATCCTTCCGGAATTATGTTTTAAAATCTATTGCAATCAGGACGAATATATCTGTATGGTAAAATAAGTGTCAGTCACTCAATTTTTTGTGAGTGTAGTGGTCTCGTGCTCATTGCAGCTAGCTTTGATTTCAACACCCCTCTCTCTCTCTCACACAATACATCAAAAGAATAACAGGCAAACACCTTAATACTGTTATTGTATGAGGAGCTTACATTGCCATTTGTATTAAGAAAATATGGGGGGAAATTTCTTCGACTATTAAGGTCTTTTATATTTTCCAACTAGAAGACCCATCAAGAGAGGCGAGACGATGGCTGGGGTATGTGTGTGATTCTATGGCATATTTGTCTGACATTCAATTCAATGTAAGCTCTCTCGCTGGTGCAATGCATTTCGAAAAAGTATTGTTGTGATTTTGATGTTTTTTTTTTTTTTGTTCTGGTATTGTTGTTAAACAGGTGCATTTGACAGTGTTGGCTGAATAGAGTGAGCGAGAGAGAGAGTGTGAGAGAGGGGTGGATAAGGCGGCCTATAAAATACCTACCTAAATTGCTCTAGTCGTTGATATTGTTGCTGCTGTTGTTGCTACATTCTTCCTTTTCAAGGGGTTTTCCACTCAAGTGTTGACAGGTGCTTCTTCATTGTTGTTTTTCCTGTTGGGCTTTCTTTCTTTCAATTGCTGCTGTTGTAATATTTTCTTTTGTCCTAACGTCCTTAGTTTGCCAGTTTTAAAAACTCTACATTATCACCCTTTTAACCTGGTTTTATCTAAATAGAACAATGAACATGACTGCCAGCCTGTCAGGGTTATTCTTTTTGTGATTATTTGTACCAACTGTGGGCGGAGGGTGGCCGGGTCATAAGGCGACTCTTAATAAAAGTTCTTTAATGAATACTTTTGTTGTTGTTTTTTTTTTTCAAAATATTTATATATCTTGAGGTTATTTATTGCCTCAGCTATTGTGCGCTAAGACACTAAAATAGTTTTTGTTATTAATAACGAATTTGGAATAATGGATATAAGAACCTCCCTATCTTCGGAAAGACTCCTGGAAGAACCGTAGTGGACCAATACATTTTCTTAAAGGAACGATTATGGGATTATAGGTCTTATGTAGTTATAAGACATAAATGAGGAAGGCTTATAAAATACAGGGTGAGAAAAAAAACTGCAACAGAGTCAAACGCCATCATTACTACATTTTTTTTTAATTTTATTGAATGAAATTAAATAATGTCGGAAATAAAATCAAATTTTAGAATAAATTTAGATTTGTTCGAATTGGTCAACTTTGGCACGAATTTTGGTCTTCAAACGGGCAATGTATCCATCACACGCTGCCCGAATTTTGCTCTGCGGTATTTTGGCCCATTCCTGGCGAAGCGCTTGCTTAAAGTGATCGATACTTTGGTATTATTTAGTGCCAACCTTGCTTTCCAAAATACTCCAGACACAATAGTCCAACGGATTGGTATCCGGAGATTTTGGTGGGCATAATGCGCTGGAAATGAAGCGAGGAACCTTATTTTGTAATCATTCTGCGATGGTGTTGAGTCCTGTTAAAATTTCCAAGGTCTGCGGCCAAAATCTTTGCATGCCCAAGGCAGAATAAAAAAACACCCTCCAGAATATTTTCGCAATAATATTCGGCTACGCAACCGGCATCACGGTAACGGGCGATTATACGAGACACAAAAGATTTATTTACATTTAAATGCTGGAGTGCTCTAACCATAGCCACTTGTGGTTTTCCAGCCAAATATAAAGAAATCACACTATCACGTTTAAATTCTATCACGAATAACTTTTTTCTGGAAAATTCTAACCGGGTCGACCTTTGAATATCTGTTAAAATCTTAAAAATACCGAATGTAGCCGTTATATTAGGGTCTATACGACGACGTGGACCTGCATAGGCAACTTTTGTCAAAATACCGAATATCGGGAGGTACCATTATATGGGGGCTATACGAAGACGTGGACCTGCGCGGACAATTTTCTGTCATAAGCTGGAGTATCCATTACGAACTTCAAATACCAAATTTGAAACAATTCCGGTGAATAATATCGCTAAAATCATCAAAATATCGGATATCAGGAGGTACCGTTATGTGGGGGCTATACGAACGCGTGGACCTGCTCAGACAATTTTCTGTATCAGGCTGTAGTATTCATTACGAACTTCAAACACCAAATTTGAAACAATTCCGGTGAATAATGTCGCTAAAATAATGAAAATACCGAATATCAGGAGGTAGCGTTATATGGGGGCTATATAAAGACGTGGACCTGTACAGACAATTTTGTGTCATAGGCTGGAGTATCTATTACGAACTTCAAATACCAAATTCATCATTTTTATCAAAATATCAAAATACCAAAATCATCAAAATACCGAATATTAGGAGGTACCGTTGTATGGGGGCTGTAGGAAGACGTGGACCTGCACAGAAAATTGTCTGTCTTAGGCTGTAGTATTACGAACTTCAAACACCAAATTTGAAACATTTTCGGTGAATAATATCGCTTTAATCACCAAAATACCGAATAAAGGGAGGTACCATTATATGGTGACTTTACCAAGACGTGAACCTACATGACCCATTTTCTAAACCAAATACACATTTGAGTAAGATTTTATCAAACTACTTCATTTCGTTCGGAAGCTAGAGTGATTTCCACAGACGGACAGACATCGCTTAATTGACATAGAATTTTAAGCTGATCAAGAATATATATACTTTGTGGGGTCTAAAATGTATATTTCGAGGTGTTACAAACGGAATGACAAACTCCATAAAAAGAAGACAAAAATACTATTTTTTTTGACGTCACCCGAATGAGAGCGAGTGTGTTTTGCTCATTTTTGAGTGGGAGTAAACTTCAATTGAAATTAAGCCGATTCTATTCTTGTCGGGTACGGTTTAATATTTTGGCTCACAATTGATCTATTTTAAAGAATGTGCATTTTGTGCATTATCGCCAATCTGTACCAACAAAGCATATGCTAATGGGGTTGCTTTGGTACCTTGCTGTTTTTCTTTTCCTGGCTTTTGTACGCAATCTTCCCCACAGCAACGTCAAACCTGTTTTTTCAAACACATAAATCAGCAAACAAATAATTTTTCTCACTCAAGTAATTTCTTGCACTCTTCAGTAAAATTCAATCTCAAATTAGAATATTTCGACTCCTACCCTTATTTTTCACAGATTAGTAATTCTCCAGAAGATTTTCATGTACAACAATTGGAAAGCTCTCCGTATTTCTACTTATATAATGTTATATGTTAACATTTTTGCTAAAACATAGTTTTATTGTCTTTCTCATTTTAAATTTATTTACAGATATTCCAGACATTCCCGATGACATCAAACACTTGAAAAGTTTACAAGTGGCTGATTTCAGTTCAAATCCTATTCCAAAACTACCCGCTGGCTTTTCACAATTAAAAAACTTAACAGTTTTAGGTTTAAATGATATGTCACTCACGACGCTGCCGGCAGATTTTGGTTGGTAAGTACAATTTACAGATTAATTAATAGTTATTTTTAAGACAAGGTTGGGCGCCAGCTAGTACAAATGCTGAATATTAAATTAATAGCGCAAAATGTAATTGAATCTTTAGAAAATATGCTAAAAACCAAATATGGTTAAAAAATCAGGATTACAACTCAGATATGCATTCCAAAAATATTTTTAAAAACTCAACGATTTTAGGCAAGATTACACTTTGCGACAATATTCAAAATTTTCAAAAACTACAGGGAAAATCCAGCGGATTGTGAAAGTATGGTTAAAAATAGAAGACATGTGTATCGGCGTTTTGAAAGTTTACATTGCAAAGTAACCTAAATAGGGAGGGCAAGTTAACCCTTCTTCAACACTTTTGGATATTTTTGGATTAAGTTTCCTCGGAATCCATGCATTTTACGTATAAGTGTCTTTTTTAAATTTTATTGATTGAAAGCAAAAAATATCGGAAAGAGCATCGAATTATAGAATAAGATAAGATTTGTTCGAATTGGTCACCTTTGTCACGAATTTTGGCCTTCAAACGGGTAATGTAAACCGAATTTTGCTTTGTGGTATTTTGGCCCATTCCTGCCGAAGCGCATGCTAAAAGTGATCGATACTTTGGTATTTTTTAGTGCCAACCTTGCTTTCCAAAATACTCCAGACACAATAGTCGGCAGATACGAGGAATAGTCAAAACTTTTAAATTTCCAACGAGTGTTTTTGTCCTTTTTTTCTTAAAAAAAATGGTGAAAAATATCTTTAAACGGGATCGTGGCATGTCAATATACTCTACAAAATTATTTGGCATAAAACTCTACTATAGGTCCTGCAAGACGTAAAAAATCTAAAACTTAGCTAAAGACACATGTTGGATGTGTATAGGGTTAAAGCCATACTTTTTGTGAGTTAATGCAAAATACTCCTGCAAAACATCAGTTTAGAGAGACGAACTCAAAGGCAAAATCATTCTTCATTAAATTTCACTACAAGCTATCAAACGAAAGAAATCTCTACAAGCATTATATACCAAGAAAATATTTACATCAATGTTGCCCAAAAAAAAAATCGAAATTGTTTCTAAATTTTTGATTAATTTTTCCTCGGGTCTTTTATAGAGTTGGGGCTGAATGCAATATAAAATTTCGTTTTAGGTACAAGGTGCAAGTTTTTATACCCTCCACCATAGTATGGAGGGTATATTAAGTTTCTCATTCCGTTTGTAACACCTGGAAATATACATTTTAGACCCCACAAAGTATATATATTCTTGATCAGCATAAAATTAGATGTCCGTCCGTCTATCCGTCTGTGGAAATCACTCTAGCTTCCGAACGAAATGAAGTAGGTTGATAAAATTAAACTGATATGTATATTATGTCTGCAGGACTTTTGGTATTGGAAATGGGCCATGTAGATCCACGTTTTGGTATAGCTCCCATATAATGGTACCTCCCTATTTTCGGTAATTTGGTGATTTAAACGACATTATTCACCGGACTTGTTTCGAATTTGGTCTTTGAGGTTCATAATGGATACTACATCCTATAACAGAGAATTGTTTGTTCAGGTTCACGTCTTCGTATAGCCCCCATATAACGGTACCTCCCTATTTTCGCTATTTTGGTGATTTAAACGACATTATTAACCGGAATTGTTTCAAATTTCGTATTTGAAGTTCGTAATGGATATTACAGCCTATAACAGAAAATTGTGTGTGTAGGTCCCCATATAACGGTACCTCCCGATATTCGATATTTGGATGATTTTAGCGACATTATTCACGATTTTTGAATATTGTAATGGCTTATGCCAAAAGTTACCTATGCAAGTCCACGTCGTCGTATAGACCCTAATATGACTACATTCGGTATTTCGGCGTGGCCGAACTTACAGCTTTTTTAGTTGTTAGCTCTACATTCGTAATCTGCTCGATTTTCCTGGATTATTTTTTGTATTTCACAGTGTAATTCACGATTTTATCTCTGATAGGTTTTTTGGAAATCACATTTAAAAAACCATTACTAAAGTACTGTAGGACTCTTGAAAAATATTGAAAATGACGAATATTGTCCCTCCGTCTCTCCCTCCCTCAATCGAAAAATATTATTCACATGTATATGATTATGGATCTGCTAGTCCCTCAATTTATTTCCATAAAAATCACAATTATAGCTCTAATAAGTTCTTAAAACTTCTCATCAAACTCATATAAAAACAAGTAAGCAAAGGCTACAGTCGAGCGGGGCCGACCGTTGAATACCCTACAACACTATAATAAACGATACAGTTTATATAAGCGAGATACTCGAAAGAATTCCACAAGATATTGTGACAAATAATAAAAGAAAACCATTAGGCTTCATTCTCTAATTTTCGAATAATATCAACCTAAACTAATTTGCTCATTTCCAATTTATTGGTAGATGTTGCACTTAAATGGTCTTCCTAGATCCGAAACCAATATTTCCCAAAGACCAATAATCTCTCAGAAGTGGCAAAAGATTAACATTTATTATTGGTTTTTGACTGAAACGCATCTATATGAGATACAGACATTTGACTATATTCTTCAACGAAATCAGCGTTAACGAAATAGTCTGAAGTGCGTCTTTCCTGTATTTGTGAATTCTCCAAAGAGTCTCTGGAATTGACATTTTCGTATTTTGTCGACAAAAGCTGGCAAACTCCTTCACACATTGAATATTTTTGGATGGCCCTCCAAAACTGCTTGGCTTTTGCACTGTCCGGTAACCCCCATTCAAATGTGCGTGAGGATCGGGCGATAATTACGACCTGCCGACAATTTTGCAGTTTTTTGGTCCATTTCAACCCCTAAATATATGGCGATCATCTCAAAACAGAGTAGGCTTCTATTCTGACCCTCATCTTATCTCCATGCTAAATTTCGTAAGGATCGGGCCATAAATGCGATCTGATATCCTAACTACTTAGTTTTGTTAGCTGTAGAAATATTACCAAATGTTTAATTCAAAATGAAAATATGCCAAAAAAATATGACAAAATTGAAAAAATATGAGAAAATTTTACAAAATCAATATTTTCATCTTTAGAGAGATATTTTTATGCGATTTTTTTGACGTTTTTTCTTTCCTGCCAAGAGACCATTCTGAATTAATGAGAACTGTCGAAATCAGTTCAGCCGTTCTCGACATATAAGAGATCTTTCAAGCATATCTTCTTTGATAGACATATATATCGCACATATTTTGCCATATATCCGTTTTGTTGGATGTTAACATCAATGTAAAGATCAGAAGTAACCTTGTGATGGCTTTGTGATTTCGCCGGGATTTAAAATATTCACGGTTTAATGAAAAATGTTGATTTTTTCAACACAAAAGATATGGTCTATTTTACCCGCTAGATATTATCCGATGACCACCCAAATTAGTAGGCTTCTTCCCCGCCCTAAACTCTATCTACATGCGAAATTTCGCGTCGATTGGTCTATAATTGCGACCTGTATAGCTACTGCAAAATCCGACATTTTTTCAGTATTTGGTCCATTTCAGTATTTCAGTATTTGGTCCCTAAACATTTGGCGATCATCTCCAAAAGCAATAGGGTTCTATTCTGGTCCAAGCCCCACCTACATTCTAAATTTCGTGAAGATCGGGCCATAATTGCGACCTGTAGAGTGATTTCAAATTAACATGGACAGACGGACAGACGGACGGACGGACATACATAGCTAGATCGACTTAGCTCGGCGAACTAGGAAGATCCATATATACTTTCCTATGTGGGAAACCAATATTTCGAGGTGTTACAAAATTTTTGGCCCAATCAAACTTATAATACCCCCAACACATAGTGTTGTAGGGTATAAAAATATGAAAACATTTGTTTCAAAGAGAAAAATATATATATTTTTTTGACAATTTTGAAATTTATTTTGTCAATACATATTCTCTTTATTGCTTTAATAATTCATTTTCTCAATTTCTTTTTTTTTCGCAGCCTTACCCAACTGGAATCGCTGGAATTGCGTGAGAACCTCTTGAAACATTTACCCGAGTCCATTAGTAAACTAACAAAACTGAAACGCCTCGATTTGGGCGATAATGAAATCGAACAACTGCCACCATATTTGGGTTATTTGCCCGCCCTCCAAGAACTTTGGCTAGATCATAATCAATTAACAAAATTGCCACCGGAATTGGGACTCTTGAGCAATCTGACCTATTTGGACGTATCAGAAAATCGCCTGGAAGAAGTTCCGAATGAAATCAGTGGTTTGGTGAACTTAACCGATTTGGATTTGGCACAAAATCTCCTGGAATTTTTGCCGGATGGCATTGCATCGTTGCATCGCTTAACAATATTGAAATTGGACCAAAATCGTTTACAAAGACTCAATACAAATATTGGAGAGTAAGTTGACAAATCTTTTAAATTTTATTTCGAAATACTTTTCGGATTGATACCATGATTCTACATTCATCTGTTTTACTTTCTTCTCCCACAGCTGTGAAAACATGCAAGAACTCATACTCACCGAAAACTTCCTATCCGAATTGCCAGCCTCCATTGGCCAAATGACCAAATTAAGCAATTTAAATGTGGATCGCAATGCCCTCGAATATCTGCCCATTGAAATTGGCAATTGCAGCAGCCTGGGAGTGCTCAGTCTGCGCGATAACAAATTGAAAAAATTGCCACCAGAGTTGGGTAATTGCAGCGTTCTGCACGTGTTGGATGTCTCGGGAAATCAATTGCAATATCTGCCATACTCTCTGGTGAATTTACAATTGAAAGCCGTTTGGCTGTCGGAAAATCAAGCCCAGCCATTGTTGACATTTCAGCCGGATACAGATGAGGAGACTGGTGAACAGGTAAGTCGATTGTTGCTGGCATTTTTGTTGTTGTTGCATTTCAATGCTGTTCTTACTTTTGCAACGGGCATTCAATTGTGTGTTGAAAAAGGAAGTGAAGCTTTTGAGGTGGTCTGATTTAAATTGGAATGATAGAAAGTTAAAAGAGAGTTAAATGAAAAAGTTTTTTTGTTCAAAGATGAAATGAATGAAATATAAATAATTATTTTTTTTTATTCTATAAAAAAAATTGGCATCACAACCGGGACGAACTTTGAATACCCTCCACCAATTGGCACAAATTTGGCAATTTTCAAAACAAAAAATCCGTTGAAAATTCTGTTAAAATCTTAAAAATACCGAATGTAGGCGTTATATTTGTGTCTATACGACGACGTGGACCTGCATAGGCAACTTTTGTCATAAGCCATTACAATATTCAAATGCGAAACTTAAAAAAAAAAAAAACGGTGAATAATGTAGCAAAAATCATCAAAATACCGAATATCGGAAGGTACCACTATATGTGGGCTATACCAAAACCTGGACCTGCACGGACAATTTTCTGTAGTAGGCTTTATAATACATTACGAACCTCAAATACCAAATTTGAAACCATTCCGGTGAATAATGTCGTTTAAATCACCAAAATACCGAAAATATGGAGGTAAAATTTTAGCGACCAACTTCATTTCGTTCGGAAGCTAGACTAATTTCCACATACGGATAGACGGACGAACACCGAATTTTATGCTGATCAAGAATATATATACTTCGTGGGGTCTAAAATGTATATTTCGAGGTGTTCCAAAAGGAATGACATACCTCCATACTATGGTGGAGGGTATAAAAAAATCGGTGACTACGGACTTTTCATAGGAAAAAAATCGTTTCTCAGTGACAGAAGATTTTTTTTTATAGAAAAAAATTGGGTCCTCTGTAGCTGAAGATTTTTTTCTATAGGAAAAAATATGGGTTTCTCAGTAGCTGAAGATTTTTTTTTTAAAAAAAAATATTTTCTTAGTAAATGAGGAAACAAAAATTGGGGTCCTCAGCTAATCAGGATTTTTCTTTCAGTAGAAAAATATTGGTTTCTTAGTTTTGAGCAGTAGCTGATTCTCAGTGACTGAGGATGTTTTTTCTATAGAAATAAATTTGACATCTGCGGATTATTTTTCTATAGAAAAAAATTGGCTCCTCAATATCAGAGGTTTTTTGTCCCTTGAAAAAAATTGGCTCCTCAGCAGACGAGGATATTTTTCCACAGAAAAAAAAAAATTGTCTCAGTAGACAAAGATTTTTCTTCAAAAAAAAAAAAAAGCTGTGGGTTTTTTCAGTAGAACAAAATCGATCCTTGATAGCTGAAGAGTATTAACTTAATTTTTTTTTCTATTTTGCGGCTTTTATTACTATCATGCAAAAAAAAAAGAAAATAACTGTTTTTTTTTTTTTTTGTTTACATTTCAATTTGTTACCAGCAGCAAAAATAATTTTCTATTTATTTAACTAATCACACTGCCTATTTTTTTTACAACTAGAATAAATATATTTCATTTCAATTGTTTTAAGTCATCAACTAATATGTGTCATCATCATTAACCGCCTTATTTCGTCACTCTCTCCCCTGTAGGTCTTGACGTGTTATCTACTGCCACAACAGGAATATCAACCAATTGCACCCGGTATGTATATTTGTACAATTTATAACATCAACTATCTTTAAGATATTTTTCTTACTACTATTCGGAAATATTTGGTGGCAATTTTGGTATAAATTTATGATTCTCACCAAAAAAAAAATTCTTTGTTTTTGGTACTTGAGCTTTCTTTCAAACCTTTTTGAAAAAAATCTTTAGAAAATCTAGGGAGCACTGCATTGCATATCTTTAAATATTTATTTTTTGCTTCCAAAACAAGTTACTCATTTAAAGAGTAGTTATCGATGTGAACTATCCATCCATCCATCGATCGATCGATTATAATCATAGTTTCCAGTGATTGCGCCATTCCATGTTCGCCAACTCCAAGTCACTTGCTTGGTTGATGGTGTTGTTGTTGTGAAATCTTATCTGCATCGTAATCAGGAAATATTTTTACTTTTATTTCTGAATGGACACAATTCCATTGACGATTACCGGCCCCGCCATATCAGTGTTGTATCTGATTTGTTATCTATTGTTGTTGGCATTATAGCGTTTTTTTTTGTCTTCTTCACCCAGCACTGCTGCTGACCCAGCACCTTCAAATTTCTAGGTGTGGTGTAGTAGGGGATTAATATCATGTTTCATTGTGTTCGTTGTTGTTTATTTTTTTTTTTCACCAAAAAACATTGGTGTTAATTTGAAATATTTCATTTGAAACTTCTGCAAAAAAAAAATGCGCAAAGCTCCACATTTGTGTTCATTCATATTTATGCTACCCACTTAATTTTTACCACGGAATGAGGAACTATGTATAGAATGATAGATGATATAATTTATCGGTATCTCCGTTTCATGATTGTGACATGCTCGAAGTTAATCCTCAATAAATACCTAAAAAAAAACAACGTTAACTGTATAAGTGATGAAGAGAGTTCGCCAGTTTAGTTCCAATTGCGATCGATGACTTCCCCGCAAAACATCGTCAGTCTTTCGTGTCTAAAAATATATTTCAAGAAAGAATTCGTCAGTCATTGACAAAAAATGATTTCAGTAACAAAGACAGTTTTATTTAAAAAAGTAGGGGGGTGGGGGGGAGGGGGTATGAAAAACTTAGCAAAAAAAACTCATTAAAAATGGCATTACTAACCCATTATCTTAGCCAGAGCTTGTCGCTCGAAATAAGTACGAAAAGTACCAAAATATACTGCAATTGGTACCATTTCGTATCATGTGAATGGTTAGAGCTAGGAGCTTGAAATTTGGAATGGGAATCACGGCTGAGGAGTAAGGACGATGAAAGTAGGTAGTTTTCGAAGCGTGTACTCTTGTATACGAAAAGTACTAAACGGTACTAAATTTGGTAAAATTTGAAGTAAGAGAAATGTAATTTAAAAATTACATTACTGGCGGCTTGGGATATGGGCATAATTCTCGAAATTACTTATGTGCATAAAAAGTTTTAATTGTGCTAAATTTGATATAATTTCGATTTGCGTGGACCGCTAGAGGTGGAATTCTCGAATTTTAAAAAAAGATTACTTATTTTGAGCGACATACCCTTAAATAATAAAATAATGGGTAAGAAATACGATTTGTAATTAGTATTTTAGCTGGATGGGCTGCCACTACTGACCACATTTTTTAAAAACGGAATATTTTTGAAATTTGTAACAGAACAAAAGGTCAAAACTTCATACACAATTTAAACAGTGGGGTTTATTCAAAAAATTATTTCGGGTTTTATTTGGTTATGTTGAAAATCATATGCCTCAATTAGCGTGGCAATATCGGCAATTTTTAATGATTAAACAGCTGTATTGTTTTAATGTAACATATTGGTTTAGAATTCGATCCCTAGAAAAAAATTCCATTTTTGTCATCACCTCTATCTAAAAGATTTATGACAGTGACGGAAATAGCATCAAATTTTAGAATAAGTTTAGACTTGTTTGAATTGGTCACCTTTGGCACGAATTATGGCATTCAAACGGCGAATGAAACCATCACACGCTACACGGATGTTGTTCTGCGGTATTTTGGCCCGTTCCCGGCAAAGCGCTTGCTTGGAGTGATTAGCGCCAACCTTGCTTTCCCAAAAACTGTAGACACAATAGTCCATCGGATTAGTATCCGGAGATTTTGGAAATAAAGCGAGAAATCTCATTTTGTAACCTTTCTTGGGTGGCGCGTGCAGAGTGCGTTGGTACTGAGTCTTGTTGGAATGTCCAAGGTCTGCGGCCAAAATGTTTGCGTGCCCAACGCTTTAATACAGCCTGCAGAATATTTTCGCGAAAATATTCGGCATTAATTCTGATGCCACGGTCGATTAATACGAGCGGAGAGTAACCATCGACTGTTAATGTGCCCACACCATCACCATGGCCACCGCTTGAGTTCTGGTGGCCAACCGAAGGTGCACATTTTCGGCTGACCTCTTTGGCAAGTAAACACTTTCATCTTGTTTTTTTACAAACTGCTGGACAACGAATGTTATCTCATCGGAGAAAACGAAATTCAGCCGTTCACCACTTTCGACCAAGCGAAGCAACTCTTTAGCTCTCTTGAGTCTATTTTCTTTCTGTTGCGGTGTAAGTTCTTGCACTTTTTGGAATTTCAATGGCTTTACGCCGAGCTCATTTTTCAATATTTGCCGAATGGAATATTGCGATATGCTCAGCTCACATTGATAGATCTTCTAGATACTAGAGACTTTTAAGAGGTCTCTTAGCAAATGACATTTAAAGGTGTCTTTCTATAAGATTTCCTAAACTAGACGACGTTTAAATGACTTTCTGCTAAGAAAATAGGTCGCCGGGTATACATGACCTCTAAACTACCTTTTCGCGGCATTCTAGGAATGGAGGAGACCTTCTACAGATAAAGGACTTTAAGAAAGCCTCCTAAAGTTAGAAGACCTTTCAGAACTCTTTTAAAATTGAAAATCGATTAAAAGTCTTCTAAGCTAGACTAGGAGCCTCCTAGAGCATGTAAGCGGCTAAAGATTTTTTCGAAATAGAAAGAAATACAAATGATCATCCTTAAAAAATCTTTAAAAGTTAGGAAACTTTAATAAAGTCTTCTAAACTATACTATGAAAAGGCTCATAGTATAGTTCTTCCTTCTAGTATATTTAAGAGGCTTTGTATAGATAGAAGACCTTTAATTTCTAGAGATATTACAAAATTAAGAATTTTTTTTGGAAGTAGAGGCATATTGAAAGTTCTCCTAGATATGGATCCGTAAAACCTTTAACAGGTCTTCTAAAGATTTAATAATTTAAAGGGTCTTCTAGATTCATGTTGTCTGCTACATGTAGATATACCCGGCTTTTACTAGATCTTCTATTATAAGGAGACTTTGGTAGGTCATATAGATATTTAGAAGGAGATATTTCCTATATACTCAGGTCCATTAAGAAAACTTCCTTAAGAGCTCTTTTATAAATTAAAGGTTTTTAAAAGGACTTATGAAGGCAAGTGATTAAAGAGGCCCTCTAGAGGCGGAATGTTGTGAATTGGTATCTATAGATGGTAGGCCTATAGGCCGCTGCGACGCGGGTTTCGACCAAGTCGCTTCTTTACTTTTCGAACCTTTTCTGCTAATGTTGCTACCAGTATCACGGTAACGAGAGATGGTTGGAGGCACAAAAGATTTATTCACATTTCAATTCTGGAGTGCTCTCACCATAGCCACTTGTGGTTTACTTTCACTCGAATCGTTCGTATTCAAACGTATTCGTTTTTATATGGAATTTTATAAAAATTTTAACATTTTTTGTCCATTTCCGAAAAGTTTTGATGTGTCAGAGTTTCCCTAACCATTATATTGTTAATTTTTTATATAATTGCATTAGGAGTTGTGCCGATTGTGGCAACCCAAAAAAAAAAAAAATCAAAATTCATCAAGAAATTGTAAAATGAAATTGAAAAATGTCGAGATAATATTTGAAGAATATGGTCCTGTATGATCCGCTAACAAAAATTTGATATGTAAAAATAGTTAATATATAATTTACCCGTCATACACATACAATTTTGGCGAGATTCTGTAACAAAAAGCCAATTTCTGTTCAAAACGATGGGTCTCCTCTCGTTTTTTCCGACATTTTCGTTTGTATTTTTTTCGTTACAAAAAAACCAAAAAAAGTGAAGTGGAAAAAAGCTTCGTTGTTTTTGTCACTCACAAAACAAAAAACATGCGCTACAAAAACCCAAAATGTATTTTCTTTCGATAAAAATTCAAACGAAAGGAAAAAACAAGTAAGCAAAGGCTTCAGTCGAGCGGGACCGTTGAATACCCTACAACACTATAATAAACGATACAGTTTATATAGGCGAGATACTCGAAAGAATTCCACAAGATATTGTTCTCTAATTTTCGAATAATAGCAACTTAAACTAATTTGCTCATTTCCAATTTATTGGTAGATGTTGTACGTAAATGGTCTTCCTAGATCTGGATCCAATATTTCCCAAAGACCTATAATCTCTCAGAAGTGCCAAAAGATTAACATTTATTATTGGTTTTTGACTGAAACGCATCTATATGAGATACAGATATTTGACTATATTCTTTAACGAAATCAGCGTTAACGAAATAGTCGGAAGTGTGTCTTTCCTGTATTTGTGAATTCTCCAAAAAGTCTCTGGAATGGACATTTTGTCTACAAAAGCTGACAAACTATTTCACACATTGAATATTTTTGGATGGCCATCCAAAACTGCTTGGCTTTTTGCAATGCCCGTAACCCCCATTGAAATGTGCGTGAGGATCGGGCAATAATACGCCCTGCTGACAACTTTGCAGTTTTTTTGGTCCATTTCAACCCCTAAATATATGGCGATCATCTCCAAAAAGAGTAGGCTTCTATTCTGACCCTGATCTTATCCCCATGCAAAATTTCGTTAGGATCGGGCCATAAATGCGATCTGTATATGATATCCTGATATCCTAACTACTTAGTTTTGTTAGCTGTAGAAATATTACCAAATGTTTAATTCAAAATGAAAATATGACAAAATTGAAAAAATATGAGAAAATTTTACAAAATCAATATTTTCATCTTTAGAGAGATATTTTTATGCGATTTTTTAGACGTTTTTTCTTTCCTGCCAAGAGGCCATTCTGAATTAATGAGAACTGTCGAAATCAGTTCAGCCGTTTTTGACATATATGAGATCTTTCAAGCATATCTTTGATAGACATATATATCGCACATATTTTGCTATATATCCGATTTGTTGGATGTTAACATCAATGTAAAGACCAGAAATATCCTTGTCATGGCTTTGTGATTTCGCCAGGGTTTAAAATATTTGCGGTTTATTGAAAAATTAAGAATTTTTTCAACACAAAAGATATGGTCTATTTTACCCGCTAAATATTATCCGATGACCACCCAAATTGGTAGGCTTCTTCCCGCCCTAAACTCTAGCTATATGCGAAATTCCGCGTCGATTGGTCTATAATTGCGACCTGTATAGCTACTGCAAAATCCGACATTTTTTCAGTATTTGGTCCATTTCAACCCCTAAACATTTGACGATCAGCTCGGCGAGCTAGGAAGATCCATATATACTTTCCTATATGGGAAACCAATATTTCGAGGTGTTTCATAAATTCTGGCCCAATCAAACTTATAATACCCCCAACACATAGTGTTGTAGGGTATAATAATGTCACAAAAACAGGCTGTAAGTAAGACGGGATTTTTTTTTCTCAAATGAAAATTGTTTTCATTATTTTTTTTTTTTGCAAATTTTTTCTAATAATGACGTTCGCTGCTTTGGTATACACCATTAATTTTGTACGAATTAATTTGCACAAATAAATTCAATTTATTCGATTTTTATGTTGCTATAAACTAAAGTTTTTGTTTATTAACCCACAGTTTGTTTCAAATCGAAATCAAAAGTGATTTATTGTAGCATATGGAAATTTTCTTTCAAATGAATCTTTATGGGAAACTGTGTAGTTTTACTAAAGAATTTCTTTTGACAGCAATGGAATTTCTTTGAAGTTTCCCTAAGATTGTTTTAGTTCACTAGTTTTCAATTTGATTCCATTCTTTTAAATAACATAAAATTCCATTTTTTTCCTAAATAACATAAAATCATGGAATGTGGCTGCAGTTCTCCAGTGGCAAATTTCTGAGAAACACTTAACAAATTTGGAAAATAAGTTCAAATGAGTTTTTTTTTTTACAGACATACATGGATACCCAACTCTATAAAAGCTATTCCCAAACAAGTCTATTAGGGGCTAGGAAAAGAAACAAAAAAATACTAACACCACCTGTTGGTGTTGCTGCAGTTCTCTGCCATGGCAACAACACCAATGACACTTTTACCAAAATCCTCATGGGAACATAAAACAAAATAGAAAAAAGTTCCAGTCAGCCAGTCATGTCGCAGTGAAATGTTATTACCTGCCGTGTTATTCTGTGGAAAAACTAGCAGGCGAAACAAAATTCCAAAAATAGTTGCTCTTAATTGCCATATATTTCATCTATGCTTTTTCTCGCAGGTCTTTCAGGGGGAAGTAAGTTCACCAGTTAATACTGGCAACATCGACAGAGATGATGGGTTAATTGAAAAAACATAAAATGTCAACTTTGTGTGTACCGCCAGTTTAGTTCAGTTGGTTAAATTGGTTGGTTGCTTGCAGTCTCTCGTATGGAAGTAGACACCACCTCCCCCTACCACCCCTTCCTTTTGAGTTGTCTTGACTGCGTTTACCATTTTTATTTAACTTGTTTCTGTTACGTTTTGGTTTTCCTCTCATTTTTGTTGTTGTTGTTGCATTTAAGCAACAACTAATGCACCTTCATATCTGGCTATCTGTTAGCATTACCATGGCGACATTAACAACTTTTAAACTAGCACTCACTCCATCTCCATGCTATTGGGCAATGTTGTGTTGGCTGCCATAGCCAAACTGCTAGTGGGGGAAAAAATACCTTCTTAACACTGTTGTTGGTTCATTGTTTTGGTCTCACAAAGACGATGATGGTCTATGAAAAAGGTAACGAATCCCCAACACCATGGTTTTTATTAAACGTTAGAGGTGTGAAAATGTTAGGTTTTCCAAGAAACCGGGTTTCATGAAACAGAACTAAAATACGGCATCGGAGGAGAAGGACTGTACTTTAGTCTTTTTTAAATAATATTAAAGAATACAGGGTGAGATGAAAAAACTGCAACCAATTTCAGACTGTTTTCTTTTCTAAACCACTCGTCCGACAGCTGTTAAAATTATTCCAGTGACAGCTCATTATATTGTTTACAAGCGTACAAAATCATTTTGGTGAGAATTCTCCAGAAAAAGAGCTATTCATGATGTAATTCAAGCGTGATAGTGTGATTTCTTTATATTTGACTGGAGAACCATAAGTGGCTACGTTAGAGCACTTCAGCTGGGAGCGTAGCCCGTGATACTGAAAGCGTAGCCCGACGTCAAGGAAGTGGACGGAAGAAAACAGCAACATCAGCAGAAATGTTTCGAAAAGTAAAGAAGCGACTTGATCGAAACCCGCGTCGCAGTGGCCGAAAAATGACTCGTGAGCTGAACAAATCGCAATATTCCATTCGGCAAATATTGAAAAATGAGCTTGGGGTAAAGCCATTGAAATTCCAAAAATTGCAAGAACTTACACCGCAATGGAAAGAAAATACATTCAAAAGAGCTACAGAGTTGCTTCGCTTGGCCGAAAGTGGTCAACTGCGGAATTAGTTTTCCTCCGATGAGAAACATTTGTTGTCCAGAAGTTTGTAAAGAAAGTGATCGTGTTTACTTGCCAAAGAAATGTGCATCTTCGGTTGGCCACCAGAACTCATGCGCTGGCCATGGTGATGGTGTGGGCCGCCATAACAGCCAATGGTCGCTCTCCGCTCGTATTAAACGACTGTGGCATCAGAATAAATGCCGAATATTGTCGCGAAAATATTCTGGAGGGTGTATTAAAACCTTGGGCAAGCAAACTTTTTGGCCGCAGACCTTGGACATTCCAACAGGACTCAGCACCATCGCACTCTGCACCCGCCACCCAAGAATGGTTACAAAATGAGGTTCCTCCCTTCATATATACCGCACAATGGTCACTAAAATCTCCGGATACCAATCCTTTGGACTATTGTGTCTGGAGTATTTTGGAAAGGAAGGTTGGCACTAAAAATTCCAAAGTGTCGATCACCTCAAGCAAGCGCATCGTCAGGAATGGGCCAAAACACCGCAGAACAACATTCGGGCAACGTGTGACGGTTTCATTGGCCATCCATAATTCGTGCCAAAGGTGGCAATTTCGAACAAATCTAAACTTGTTCTAAAATTGGATGCTATTTCCGACATTTTTTGCTTTCATTAAATAAAATAAAAAACATTTAAAAATTATGCCGTTTGACTTTGTTGCATTTTTTATCTCACCCTGTATAGTTGCTTCTGAAATATTTTACATTTTCGAAAATATGCAGAAAATCTACCGAAATTTTGGCTTACTTGCCAATGAAGACTTTAAGTAGTTCTTCTATATATATATATATGAGGCCATCGAGAGGTCTTCTATGGATGGCAGACCTCTGAGAGGCCTTCAGTAGATGGGATACTTTCGAGAGGTCTTCTATAGTTGGGAGACCTTAGGGAAGTTTTCTATAAATAGGAAACCTTCGGAGTACCTTTCTGCAGGTCTTCTATGGAAAGAAGATTTTTATGGGAAGGCGGTATTCTACAAATAGGAGACCTTCGCGAGGTCTTCTATTGATTGGAGACTTTAAGGATTCTTCTATACATAGGAAATCTTAAGGAGGTATTCTATGGATAGAAGCTCTACAGGAGATCTTCTATGGATAGAGGACCTTCCATATATAGAAAACCCTATGTAGACTTTTTATGTATGGGAGACGCAAACCCCTTAAAAGACCTTGCGAGAGTCGTGATATTTTTAGATTCTAACCATTTTCTAAACCTAAATTTTCTGATTCCATTCTTCAGTTGATACATTTTCTTGTTTAACTTAACGCCACTTAATACACCCTTGCTAATTAATTTGTTTCGGTCACAATGGCACTCATTTTCCCATTTCCAAACCAGGCCAACCTAAATAATTTATTATTCGGTTATTGTGTTTGAACTCCAACCATAACCTACTAAACAAAACCAAAAACAACAATAGCAACAAATACATTAAATATATATTTTTTCTACATTCAACATCGATATAGCGGCAGCGGCTTCTCACCTTATCTACTAACTATGTAGGCGATAAGATTTTCCAAATACCAGTGTGAGCTGGCTGTGAACAATGCTAGAAAGAAAAACCATAACAACTAAATTGGCTTTATTGCAATTGTTGGTTTCTTTTTGTTGAGTTGCAACAGGTGGAATAGAGAAACGGAGGGAGAGAACACATAAAATTGAAAAAAAAATATTTATAAACAAATAAAGCTAAAAATAACAACGACAACAAAAGATATGCAATGCATGACTATACTACAAACTATCCTTTCTGGTGATAGCTATATTCTACCGGTTTTAAAGTTATTTTCCCTCAGTTTTGCTTTGTTTCTCATTCTTACTTTGTTTACCTTTTCAATCGGCCAGCATAGTTTTTTACTTTTATCTTGAAAACAAATATGAGTAAATGCTATTACGCAACTTTTTTATTTTGATTTACGCACAATTTTCCATTAAAACTTTAGAGCCATTAGGCACACAAATATTGTACACTAAAGGGCAAAAGTAATTGTCAGTAAGAAAAAAATTAAAAATTGGAAAATAAAGCTCTTGTGTATTTGACATTCAATTAATTGGAGGTTTCGGAGGTCCTCAGAAGGTCCCCTATAGATAGGTGATCTAAAGGAGGTCTTATTTAAAAACGGAACCTTCATGAGGCCTTATTTAGATTGAGGGCTTTTAAGAGACCC
This sequence comes from Musca domestica, assembly GCF_030504385.1. NCBI lineage: Eukaryota > Metazoa > Arthropoda > Insecta > Diptera > Muscidae > Musca > Musca domestica. The sequence goes on along the minus strand of NW_026712356.1, from coordinate 1,025,543 downwards.
TTTTATAAATTGAAGACCGTTTGTAGATGGGAGGCCATGGCGAAGTCTTCTATTGATAAAATACCTTTGGGAGATCCTCTATGGATAGGAGACTTTCGGGGTGTTTTTTTTAGACAGAAGACCTCAATAGATAGTAGATAGGAGAACTTTCGGAGGCATATATGAGACTATTAGGAAGCCCCTTTATGAGTTTTTCAGAAGATCTTCAATGGATAGGCACCTTCACGCGGTCTATTCTACGAATAGACGTCCTTCAGAACATTTTCTGCAGGCCTTCGGGAGATCTTTCATAGATAGGAGACCTTCCGGCGACCATGGGTAGGTGTTCTATAGATACGAGACCTTCGAGAGGTCTTCAATAGATAGGATTTGATTCCATCTAAGGTCGTATAAAGATATGAGATCTTCGAGACGTCTTCTGTAGATAGGACACCTTCGAGAAATCTTCTATAGATTGGCCACCTTTTGTATAACTTTTTTATAGGGTATCTTTGAAGGTCTTCTATAGATAGGAGGCTTGCGGGAGGTCTTTTATTGATAGGAATCCTTCGGGAAGTCTTCTATAGCTAGGAAGCCTACGAGAGATCGATAGATAGATTAGAGATCTTCGGATATCTTCTACGGATAGGATACATTTGGAAGTATTCTGTAGATAGGAGATCTTCGGGAGATCTTCTATATATAGGAGACCTTCGGGAAGACTTTTATAGATAGAAGATCTACGGGAGGTCTTCTGTAAATTGGAGACCTTAAGAAGGTCTTCTGTAGGTAAATTCTTTTGGGATGTGTTTTTTTAAATTAGGATCTGGGAGGATTCTAAAGATAGGAGACCTTTGGAACATCATATATGTGGAAGACGATTAAAAGGTCTTTGCGATATCTTCTATAAATAGGAGACCATCGGGTGGACTTTTATAAATGGAAGACCTTCAGGAGGTCGTGTATAGATAGGAGGCCTTAGGGAGGTCCTCTATAGATAGGAGACCTTAGGGAGGTCCTCTATAGATTGGAGGCCTTCGGGAGGAAGCCTTCCGGAAGTCTTCTATACATGGGGGACCATCGACAGGTCTTCCTAAGATAGGGGACTTCTGGAAAGTTATTCTACAAATAACAGACCTTCGGTAGGTTTTCTATATATAGCACATCTTCGGGAGGTTATCTTTAGATAGGAGACCCTCGGGAGTTTGTCTATAGAAAGAGGAACTTCGGGAGATCTATAGATAGACTGGAGACCCTCAGCAGGTCTTCTATAGAAAGAATAACTTCGCTTTTTTCTATAGATCAAAAATATACTCGAAAGGCCTTCATTTCATTACTCTTCTATAGAGTACCGGACTTCCATGGGGTTTCCTATGGAGAATAGGCCTTCGGGATATCTTTGGATAAAACGAAAGGCCTTTCTTAGATTGAACAGTTCGATTTTTATATTTTATGGTTAGAAAACCCGACAACCTCGGGAGTTTGTCTATAAAAAGAGGACCTTCGGGAGATTTATAGATAGACTGGAGACCTTCAGACATTGCTATTTTTGGATAAACTGCCTTCAGGGCGCCTTTCTTGGATACTACAACTTTTCCTTTCTGTTCTATAGACTCCGGACCTCCATGGAGTTTTCTAGAGAGAATAGGCCTTTGTGACATCTTTGGATAAAAGATAATGCCTTTCTTAGATATAACAGTTCGATCTTTATTTTTTATGGTTAAAAAATCTTCATGTGGCCTTATATAAAGTAGAAGAAGTAAATAAAGGCATTTCGTTGATAGAACAGTTCGATCTATTTATTTTATGGTTAGAAGACCTTCGTGAGGTCTTTTTTATATCGGAATTTGTAGATGGGAGATCTTCATAAAGGTACCTTCTATTAATAAACGTCCTGATCTTTTTAAGATCCTCAATAAATGGAAGGCTTTTCTACGACTGGAAAGCTTTATAAAGGATGTATAATTCTATTCAGTTTTATCTGGCCCACAATTCAAATTTGAAAGTTTCGAAAATCCGATAAAAAAATGTTAGGTTTGGACAAGTATCGAAAAGAAATGATTTACAAATTTTTTGTCGCAAAGTTTAGGACGCTTGTAGAATTTAAAAATATATGTATTCTTACAGTATACACTCGAAATAGCCACCAAAAACAAATAAAAAACAATGCTTACAAAGCACTAATATAATTTTTTTTCCAACAATTCCAATTGAACTTTGATAAAACAAATTTAGTTGGTTTGCAAAATTTTGGATTCAAAATTCCATTTTTGGCCTCTAATCAAAGTTCCTTTGGCTTGTTTTTTTTTATAAAATAGCTATTAACACTTCTTATAATAATTTATTATTTTTAAATAAACTATATATTTCTTTTTCTCTTTTTTTGTATACGCACAACATCTATGGCACCAACAAATGATAAAAATAATAATAAAAACAAAACTACAAAACAACAAATTATCTTTGAAAACAACAACACCTCAATCCACGTGAAAATTCAAATTAATTCTTCACATCTCTTTTTTTTGCGTAAAATAATTAATGGTATATCTTTTGTGGCACTCTATAATTTTTCACCAAAACAATATTAATCTATGTATGTGTGTGTGTGGGTTTAAAATAAATCAATTTTACCACCTTCTCACCATGTATGTGTGTGTGGGTATTTTGCGAATACAATAAATCTTCACCATGAAAACAAACTATTCCCACGCTATTGGTCTATTTTATGTTACGGTAACTATTCTGCTGCTGCTACACCACCACTGCCACAACCCCATCATCATCAACACCACCACAACTACCGTCATTTATCTACCATCACAATTGGTGGCGGGCTTATCTTGTCCTAAATCCTCCTCCAACACGCAACACACACACAGATTTTCCACCCGGTCAACTTTATCGATCAAGTGAGAAATTCGATTCAACGGAATTCCATCAATACCAACAACAAGGTTTGCTTTTGTTTTAGCCACATGTGTATCTTGTTATAGGCCAGCTACTAGCACGCATGTCCAAAGCATTTTAAGGACTTATTTTGCATTTCAGTTTTTTTTGTAAATTCTTTAACATTTAATTTTTTTTTTACAAAATTAAAAATAGTTGATTTGTTGTTCAAAAAAAAAAATCCCTATATAAACACAATTTGGTTGTACATCCTTCATCCTTTAACAAGAGAAAAATTTCCTCCCTTTTCACCCGCCTAGTAATTGCATTATTTTGCCGTCTATTTTAATTAACTGCATTTGCCATTGTTTGCCATCGCTTTGCTTTGTCCTGACTGCCTGTTTTACAACATGCCTGCCACATATATATTTAAAAATCTGTTGCATGCAAATTGTGTGTGTGTATATATGAGAGTGTGTTTGCCTGCGGGAAATTTAATCAATTAATTTAAAAAAAAAAACTACAACTCAACTCATGTTCAACGTCATTGATATATGTAATTTTTTTCTGATTGTCAGGTTATTGATTTTTTTTTAATAGGACATTTATCCGAGCTACACAAACACATTAAACTATTGAAAATTTAACGGCGCTATTTTGAACAATCAGTTGTGCTTGCAAATAGCTGGAATAGTTGTCCTTAGCTTCTGGTTTAAATGGAAAATGGATTTTTGTAGAATTAATTATTTTTATAAAATAAAAGAAAACAAAAACAATTCCTAGCGACAGTATTTGGACCGCATTCGCTTTCGAATACATTTTGATCGATATAAGAGAACGAAATTTGTCTGGGTCAATTTTCGATACCAAAACTCTATTTCTTATTTCTATACGGAGTTCCATGTGAAATATTAAAATTAGGGAATCCAAGAAATGGGTAAAAATATAGACAAATCGTGTTTCAGAACATATCTACTTCTGTTACTCTTTAGAGACGAAAATAGCCATTTCTCGGAAACTATTATCGATATAGGGTTTATTTATTAAACACAAAAACACTATGTTGTGATCGGTCCAGCCAAAAAGATTATAACATACCTAGATCCACCATACCGATTTTTCTATCTAGCGAGCTGAGTCGATCTACAGGGTGAGATAAAAAAACTGCAACAAAGTCAAACGCCATAATTTTTACACTTTTTTCAATTTTTTTTTTGAATGAAAGCAAAAAATGTCGGAAATAGCATCAAATTTTAGAATAAGTTTAGATTTGTTCGAATTGTTCACCTTTGGCACGAATTATGACCTTCAAACGACCATAATGAAACCATGAAATCGTCACAAACTGCTCGAATGTTGGTCTGCGGCATTTTGGCCAATTCCCGGCGAAGCGTTTGCTTGAGGTGATCGACACTTTGGTATTTTTTAGTGCCAACCTTGGTTCTCAAAATACTCCAGACAAAAAAGTCCAAGGTATTTGTATCCGGATATTTTGGAGGCCATTGTGCTATGGAAATGAAGCGAGGAATCTCATTGGATGGACGGACAGACACCTCATTTTCTAACCATTCTAGTGTGCGCGTGCTGAATGCGATGGTGCTGAGTCCTGTTGGAATGTCCATGATCTGATGCCCGTGAAGATAAATTGTAAAATATAAATGCAATGTGTTGGTGCGCAAGGGGTTAATTGAAAAATAGTTTTTTCTAATATTAATGGTTTTTAACATTTTTTTTGGATAAATCAACGTATTTTTAAATTAATTTAAATTAAATTAACTAATTAAATTAATTTAACAGGAAAATGACACAATTTCCCGACGAGGACGAATAACCAGAGTGGTGTTGGCGGTAGGGAAACTGCATGGAAAATGCTGAATTGCACAAAAACTATGGTAGCTGCGTCATTGAGGCGGGTCTTAAATGAAAGGTCTCGAGGAGTACTTTCTGGCTATATATGCCTTATATTCCCAACTGATTTCAGATAATCGAATTTTTTCGATTTTCTAACCAAAGTGGCGGTTTCGGTAGGGAAACTGCATGGAAAATGCTGAATTGCACAAAAACTATGGTAGCTGCGTCATTGAGGCGGGTCTTAAATGAAAGGTCTCGAGGAGTACTTTCTGGCTATATATGCCTTATATTCCCAACTGATTTCAGATAATCGAATTTTTTCGATTTTCTAACCAAAATGGCGGTTTCGGTAGGGAAACTGCATGGAAAATGCTGAATTGCACAAAAACTATGCTAGCTGCGTCATTGAGGCGGGTCTTAAATGAAAGGTCTCGAGGAGTACTTTCTGGCTATATATGCCTTATATTCCCAACTGATTTCAGACAATCGAATTTTTTCGATTTTCTAACCAAAATGGCGGTTTCGGTAGGGAAACTGCATGGAAAATGCTGAATTGCACAAAAACTATGCTAGCTGCGTCATTGAGGCGGGTCTTAAATGAAAGGTCTCGAGGAGTACTTTCTGGCTATATATGCCTTATATTCCCAACTGATTTCAGATAATCGAATTTTTTCGATTTTCTAACCAAAATGGCGGTTTCGGTAGGGAAACTGCATGGAAAATGCTGAATTGCACAAAAACTATGGTAGCTGCGTCATTGAGGCGGGTCTTAAATGAAAGGTCTCGAGGAGTACTTTCTGGCTATATATGCCTTATATTCCCAACTGATTTCAGATAATCGAATTTTTTCGATTTTCTAACCAAAATGGCTGTTTCGGTAGGGAAACTGCATGGAAAATGCTGAATTGCACAAAAACTATGCTAGCTGCGTCATTGAGGCGGGTCTTAAATGAAAGGTCTCGAGGAGTACTTTCTGGCTATATATGCCTTATATTCCCAACTGATTTCAGATAATCGAATTTTTTCGATTTTCTAACCAAAATGGCGGTTTCGGTAGGGAAACTGCATGGAAAATGCTGAATTGCACAAAAACTATGGTAGCTGCGTCATTGAGGCGGGTCTTAAATGAAAGGTCTCGAGGAGTACTTTCTGGCTATATATGCCTTATATTCCCAACTGATTTCAGATAATCGAATTTTTTCGATTTTCTAACCAAAGTGGCGGTTTCGGTAGGGAAACTGCATGGAAAATGCTGAATTGCACAAAAACTATGCTAGCTGCGTCATTGAGGCGGGTCTTAAATGAAAGGTCTCGAGGAGTACTTTCTGGCTATATATGCCTTATATTCCCAACTGATTTCAGATAATCGAATTTTTTCGATTTTCTAACCAAAATGGCGGTTTCGGTAGGGAAACTGCATGGAAAATGCTGAATTGCACAAAAACTATGCTAGCTGCGTCATTGAGGCGGGTCTTAAATGAAAGGTCTCGAGGAGTACTTTCTGGCTATATATGCCTTATATTCCCAACTGATTTCAGATAATCGAATTTTTTCGATTTTCTAACAAAAATGGCAGATCATGATCTGCGGCCAAAATGTTTGCGTGCCCAAGTCATTAATACACCCGCCAGAATATTTTCGCGATAATATTCGGCATTTATTCTGATGCCACGGTCGATTAATACAAACGGAGAGCTACCATCGCCTGTTATGGCGGCCCACACCATCACCATGGCCGGCGCTTGAGTTCTGGTAGCCAACCGAAGGTGCACATTTTCAGCTGACCTCTTTGGCAAGTAAACACGATCATTTCGTTTGTTTACAAACCAAACCAGAAAATCAAATTCGGCAGTTCACCACTTTCGGCCAAGCGAGGCTACTCTTTAGCTCTTTTGAGTCTATTTACCTTCTGTTGCAGTGTAAGTTCTTGCCCTTTTTGGAATTTCGATGGATTTACCCCGAGCTCAATATTTCAATATTTGCTGAATGAAATATTGCGATATGTTCAGCTCATGAGCCATTTTTTGGGCACTGCGACGCGGGTTTCGATCAAGTCGCTTCTTTACTTTTCGAATCATTTCTGCTGATGTTGCTGTTTTCTTCCGTCCACTTCCTTAGCGTTCGGCTACGGTACCAGTATCACGGTAACGAGCGAAATTACGAGACACAAAAGATTTATTAACATTCAAATGCTGGAGTGCTCTAACGATAGCCACTTGTGGTTTTCCCGCCAAATATATAGAAATCACTCTATCACGCTTGAATTCCATCACCAATAACTTTTTTTCTGGAAAAATCTCACCAAAATGCTTTTGTACGCTTGTAAATAATATAATGAGCTGTCACTGGAATAATTTTAACAGTTGTCGGAAGAGTGGCTTAGAAATGAGAGCTGACTGAATTTGGTTACAGTTTTTTCATCTCACCCTCGAAATTATTTGTTATTAAATTTTAGAACAGTGTTGGCTGGTTTGTTCGGGATACCATAGTATTTTGTTATTGCAAAATGGTCTGGCCTAATCCTATTATTGTTGTTTTTATAAAAGCAACGTGGAGAACGAAGGTAATGTTTACCAGGGGGTAAGGCAGGGAATACTTTGGTTTCGGAAAGAGCCACCAATCCTCATTAGTTCCCTCGTTTTATGTCTGGGATATTCTCCCCAGAAGTTATTTTAAAAATAACTTCTATGATAAAAAAAAAACTTTTTTTTACCATGACGAGATCGTAAGCTCCATAGAAGAGGAACCAAAGAAGTAAATAATACTAAAATTCTGTTGGAAAATTGCTATACCTGAACATATTTTTTATATGACTGTACCGCCCGATATTCTGCGGTATTTTGAAAGTTTCGGCAAATTTCACATTCGAAATGCCTGTATAATATATACGAAAACGCCTAAAAAATTTTCTATCGTAGAAGCTTTTTAATAGGTCTGCTATCTAAGAAGTCCTAAAGGGCCTATGTCCTATATCTGTGAAAGGCTGTTATACGATATTTTATTTGTAGAAGGTCCCTAAAAAGTCTTCTATTTGTAAAGGCCTTTTCCATGGTAAAAAAGTCATTTCAAATAAGCATATTCATCTCTGAATTTTCTGTAATTTACCTTATCAGAAAACCTTTTAAGATTCGGCTATTTGTTGTAGGTATTTATTTGCTTTTTATACAATATAGAATATATCTGATAGTTTCCTTCTTTATAAAACACTTAAAAAGGTCTTTTCGGTAAAAAAAAAACACCACTGAGAACTTCTCTGTTGGAATGCCTTTCGAATGATTTTTCTTTATAGAGGACCATTAAATTTATAAAATATATTTTGGTAGTTTAGAGATATTTTTTATACAAAAGCTGTGGGAGGTCTCATCGTCTAGATAGATGTCTTTCAAGATCTATTTTTAGGGATACCCCTTTAAAGATTTTGAGCAGTTTTTAGAGGATTTCAAGAAGACTTCCCTTTATAAAGGATTTTTATAGGAGATCTTTTGAAGTTCTTTATATAGTAGCTTCTCAAAGAATCATTTTTATTTAACTTTGAAGATGTCCTTTGAAAGGTCATCTATTTATAGACGACTCATAAACGGCCTATTAAAGACGATCCACAGTTTAAAGAATATACTTAATATTCATCTATGAAATATATTAAAAGGCTACCCTCTTATTCCATAACAAAATCTACTTCAAAGGTTTGCAAAATCCACAGATGCCATACTCGTATTTCCTCCTTCAAATCAGATAAGGTGCGAATCACGAATTTTCAGTACGAATTCAATGCAATTTTTTAAAATCACAATAGCAGTTATGAATCTCAATGGCCAATATTTGCTGGCATTTACAGAAAACGGTGTGGAATGCACACTGACTGTTTGGGGGAGAATGGGAAGGAATAATTGTTGTTCAGCACGTATCGTAAATATTAATACCTTTAGGTGGAGAAGGAGGAGAGTGATATGCCTTTATATTATTATTTATTTATTTACTTGGATTGCCAATACTCCCAAAAAATTCAACTGAGAATGTATTTACTTATTGTATTTTATTTCATTTCAAAACCCAATAACCGCAACAAAAACTATTACTGCCCGTCCGTATTGTAAGTCGGCAAAGGCAACGCCTTACCGAAAAAATGACGTAATTTTGTGTTTAAACGTCGTTTTGCTCTGCGGCTCTCCTTAGCAATTTTTTCGGTTTGTAAAGCGGAGGGACAGGGGCGTTGCTATTTCTGTTTTGCCGGTCTTGCTTTATTTACGAGTTTTATATTTTGTTTATTTTATTTATTTAACTACTGCACGCTAACCACCGAGCTGCTTGGTGGTGAGAAATAAACTTTTTTTGTTTTGGTTTTTAAGTAGGAGACAACCTAACGAACAAAAAACAATAACATTTCAAATAAGTCATTTTGAACTTGGCATAATTAAGAGTTTTTTTTTGTGTAAAAATCTATCTCGAACAGGTTTTCGTCAAATATGTGGTGTTGCTGTTGATTATAATGTCGCTATAACACGAATAAAATTAATATGGAAAATGTTATAGCTTAGATGAGTTTGAATGGAATTCCACAATTTGAGGGAATCAGAGAGATTTCAATGGAAATTTTAATATACGCCAGGGTCGTACGCAGAAGGTGAGGGTGATGGGTTGCACTGGCGCACTTTTCAAGTCGTTAAAATTCCGGATTTTTTTGCATGGACAATTTTATGGATATTCCATGTCCTTTTATGGAGATTCCATCTCTAGAGGACATGTTGAGGGTCCTTTAGATAAATCTGTTAAAGATTTTCTTGTCATAGAAGACTTGTTAAGGGTCATATGGTCAGGAACACGCCTTCTGGTCATAGAACCCGTGTCAAAAATCAGTAAAAGACCGTCGATTTATAATATACCTACTAAGAGTCCGTCTAGCTATGATATACTTATAAAAGCTATGCCCCATAAATCATTCTCTTACGGTAAAGGGTCTTCTTTGCATAGAGTGCCGGTTAGGGTCTTCTTCAGTACTTATGTCTAGGTATAGGAGATATAGGTGTGCCCATTCGCGGTCAAGCGCTTGCTTGAGGTGATCGACCTTGCTTTCCAAAATACTCCAGACTCAATAGTCCAACAATTGGTATCCGGAGATTTTGTTGGCCATTGTGCGCTGGAAATGAATGAGGAACCTCATTTTGTAACCATTCTTGGGTGACGCGTGCTAAGAGCGATTGGGCTGAGTCCTGTTGGAATGTCCAAGGCCTGCAGCCAAATTGTTTGCGTGCCCAAGGCTTTAAAACACCCACCAGAATATTTTCGCGTTAATATTCGGCATTTATTCTGATGTCACGGTCGATTAATACGAGCGGAGAGCGACCATCGGCTCTTATGGCGGCCCACACCATCACCATCACAGCAGTCTGAAATTGGTGCAGTTTTTTCATCCACAAGTCGTTGAATAAAAATTTTAATGCCCATAACAGCTGATGGATGTAGTAATGACAAGTGCATACACCCTTATAAGGTATTCTAGGTATAGGAGATCTATTATAGGTTTGCCGTTCACGGAAGTTCTGTGAAGATTTTTCTATCCCTGTTTAGGTATTTTATACTCATAAGGCATGTAAAGGGTTCTCTGTCCTTGGAGGACCTGTGAAAAGTATGATGTCCATAGGTGGTCTCATAAAGGACTCCATACCTGCTAATGGTTTTTTATCCTTGGAACACTTAGTGAAGTTTTCCTATCTTGAGGGGCTCTGCTAAGTTCAGTGTATGCATGCAAGACAAAAGTTCAAGGTCTGCTCTCCCTTTCTACTCTTGCAATATCTGTTATGGACCTAACATACGTTGAGCTGGAGGACTTCTGCCCTGTTATGGGTATTCTATCCAGAAGACCTCTTAAACGTCTTCTAACGATATGAGACCCGTCTCAAGGCTTCTGTAGTAGTCAATAAGGACTTTCTCCTATAACGGACCTGTTATTCACAGAAAGCATGTTTAGCGTTTTCTATCCATAATAGATCTGACATGGGTCTTCTATATTTAGAACCTCCTGCCAAGGGCCTTCTCTCCATAAAGTACCTGTTAAGGATCGACTATCTCAATAAATCATATATGAAATATTTGAAAAAAGGGCCTTGTAACTATAAAAACCTGCAGATGACCTTTAGAATGTCTCTCGATATATTTGATGAGGTCTGCACAATAACTTTTCAAGATATTCCTTTCGTAAAACGTTTCTGGGGAGTACCTCCGAAATCTTATGGGTTTGGTAGGTACATGGACATGTCATATGAAGTGAGTATTTCGCAAACTGCCAACAGGGGTCATTAAATATGTTAAAAATTTTGTTTTTTTTTTTGTCTTCCGCAGGGGTTTTGCCCATTATGCACTCAACCAATGTTGCGAGCATTCCCAGGAAAATATTGTATTGTGATGCTTTTCGCATTACCAGTATCCTAAAAAGAAAGACAACTACATACCCTTTGCACTACCAGTAAGCTAAAATATAATGAGTTATTCCTATAAAATGTAGAAGGCATTATATTGACGTAATGCGACGTAATGCGCTTTTTTTCTGGCTCGGAGATGTTTTAGGGTGTGTTCACACTCTGTCACCGTTACTCGTTACTTGGTGTAATAAAAGTAAGCCTTTGCCTTGTTCATTTTTTTAAGGAAAAACTCATTATTTTTAAGTTTCCTGGTAATGCCGAGGGAAAGATGTTGAGATTGTTTGCTCCTCAAATAGCACCTATTCATATGAAAAACTTTTAGAAAATTTTCTTCTGAAAGATAATTGATAATGAAAAATGAGATACATTTTTTTTAAAAAAATGTATTTTTTTTACATATTACCCATGAGTCACAGTACGTGATTCTCTAAATAAATTAGTGAAAAATTACGTCCATAGCGCGAGTCTCACTAATACCTCAGTAGTGTTCTACAACTTTTCATTGGCAAACAACAGGTGGCTTCGCCAACATCTGGAAAACGTGGCTCGCTGTATATGGACACATGCACATGTGTGTGTGTGTGAAGATGTGTCTGTGCATGTGAAAAGTGAATTTGGTTTTGTTTACCTCAGAATTTCAAACAAATCGCATGAGACATTTGCTTGCGGTTGCTGTTAATCTTCACCATTTGCTGCTGCCCCTCCATCCGCTCTCATGAACATATCAATCAACAAATTTATTAAACATTTTTATTGTTGTGTTTTTTTTTTTTGCAATAGATATTTTATATGTTCTTTTATTTTATAGCTGGAAATATTTTAATTTAAATGCTCTCCATAATGCTTGGGTGTGATAGCACATTTGTATTTGAACAAGTGATTTGTCTGAATTTGATACATAAAAAATTATTTGAATCCAATGCCAAACGTGTACTCATCCATCCCCAACTTTTTTTTGGCATTTCTATCGATTTATTTCAACATTCACCCACACAGCAATTTAAAACCATAATGGTCATTTCCTTATACAAATTCACAGTTAATTATTCGCTACTTTTTATGGGTGTCTTAATTCTAATCCGTTTTTGTATACCACCGCGAATTGAGTAGAATGTTTTGCATAACTTGACCTATTTTTAGACATGTGTATGATCGATGTCGAAAATATAATGCAGCTTTAAAGCTGTAGAAAAGTAAATAAAAAGTTTAAGCCCCTAAAGGTATGCTAACGACAACAAATTTCTTACAAGCCTTTCAGAGGTGTAAGCGTGGGTTGGTTAGAAAATTTACTAAGGATCTGTCTGACCTGTAAGTATGATCACTCTTCTTCATCGGGTTTTAAAGCGAGGATATTTACATAGTTTTTACTGAGTAATGTTGTACTCTTTAGGCCCCTTGAAGTATGCTGTTAGTAATTCTGTTTTTGAGCTATTTTTATAGGTCTATCGGATCTGTGAGGACGAATTCCTAAATTTTAAAGGTCTATTTAATCCAAAACTTGGAGTTTTTAAATAGATCTATCGAATCTATAGAGGCTAAAATACACATGATGTTAGAGTCATATGTAAAGTGGCTTCGTTCCACAATTATTAGTAGAAGTTTTATAGTTTACTTTAAGACGCTTCCCAGAATTTTTAATTAAAAACGAAATTCTTTATAGCACAGTACATATCTAAATTGTTATACTACAAGTACACGGTGAGATGAAAAAACTGCAACCAACTTCAGACTGCTGTCATTTCAAAGCCACTCGTCCGACAACTGTTAAAATTATTCCAGTGACAGCTCATTATATTGTTTACAAGCATACAAAGGCAATTGCAATTTGGTGAGAATTTTCCAGAAAAAACATTATTCGTTATGGAATTCAAGCGTGATAGTGTGATTTCTTTATGTTTGGCTGGAAATCCACAAGTGGCTATCGTTAGAGCACTCCAGCATATAAATGTAAATAATAATTTGTGTTTCGTATCATCGCTCGTTACCATGCTACTGGCAACGTAGCCCGACGTCAAGGAAGTGGACGGAAAAAAACAGCAACATCAGCAGAAATGGTTCGAAAGGTGAAGAAATAATTTGACCCGTAGCAACAACCCGCGTCGCAGTGACCGAAAAATGGCTCGTGAGCTGAACAAATCGCAATATTCCATTCGGCAAATAAAGCTCGGGGTAAAGCCAAAAAAGTTCCAAAGAATCTACACGCAACAGAAAGAAAATAGACTTAAAAGAGCTAAAGAGTTGCTTCGCTTTGCCGAAAAAAAAAACGATGAGAAAACATTCCTTGTCCAGCAGTTTGTAAACAAACAAAATGATCGGCAAACATTGAAAATGAGCTCGGGGTAAAGCCATCGAAATTCCAAAAAGTGCAAGAACTTACACCGCAAGAGAAAGAAAATAGACTCAAAAGAGCTAAAGAGTTGCTCCGCTTGGCCGAAAGTGGTGAGCTGGCGAATTTGGTTTTCTCCGATGAGAAAACATTCGTTATCCAGCAGTTTGTAAACAAACAAAATGATCGTGTTTACTCGTCAAAGAGGTCATCTGAGAATGTGCACCTTCGGTTGGCCACCAGAACTCTAGCGCCGGCCATGGTGATTTAGTGGGCCGCCATAAGAGCCGATGGTCGCTCTCCGCTCGTACTTATCGACCATGGCATGAGAATAAATGACGAATATTATCGCGAAAATATTCTGGAGGGTGTATTAAAGCCTTGGGCACGCAAACATTTTGGCCGCAGACCTTGGACATTCCAAGAGGACTCAGCACCATCCCACTCAGCACGCGCCACCCAAGAATGGTTACAAAATAAGGTGCCTCGCTTCATTTCCAGCGCACAATGATCACCAAAATCTCCGGATACCAATCCGTTGGTCTGTTGTGTCTGGAGTATTTTGGAAACCAAGGTTGGCACTAAAAAATACCAACGTGTCGATAACCTCAAGCTAGCGCTTCGCCGGAAATGGGCCTGATTACCGCAGAGCAACATTCGGGCGGCGTGTGGTGGTTTTTTGGCCGTTTAAAGGCCATAATTCGTGCCAAAGGTGACCAATTCGAAAAAATTAAAACTTATAAAATTTGATGCTATTTCCGACAATAAAAAAAGTGTTAGAATTATGGCGTCGACTTTGTTGCATTTTTTTGTCTCACCCTGTAGTTATTGGGAATTGTCTTCTTATGGCTTATGGCTTCTTATGATGGCTTTTTCGAAAATTGTTTACAAAATGCTTACAGGTCCGATAGCACTTAAAAACATTTACATAAAAAATAACGAATATGTATTTGATAGTCGTTATCAAATACATATTCGTTATTTTTTATGTAATTTTTTTTAAGTGCTATCGGACCTGTAATAATTTTTTAAACAATTTTCGAAAAAGCCATAATAATTGTATTAAATACATTTTTTATTGTGCTTATTAATTTCTTTCTTGTTGCCAATTTTTTTTTACCATAAATCCCTGACGTTGACAATTTTTTTTTTAATTACCATAAATATTCTTTAATGGAATGCGGCGGCATTATGGTTTGGAATTCCATGCAGCGAACATCGCAATGTCGCCAGTATTGGAATTTTTTATTTATTATACTTTCTACGGAACAAAAAGTTCATTAGCTGCCCGTTGAGGGGGGAAAGTCGATAAGAAATGTTAATATACTAATAATTGAATTCCAAATATAGACAAGCGTTTTAATCAATATATGGACGAAAATTTTTGCAAAAATTTTAGAATATTTTTTTTTTAATTACAAGCCTTAGAACCTGCAATTAAAATATTAATTCCGATCATTCGCTTAAATAAAGTTTAAAAATAAATAGTATTAAATTAGGTTTATGGTAGTCAGATTTTAAAGATGAACAATATCGGTCCACTCCTTTTGGTACCTCCCCCACAAAAGGTCGAAAAAGTATATATATTTTCAGCACGGAAAGAGAAAGGATAATCCCAGTTTGCTCCAACTTTGCAAATCTTAATATTTGCATCAGTGCTAGGTCAGGTGTGAAAATGGACAATATCGGTCCACTCTATCAAGTACCTCTCCCACAAAGGATCAAAATTTTGAAAAATTAAAAATGTGATGTAAGTAATGTAAGAGTCCAATTATCTTTAAATTTCACACATCCCAATATTTTATTAAAAGTCTGGTGTTAAGATGGAATATATCGGTCTACTCCTTCTGATACCTCCCCCAAAAAAGGTCGACATTTTCATACAAAAAAAAAAAAAAGTATAAATAAATAAATATTTTACTGCACAGAAAGAGAAACGATAAAGCGATTTGCTCCAACTCTCCAAATCCTGATATGAGCATTAGTGCTAGGTTAGGTGCGAAAAAGGACAGCAACGGTCCACTCCATCAAGTACCTCCCCCATAAAGGGTCAAAGTTTTGAAATCCGAAATAAGCATCCGGTTTTCTTCATATTCCATACATCTCATTATTTTTACTAACACTAGATTTGATGCGAAGATGGAATGTATCGGACCACTCCTTCTAGTACCTCCCCCACAAAGGGTCAACATTTTGAATATCCATGAAACTCATTAAAAACCAAATTAACATCCGATTCCATTCAGACTTGGTACATCTCAATATTTCCATCAAAACACAAGATCTGTTACAAATATTGTAGAGATCAGAAGCGGAATAAGCATCCAACTCTCTTCAAATTTCACACACAAACATATTTGCTTACACAAGGTCTTTTCTGAAGATGATATGTATCTGCGAACCCCTTCTGGTACCTTACCCACAAAGGGTCAAAATTCTTTCTATATCTTAATATTTCTCTCAATCAAAAACTTGAGATGAATGTGGAATTTATGGTTGCGCATAAAATTTCATTTAAATTGTTAGATTTTCTTGTAATTTTGCCCATACCAATATTTTTATCTGTATTAGATGAAGTATGAAAACGGAATACTTCGGTCTATACCTCACGATCTGGTACCTCACGCACATACCTCATCTCATATAAATTGAAGGGAGTAACCGTTATAGTCCAAACCTCCTGCGCGCCGCAATATGTATATCATATTTATTTAGGTCCGATACAAAATGGACAATTTTGGCCCATTCCTTCGGAAACTACTCCATTTCATCATAACAGGAGTAAAAATATTTTTAAATAACCAAAAATCAGTGAGGGTATACATCTGTCCTCTGAACCGACAGATTCTTTTTAATTTGTTTGATTCCCTTTCGTTTTGGCCTTAAATTTGATGAAGAATCTTGAAAACTTGACTAACGTCAGATACCATTTATTTTTATTTATTTATTTTTTTTTTTTTTGACATAATGATGGAAATATTTTTTTTTGTTTTTTAATTTTTTTAGAATATAAAGACAAAAGAACAACTTAATTGTTCAAATATTCTCAACATTTTTTCTCACACTTCTCATTCGAATCGCATTATTTATATGCCTATAGGAAATTATTTTAAATACCCACTAAACTAGTTTCTAATCAATTCTATTTCCAATATTCCAAAATCGATCTTGAAGTTATATTTCCATAACAATGTGCCATCAACGAACGTCAAATGTATTTTTTCCGATCTTCCTTCTCTTATTCCGCTATTAGGTACGACCTGAAGTTAATTCAATTTCGAGGTCATTTAATATTCATCTCCCAACAACCATCATTAACGGCACAAAAAGGTTGGCATATTTTTGCTTAAAAAAATAAACAAACAAATAAATATGTTCGGGTGGGATATTATCCAATTAGGGGTCAGAAACAGTAAACGTCGGTCTGGTCTGGTCGGGTCTAGCCAAAATGTGTGGCGGTTGACGGTTCGTCTATAAAAATATAAGAGCTCCTTACTTGGCGTTTGTCTGCGTCATCGTCATAATCATCATCGTCGTTGTCATAATTACATTTCATACCCTCCGCCAACCGTTCAACAATCAATGTCGTCGGTCATCATTCTTATTATACACTCGGTTTAAGTTTTTTTCTCAAAAGTTTACTTTGCGGTTTATAACAAGTTGTTGTCGCTGTAGTTTTTTTCAATATTTTTTTTTCTCAACTCACATTAAAACGTAGAATTGTTCAGCTGTCCACCGTATTTGTCATCTATGTATAGTCGTAGTTAATGAATTTTTATTTAATTGAATTTACATACATTTTAATAATTTAAAACTTAAAAGGCCAAAAAGATGTCAATAGCAATTTTAAATTATGACTTGCGGTTATAAATAATTATTGACTATTAATGGATCGAAAAAAAAAAACATAGTTTATTTAACGTGGTTTGCTGAAATTATGTTTTTGCAAGGAAAGTTAGGCCAAATTAAGATAAAAAAAATTAGATTGCCGTTTCGAAATGTTTCAGTTTCCAAAAATCGTTAAGAGAGTCTTAACGACGTTTAGATTGGCATGTGGAAACTTATAAAAGTTTTAGCTATTATCTTTTTGGAAACACTGTTTAAGACTAGTTTTTGTCATGTCTGTACAGACAACATTGAATCATTTATTCGTGAGATACTGACCGAAATGTTGGGAAGACTATATCAAAATTTAAGTTAGTGGATGGACAATTTTAGGCGTAGTCGCGGTCAAAATTTGCATGAAATAATCACAAAACAATATTTTCTATGGACTATCAGTTTAATTAGAGTTTCAATGCATTTTTTGTTTTGAAAAACTAGAGGTCCTTTTGTAATTGGTATTCATTGTTGAAAATGAGATTTGGACCTTAAGTTTTATAGCCGAATGTGCAGGCTATGTGCCACCATTACTTATCTACTTCTCCTTGGAAATTTTTGTAGCTTACTGGTAATGGTATGTACTTGTCATAACTACAGGGTGAGATTAAAAAAACTGCAACAAAGTCAAACGCCATGATTTTTACATTTTTTTTTTTTTTGATTTTATTGAATGAAAGCAAAACATGTCGGAAATAACATCAAATTTTGGGATAACTTTAGATTTGTTCGAATTGGTCACCTTTGGCACGAATTATGGCCTTCAAACGGCCAATGAAACTGTCACACGCTGCCCGAATGTTGCTCTGCGGTATTTTAGCCCATTCCCGGCAAAGCGCTTGCTTGAGATGATCGACACATTGGTATTTTTTAGTGCCAACCTTGGTTTTCAAAATACTCCAGACACAATAGTCCAACGGATTGGTATCCGGAGATTTTGGTGGCCATTGTGTGCTGAAAATGAAGCGAAGAACCTCATTTTGTAACCATTCTTGTGTGGCGCGTGCTGAGTGCGATGGTTCTGAGTCCTGTTAAAATATTTGTGTGCCCAAGTCTTTAATACACCCTCCTGAATATTTTGGCGATAATATTCGGCATTCATTTAGATGCCAAGGTCGATTAATACGAGCGGAGAGCGACCATCGGCTCTTATGGCGGTCCACACCATCACCATGGCCGGCGCTTGAGTTCCAGTGGCCAACCGAAGGTGCACATTTTCAGCTGACCTCTTTGGCAAGTAAAGACGATCATTTTGTTTGTTTACAAACTGCTAAACAACGAATGTTTTCTCATCGGAGAAAACCAAATTCGGCAGTTCGCCACTTTCGGCCAAGCGAAGCAACTCTTGCTCTTCTGAGTTTATTTTCTTTCTGTTGCGGTGTAAGTTCTTTCACTTTTTGGAATTTCAATGGCTTTACCCCGAGCTCATTTTTCAATATTTGCCGAATGGAATATTGCGATATGTTCAGCTCACGAGCCATTTTTCGGCCACTGCGACGCTGGTTTCGATAAAGTCGCTTCGTTACTTTTCGAAGCATTTCTGCTGATGCTGCTGTTTTTTTCTTCCGTCCTATTCCTTGATGTCGGGCTACGCTACCAGTATCACGGAAACGAGCAATGGTACGAGACACAAAAGATTTATTCACATTTAAATGCTGGAGTGCTCCAACGATAGCCACTTGTGGTTTTTCAGATAAATATAAAGAAATCACACTATCACTCTTGAATTCCATCACGAATAACTGTTTTTCTGGAAAATTCACACCAAAATGCTTTTGTACGCTTGTAAACAATATAATGAGCCGTCACTGGAGTTATTTTAACATCTATCGGACTAGTCGCTCAGAAATGGTAGCAGTCTGAAGTTGGTTGCAGTTTTTTTTATCTAGCCCTGTATTTCACTCATACGAAAAAATTGTCCACTCCTCAATTGGAAACGAAATTGCCCATGGAAAAACAATATTTAGTCACTCAGTTCGGATCTCTCCGTTGTCCCTACACGAATTTCGCTCAGTGTAATATAACCATATTATTTATTTGCTATGGCATACATACCACCATTACTAACCTTCATATCTGGTCATACAGTTAAGAATATTTATAACATACATACTTACATAGAATAAATATATATATACATATATATACCCACATATACATCGAGTATATGCAAATATAAGTTAAGTACTTTGCATGCTAAACATATTTTACTTTTGGTTTGTAAATATTTGAGAAAAGCTCGGACAAAATGAATAACCAATGTTGAAACGTAATCGTTTTTGTTGTTGTTTTTCGCATTACCTTGTTTTATATTTGTTTTGTATGTATTTCGCAGAATTACTGTATTCAATATCAAATGAATTATTTTTAATTTATGTACTTTTGTTTTCCCCCTTTCTTTTTCATCTACGATATCATCCTGCACACAGCACGTGAATTGGAATCAGACTCCGAGGGCTGGGAAGAACGTGAACAATCGCGTACACATTCGGTTAAGTTCAATCCCGATGTACCAACTCACGAAAAGGATTCAACATTTACCCGACAAAACACCCCACATCCCAAGGAGTTGCGTGACAAGGCCAAAAAGCTAATTCTCAAACATCAAAAAACCGATGAGCCAGCAGCAGGTGGTTTGGAACCACTTTCCGAAGAGGTGAGTAGCAGACAGATAAATTAAACTTTTTTTGTTTTTTCTTCGGAATAGGAATAATTATTCCTCAAGCAGCCAAAATGCTAGAAAATGAAGTAACCAAATTTTCCAAAAATATTTCAAAGCAACACCGTCTTCTTCGGTCAATTCTCTGATTATCAGGCATGTCACAGAAGTTTTACGAAATCGATTTATTTCACCTTTTCCAAATCGTTACGATTTGCTTTTGCTTCTTCAGCACTCGTACGTATTGACTAAACCGAAAAAAAAATCATTTCACATTTTTGAAATAAAAATATGGTAACTCCATGCAAAAAAGGTCGTAAACAAATTATTGACAATTAAAAAAAGAGTTTAAATTGTTTTTTATAATATAAACACCAAAAGTAAAAATGCCAGGGGCTTCAATACTTGCTGTAATGGATGAAGAAATAAATCAGCGGTCTACTGAAAAAATTCGTCGCCGGACATTGAGGAACGCATCAGATCCTTTATCTCACTCAAATGCAGAGTAAGGATCCACCATTTTTAGTCCATTGTGTAAAATAATGTAAAGTTAAGAACGAGTCGTATTTGCTTTTTCCTGTTCTACAGCATATTTAAGAGTTTCAAGTTCAACTATTTTGAGTTTCATTTCGTTCCGTTCACGCATTCTCTTTTGCATTTCAATATTATGTAACTGCTCTTCCACATACTTTTTTTCCAGGATGTTACAAAGTCTGTCCAACTTTTCAGTTTGTTTTTTCATTTCCTTACTGTTATCTTCTAGAATTTTACAAATTTTTTCCAAGTTTTGTAAATGAGAATTTTCCTCAACTAAAAGCGCATTTAGATCTTGCTTTGAGGGAGTTCTTGCCCGGGGTCTTTTTACTGCAGGCGTGGGTTTTGCTTTTGTTAGGCTGCCCGACACTTGTCTTATTGGTGTAGATGGCGGAGAACACGATAAGCTTTTATTTCTAAGTCGTTTTTGAATAGGTGTTCGCGAACGGTTTTCTTCCAATGTTGGTGTTCTTGGATCAATTGCCAATGTAGAAACATTTTTAAAAGCAGCTGGAATGCATGATCTTGGTCTATCTTTTTTATTTAAAATCGAAGTGGTCTGCTTTGAAGTTTAGGGTGAAAAATTAAGCTCTTCGTTTTCAGATTCACTTAAAACTAATTGACTTGTTTTTCGAGTTCTTGGAATATGTGTAGATGATGACGAATCAAAGTTTTCTTTTTCAGAACAACTGAGGTCTAATTCACTTACAAAATCCGCAAAGCTTACTGCACCACCAACTCCATCGACACTTTTATACAATCCGCAAATTCTGATTAAACTGTTCTCGTGTTCACTGAAAACATATTGATTGATATCACCACCACCAGTTCCTCGCAAGTCCTTTTTATTATTTTTCATCATGGATTAGAAAAATAATAGATTTTTTGTAAAATAAATTCGAAAAACATGTTCATTCTAAGAGAATTTGGTTAATACAATATTTTCTGTAAAATGTATATGTCTTCTGTTTATTTTTTACGTTAAAATCACTAAACATTTCAATTTCACCCTGCTTTTTGAAAGTGATATCAAAACGCAAAATTTTTGCGTTTTCCGTTTTTTAGAGAAGCTAAAACCGTTTTCGTTTTCACTCTTGAACGATTTTACATTCTGTGACATGCCTGTATATTGTACTTTATATCTGGCAATGCTTGATATACAGTCCAGACACCAACCAAAGTTTTTCTTTATTCACCACTCAGTGTAGTTTTATACCTCAGTTAAGTGTAACCTATTGCCACCAGATGGTGCTAGACAAGATATAAGGTTTGTTCGATAGCAACATAATAAAATTCAAAATTCCCACAGTATTTTAACAGCGTTTACTACCAACTACTTCTTATGTCCGTCAAGATAAATTTAAATTTAATTAGCAAAGACACAAACCAAGGTGATTTTTTCTCCGGTTCACAAAGGGTTAATTAAGAGAGAGAGAGAGAGAGAGAGAGGAAGAGATAGAGAGAGGGAGTAGTAAACCAGAGAAAATTAAAGGTAAACTAAATTATATTAGTTTTCATCAAATTTCATAATTTTCCCTACAAATTTCAAATTTAAAATCAAATCGCTAAATAAAAACCTAATTAAAATTTACGTTGAAAAACTTTGAAACCCTTAACTCTACATTTAAATCGAGAATAAAATATTTAAAAATGAAGCGGTGTCGAGGCTGGGCACAAAGGAAAGATCTCGAGGAGTACTTTCCGAATCTGTGGACCTTATAGTCAAAAAGAATTTCAGAATTAGGAATTTTTTGCATTTTCTGAGGAATTATCGCAAAATTTTAGGGAAATTGCAGATGAAAGTGTTCACAGAACAGAAACTAAAAATGAAGCGGTGTCGAGGCTGGGCACAAATGAAAGGTCTCGAGGAGTACTTTCCGAATCTATGGACCTTATAGTCAAAAAGAATTTCAGACTTAGGAGTTTTTTGCATTTTCTGAAGAATTATCGCTCAATTTTGTGTAAATTGCAGATAAAAGCGTCCACAGAACAGAAGCTAAAAATGAAGCGGTGTAGAGGCTGGGCACAAATGAAAGGTCTCGAGGAGTACTTTCCGAATCTGTGGACCTTATAGTCAAAAAGAATTTCAGACTTAGGAGTTTTTTGCATTTTCTGAAGAATTATCGCTCAATTTTATGAAAATTGCAGATAGAAGCATCCACAGAACAGAAACTAAAAATGAAGCGGTGTCGAGGCTAGGCACAAATGAAAGGTCTCGAGGAGTACTTTCCGAATCTGTGGACCTTATAGTCAAAAAGAATTTCAGACTTTGGAGTTTTTTGCATTTTCTGAAGAATTATCGCTCATTTTTATGAAAATTGCAGATAGAAGCATCCACAGAACAGAAACTAAAAATGAAGCGGTGTCGAGGCTGGGCACAAAGGAAAGATCTCGAGGAGTACTTTCCGAATCTGTGGACCTTATGGTCAAAAAGAATTTCAGACTTACGAATTTTTTGCATTTTCTGAGGAATTATCGCAAAATTTTAGGGAAATTGCAGATGAAAGTGTTCACAGAACAGAAACTAAAAATGAAGCGGTGTCGAGGCTGGGCACAAATGAAAGGTCTCGAGGAGTACTTTCCGAATCTGTGGACCTTATAATCAAAAAGAATTTCAGACTTAGGAGTTTTTTGCATTTTCTGAAGAATTATCGCTCAATTTTATGAAAATTGCAGATAGAAGCATCCACAGAACAGAAACTAAAAATGAAGCGGTGTCGAGGCTGGGCAAAAATGAAAGGTCTCGAGGAGTACTTTCCGAATCTGTGGACCTTATAGTCAAAAAGAATTTCAGACTTAGGAGTTTTTTGCATTTTCTGAAGAATTATCGCTCAATTTTATGAAAATTGCAGATAGAAGCATCCACAGAACAGAAACTAAAAATGAAGCGGTGTCGAGGCTAGGCACAAATGAAAGGTCTCGAGGAGTACTTTCCGAATCTGTGGACCTTATGGTCAAAAAGAATTTCAGACTTAGGAATTTTTTGCATTTTCTGAGGAATTATCGCAAAATTTTAGGGAAATTGCAGATGAAAGTGTTCACAGAACAGAAACTAAAAATGAAGCGGCGTCGAGGCTGGGCACAAATGAAAGGTCTCGAGGAGTACTTTCCGAATCTGTGGACCTTATAGTCAAAAAGAATTTCAGACTTAGGAGTTTTTTGCATTTTCTGAAGAATTATCGCTCAATTTTATGTAAATTGCAGATAAAAGCTTCCACAGAACAGAAGCTAAAAATGAAGCGGTGTAGAGGCTGGGCACAAATGAAAGGTCTCGAGGAGTACTTTCCGAATCTGTGGACCTTATAGTCAAAAAGAATTTCAGACTTAGGAGTTTTTTGCATTTTCTGAAGAATTATCGCTCAATTTTATGAAAATTGCAGATAGAAGCATCCACAGAACAGAAACTAAAAATGAAGCGGTGTCGAGGCTAGGCACAAATGAAAGGTCTCGAGGAGTTCTTTCCGAATCTGTGGACCTTATAGTCAAAAAGAATTTCAGACTTAGGAGTTTTTTGCATTTTCTGAAGAATTATCGCTCATTTTTATGAAAATTGCAGATAGAAGCATCCACAGAACAGAAACTAAAAATGAAGCGGTGTCGAGGCTAGGCACAAATGAAAGGTCTCGAGGAGTTCTTTCCGAATCTGTGGACCTTATAGTCAAAAAGAATTTCAGACTTAGGAATTTTTTGCATTTTCTTAAGAATTATCGCTCAATTTTATGGAAATTGCAGATAAAAGCGTCCACAGAACAGAAACTAAAAATGAAGCGGTGTCGAGGCTGGGCACAAATGAAAGGTCTCGAGGAGTACTTTCCGAATCTGTGGAGCTTATAGTCAAAAAGAATTTCAGACTTAGGAATTTTTTGCATTTTCTTAAGAATTATCGCTCAATTTTATGAAAATTGCAGATAGAAGCATCCACAGAACAGAAACTAAAAATGAAGCGGTGTCGAGGCTGGGCACAAATGAAAGGTCTCGAGGAGTACTTTCCGAATCTGTGGACCTTATAGTCAAAAAGAATTTCAGAATTAGGAATTTTTTGCATTTTCTGAAGAATTATCGCTCAATTTTATGGAAATTGCAGATAGAAGCATCCACAGAACAGAAACTAAAAATGAAGCGGTGTCGAGGCTGGGCACAAATGAAAGGTCTCGAGGAGTACTTTCCGAATCTGTGGACCTTATAGTCAAAAAGAATTTCAGACTTAGGAGTTTTTTGCATTTTCTCAAGAATTATCGCTCAATTTTATGGAAATTGCAGATAAAAGCGTCCACAGAACAGAAGCTAAAAATGAAGCGGTGTCGAGGCTAAGCACAAATGAAAGGTCTCGAGGAGTACTTTCCGAATCTGTGGACCTTATAGTCAAAAAGAATTTCAGACTTAGGAGTTTTTTGCATTTTCTGAAGAATTATCGCTCAATTTTATGAAAATTGCAGATAGAAGCATCCACAGAACAGAAACTAAAAATGAAGCGGTGTCGAGGCTGGGCACAAATGAAAGGTCTCGAGGAGTACTTTCCGAATCTGTGGACCTTATAGTCAAAAAGAATTTCAGACTAAGGAGTTTTTTGCATTTTCTGAAGAATTATCGCTCAATTTTATGAAAATTGCAGATAGAAGCATCCACAGAACAGAAACTAAAAATGAAGCGGTGTCGAGGCTAGGCACAAATGAAAGGTCTCGAGGAGTACTTTCCGAATCTGTGGACCTTATAGTCAAAAAGAATTTCAGACTTAGGAATTTTTTGCATTTTCTGAGGAATTATCGCAAAATTTTAGGGAAATTGCAGATGAAAGTGTTCACAGAACAGAAACTAAAAATGAAGCGGTGTCGAGGCTGGGCACAAATGAAAGGTCTCGAGGAGTACTTTCCGAATCTGTGGACCTTATAGTCAAAAAGAATTTCAGACTTAGGAATTTTTTGCATTTTCTGAAGAATTATCGCTCAATTTTATGTAAATTGCAGATAAAAGCGTCCACAGAACAGAAGCTAAAAATGAAGCGGTGTAGAGGCTGGGCACAAATGAAAGGTCTCGAGGAGTACTTTCCGAATCTGTGGACCTTATAGTCAAAAAGAATTTCAGACTTAGGAGTTTTTTGCATTTTCTGAAGAATTATCGCTCAATTTTATGAAAATTGCAGATAGAAGCATCCACAGAACAGAAACTAAAAATGAAGCGGTGTCGAGGCTAGGCACAAATGAAAGGTCTCGAGGAGTACTTTCCGAATCTGTGGACCTTATAGTCAAAAAGAATTTCAGACTTAGGAGTTTTTTGCATTTTCTGAAGAATTATCGCTCATTTTTATGAAAATTGCAGATAGAAGCATCCACAGAACAGAAACTAAAAATGAAGCGGTGTCGAGGCTGGGCACAAATGAAAGGTCTCGAGGAGTACTTTCCGAATCTGTGGACCTTATAGTCAAAAAGAATTTCAGACTTAGGAATTTTTTGCATTTTCTGAAGAATTATCGCTCATTTTTATGAAAATTGCAGATAGAAGCATGCACAGAACAGAAACTAAAAATGAAGCGGTGTCGAGGCTGGGCACAAATTTAGAAATTAATTAAAAATTTGTTGCAATTATTTTTGTATTTTCTGTATTTATAATTTGAATTTACTTATTATTATTTTTTTGTATTTTAAAATCTTTTATCTAATTTATTTATTTTTTTTTAATACGTTAATTTTCAAAAATAAAAAAGTAATTTTTGTCCTGTAACAAGGTATGAATTTGAAAATAAAAATTAATTATTTGAAATAAAAAAATAGTGCTTTCGCGTTTTTCCTACAACCTACTACTTGTTGGTGTAAAATTAACTTAGTGCAGAATAAGCATAAACGAAATAATGGCCCTTGTGTACAAAAATATATGTTTTCCAACACCGGATTGCACTCTTCTGGCGCAGCATTATCTTAAAACAAAAAAAAATTCCTAAAAAAAAAGAAGTAGTAACGTTCGCATTTTGGGAGCGCGCAGTTAGTTCTTTGTCTTCTCACAAACACTTTACGCAGGATCGTGCTTCTCTTTCTCACTCTCTCTCTCCCTCTGCACGACTCTGCCGTACATGAAGAACATTTGTTAAATTTTTCGGTTTTTTGTAAAAGCTTTTAGAGCTTTCCTCAGTGAGAGCAAATGTAAAGCTAAAATCAATTCTAACAAATTCAATTCGAAAAATAGTGAGAGCATTGCTTGGAGTTAAAATTGAACCGAAGGTAATATACATGCACTGACAAAAAATTGTTGAATTCATATTATAAATACAGAAAATACAAAAATAATTGCAACAAATTTTTAATTAATTTCTAAATTTGTGCCCAGCCTCGACACCGCTTCATTTTTAGTTTCCGTTCTGTGGATGCTTTTATCTGCAATTTCCATAAAATTGAGCGATAATTCTTCAGAAAATGCAAAAAATTCCTAAGTCTGAAATTCTTTTTGACTATAAGGTCCACAGATTCGGAAAGTACTCCTCGAGACCTTTCGTTTGTGCCCAGCCTCGACACCGCTTCATTTTTAGTTTCTGTTCTGTGAACCCTTTCATCTGCAATTTCCATAAAATTGAGCGATAATTCTTCAGAAAATGCAAAAAATTCCTAAGTCTGAAATTCTTTTTGACTATAAGGTCCACAGATTCGGAAAGTACTCCTCGAGAACTTTCATTTGTGCCCAGCCTTGACACCGCTTCATTTTTAGTTTCTGTTCTGTGGATGCTTCTATCTGCAATTTCCATAAAATTGAGCGATAATTCTTCAGAAAATGCAAAAAACTCCTAAGTCTGAAATTCTTTTTGACTATAAGGTCCACAGATTCGGAAAGTACTCCTCAGGACCTTCCATTTGTGCCCAGCCTCGACACCGCTTCATTTTTAGTTTCTGTACTGTGAACCCTTTCATCTGCAATTTCCCTAAAATTGAGCGATAATTCTTCAGAAAATGCAAAAAATTCCTAAGTCTGAAATTCTTTTTGACTATAAGGTCCACAGATTCGGAAAGTACTCCTCGAGAACTTTCATTTGTGCCCAGCCTTGACACCGCTTCATTTTTAGTTTCTGTTCTGTGGATGCTTTTATCTGCAATTTCCATAAAATTGAGCGATAATTCTTCAGAAAATACAAAAAACTCCTAAGTCTGAAATTCTTTTTGACTATAAGGTCCACAGATTCGGAAAGTACTCCTCAGGACCTTCCATTTGTGCCCAGCCTCGACACCGCTTCATTTTTAGTTTCTGTACTGTGAACCCTTTCATCTGCAATTTCCCTAAAATTGAGCGATAATTCTTCAGAAAATGCAAAAAATTCCTAAGTCTGAAATTCTTTTTGACTATAAGGTCCACAGATTCGGAAAGTACTCCTCGAGAACTTTCATTTGTGCCCAGCCTTGACACCGCTTCATTTTTAGTTTCTGTTCTGTGGATGCTTCTATCTGCAATTTCCATAAAATTGAGCGATAATTCTTCAGAAAATGCAAAAAACTCCTAAGTCTGAAATTCTTTTTGACTATAAGGTCCACAGATTCGGAAAGTACTCCTCAGGACCTTCCATTTGTGCCCAGCCTCGACACCGCTTCATTTTTAGTTTCTGTTCTGTGGACGCTTTTATCTGCAATTTCCATAAAATTGAGCGATAATTCTTAAGAAAATGCAAAAAATTCCTAAGTCTGAAATTCTTTTTGACTATAAGGTCCACAGATTCGGAAAGTACTCCTCGAGACCTTTCGTTTGTGTCTAGCCTCGACACCGCTTCATTTTTAGTTTCTGTTCTGTGGATGCTTTTATCTGCAATTTCCATAAAATTGAGCGATAATTCTTCAGAAAATACAAAAAACTCCTAAGTCTGAAATTCTTTTTGACTATAAGGTCCACAGATTCGGAAAGTACTCCTCAGGACCTTCCATTTGTGCCCAGCCTCGACACCGCTTCATTTTTAGTTTCTGTACTGTGAACCCTTTCATCTGCAATTTCCCTAAAATTGAGCGATAATTCTTCAGAAAATGCAAAAAATTCCTAAGTCTGAAATTCTTTTTGACTATAAGGTCCACAGATTCGGAAAGTACTCCTCGAGAACTTTCATTTGTGCCCAGCTTTGACACCGCTTCATTTTTAGTTTCTGTTCTGTGGATGCTTCTATCTGCAATTTCCATAAAATTGAGCGATAATTCTTCAGAAAATGCAAAAAACTCCTAAGTCTGAAATTCTTTTTGACTATAAGGTCCACAGATTCGGAAAGTACTCCTCAGGACCTTCCATTTGTGCCCAGCCTCGACACCGCTTCATTTTTAGTTTCTGTTCTGTGGACGCTTTTATCTGCAATTTCCATAAAATTGAGCGATAATTCTTAAGAAAATGCAAAAAATTCCTAAGTCTGAAATTCTTTTTGACTATAAGGTCCACAGATTCGGAAAGTACTCCTCGAGACCTTTCGTTTGTGTCTAGCCTCGACACCGCTTCATTTTTAGTTTCTGTTCTGTGGATGCTTCTATCTGCAATTTTCATAAAATTGAGCGATAATTCTTCAGAAAATGCAAAAAATTCCTAAGTCTGAAATTCTTTTTGACTATAAGGTCCACAGATTCGGAAAGTACTCCTCGAGACCTTTCATTTGTGCCTAGCCTCGACACCGCTTCATTTTTAAATATTTTATTCTCGATTTAAATGTAGAGTTAAGGGTTTCAAAGTTTTTCAACGTAAATTTTAATTAGGTTTTTATTTAGCGATTTGATTTTAAATTTGAAATTTGTAGGGAAAATTATGAAATTTGATGAAAACTAATATAATTTAGTTTACCTTTAATTTTCTCTGGTTTACTACTCCCTCTCTCTATCTCTTCCTCTCTCTCTTTCTCTCTCTCTCTCTTTATTAACCCTTTGTGAACCGGAGAAAAAATCACCTTGGTTTGTGTCTTTGCTAATTAAATTTAAATTTATCTTGACGGACATCTACTTCTTAAGGTTATTATATATTAAGTTTGTCATTCCATTTGTAACACCTCGAAATATACATTTTAGACCCTACAAAGTATATACAGGGTTGCCCATATTCGATGGAACCATCTGGCAACGCCATAACTTTTGACAGAGATGTCACATCGCTTAATGACATACCGCGTTTGAAGCTTCAGTCCAAGCAGATTTGTACCATGAACCAATACACGTCACGCGAAATATTTGAAATTTACATTCAACAGAAGAAGTCAATTGTGAAAACTTTTAAAACATTAAAAAATGTGAGAAGTGCGCCTTCTAAGAACACCATTGAGCGTTTATACGAAAAATTTTCCACTGGTAAGGCTCTTTCTAATCCGAAGAGGCCATATAAAAGTCGACCAAGGCGATCGGCCGAGAATATCGGTGCCGTACGAGCCAGTGTTGAGAGGTCCCCAAGAACATCCCAAAAACGCCGTTCTCAGCAGTTGGGCATGGCTCGGTCCACTTTACAACGGATTATTCTCATTGATTTGCATTCGTTCCCGTACAAAATTCAATTGACGCAAAGAATGTTGCCTGCGGACAGGCCTCGTCGATTGGATTGGGCCCAAAGGTCCGTCGAATATGGGTAACCCTGTATATTCTTAATCAGCATAAAATTCTATGTCGATTTAGCTATGTCCGTCCGTTTGTCCCTCTATCCGTCCGTGGAAATCCCTCTAGCTTCCGAACGAAATGAAAATGGGCCATGTAGGTCCACGTCTTCGTATAGACCGCATATAACGGTACCTCCGGATATTCGGTATTTTGATGATTTTAGCTACATTATTAACCTGAATTGTTTCAAATTTGTTATTTGAAGCTCGTAATTGATACTACGGCCTATGATAGAATATTGTATGTGCAGGTCCACGTCTTCGTATAGCCCCCATATAACTTTACCTACCAATATTCGGTATTTTGATGATTTTAGCTACATTATTCACCGGAAATGGTTTAAATTTGGTATTTGAATTTCGTAATGGATTGTACAGCCTAAGACAGATTATTGTATATGCAGGTCCACGCCTTCGTTTAGCCTCCATACAACAGCACCTCCCGATATTCGGTATTTTGATGTTTTTAGCTATATTATTCACCGGACTTGTTTCAGGTTTGGTATTTGAAGTTTGTAATATATTGTACAGCCTGAGACAGAATATTGTATGTGCAGTGTTGCCCTTTCATTCAGTTTTCGCGGTTTTCAATTATTTATTCAAAATAAATGCAACAAGTTGTTTGATATTTTATTGTTTCGATACTAATTCTGACATTACAAGCCAAACAGGTAGATCTCAATACTTGCAATTTTTTCAAAGTTGACCTACCTTCTCTTCGTTGTACCATGTTTTTATGAGTTTAGCTACAAGTTTCGCATTTGAATATTGTAATGGCTTTTGACAAAAGTTGCCTATGCAGTTCCACGTCGTCGGTATTTTTAATATTTTATTAGAATTTTTAACGGATTTTTTTCTTTTTTTTTTTGTAAATTGCTAAATTTGTTCCGATTGGTGTAGGGTATTCAAAGTTCGGCTCGAATTTACTGCTTTTTAACTTGTTTAGGTTTGTTTATAAAAAACAGTTTGTGAGCCTTGGTTGGTCTCTTTGAATGAAAACCGTTTCAGGACCAGGTTGGTCGATCACTGACTCAGACTATAGATATTTATATTATTTCTGAACAGTTTTCATCTATTGAATGTCTGGGAAATGGTTTCACAGGACATTTTTGGCTAAGTCAGAGTCGGAGTATACCTAGTCCATCTGACCGCCCGTCTATCCGTCTGGACAGCTCTGGGGTACATCATAACCCCCAAAGGGGAACTATATCTGATTTGGTCCAAACTGGGTAAATTGTAATATTTCTAGCAAAAGTATATTAAGCCTCGGAATGGCTATGTCGTTGGACATCATAAAAAAACCCCTTTTGGACGAGATTAACTAGCGAGATGTCAAACCTCTCTATTCATCGACATACAGTATAACAGATAAAAACTAATTTAATCAATTTTTAATACATGAAAGACATATCTCTGTGAAATTATTGTTGGTCAAGAAGTAGTACCGCCTATGCTGTTGAACCCACATAGAAAATTTAAGAAAATATGAATACAGGGTGAGATGAAAAGCTGCAACCAACTTCAGACTGCTGTCATTACTAAGCCACTCGTCCGACATTCCATTATTCCAGTGACAGCTTATTATATTATTTAAAAGATTACAAAAGCATTTTGGTGAGAATTTTTCAGAAAAAAAGTTATTCGTGATGAAATTCAAGCGTGATAGTGGGATTTTTATATATTTGTCTGGAAAACCACAAATTGCTATCGTTAGAGCACTCCAGTATTTAAATGTGAATAAATCATTTGTGTCTCTTACTATCGCTCGTTACCGTGATACTGGTAGCGTAGCCCGAAGTGGACGGAAGAAAACAGCAACATCAGCAGAAATGGTTCGAAAAATGGCTCGTGAGCTGAACATATCGCAATTCGGGCAGCGTGTGACGGTTTCATCTGTCCTAGACTGTAGTACCCAGTAGTGTCTTCAAATACGAAATTTGAAACAATTCCGGTTGCTAAAATCGTCAAAACAACGAATATGGGGAGGTAGGGTTATAGGAAAGGTATTTCTTAATGGGAACAAATTTTACCTAAAATTGTTACTAAAACAGCCAAAAAACCATAAGTTTGTCGGTAGAGTTATATGGGTGCTATACGAAAACATCCACCTATATAGCCCATTTTCCATACCAAAAGTCCTGGAAAACTAACACACATCTGAGTAAAATTTTATCAACCCACTTTGTTTCGTTCGGAAGCTAGAACCATTTCCATAGACCGATATTTCCCCCGTCGCGGTATTCACCTTACTATGGGAGACCCATCTAGCGGTCGGTTTCATTATTAAATAACTGTTCTCATTTCTATACGGTGTATTTCACCTTAGCTATTCAATACTCACCCCATCTCATTTCGTTTTTTTCCCATCCCATAGAAACACTCAAAGCAAGAATACAGTTCCACCACTGTGGAGAGTACAACATCGCCATCTAGTAACTATAGTGAAGAACCATCACTCAAGCAGGCAACTCTCCACGGGCAACCACAACAGTTGTTGGTAAAGACACAAACCAGTCAACAACAACCGCCTCCCTTAACAATGGCTGCAGAACCAAAATCGCAAACTATGACTGCTGCCAGCACTGCTTCGCAAGATGATGACGACGACGACGAGGAAGATGATGAATATGTAAGTACTTCGTCTGTATTTAATAATTGAAGTAATTAATGTGCAATTTTACTTTTTCTTTCAAGGATCAATCCGAAAGACGTGTTGGCTTTCAAGTTGAACATGATGATGAAGAAGATTTCCGCAACAGACCACCGAAACTACATAGACGGTAATAAAATTAAAAAAAAAAAATAT
Organism: Musca domestica; assembly: GCF_030504385.1. Lineage (NCBI taxonomy): Eukaryota > Metazoa > Arthropoda > Insecta > Diptera > Muscidae > Musca > Musca domestica. Next base: position 992,627 of record NW_026712356.1, on the reverse strand, counting down.
ATTTTTAATTGTGGCGAATTTTATTGATATTTTCATTTTGATTTTTTGTTTTCATAGGGACACCCCTCATCATCTGAAAAATAAACGCGTCCAACATGGCATCAGCAACAAAAAAGATCATGAAATCCTAACCAATGCTCTGCAACAGGAAAAGAAAGTACAACAGTTGCCCACTGTTGTACAATCGCCCATTGCTGAGAATCCCTCAGAAATAGAACCAGAATCCCAAGGGAACAATCTCCCAGCTCCCTTTGATGCATCGCTGTCGCCCATTGCCGTTAAACCGCAAGCAGCAGAAAGCGCCCAAACCACAGGGGCGGCCATCAGTGCTGATGGTGAGTACGCACAACAAAAATTACAACTCAATGCCAATTGAGTTAATTATGGTGATGGGTCATAAACGTGTTATTTTTCTTATTTTTATTTTGCTTTAAAATCACAAACAACAGTATAATTCTTCCCCTCCATCCTGATTTCCTTTCTGCTATCCCCAAATGAATTTTCTATTTTATAAAACAAAGCCATATTTATATTTGAAAGTGAACTACAGAAGGTTCCCTCATCATGACCATTGGAAGTGAAGTATGGTGACGGACAATATTCCTCCTTTTTGTTTTATTTTTAATATTTATTTCTTAATTAGTTAAGCTTATTGTGTTTTTTGTTCAGTTTGTAATTATTTGGTTTTTTTATTTGAAATTTTCTTTATTTTGCTTAAGTTAATGTTTTTTTTATTGTAAGAAGTATTATTATTTGTTTTCTTAGATTATTGGATTATTTTATGTGTTTATCACACCACTTCTTTTGTTATATTTTCTCTTTTAACTTATTATAGTTAATTGTTGTCCACATTCTTATAATTTTTAATAAATAAATGAATACTATTTATTTTACATTTTTGATTGTAATTTTAGATTTCTTTTATTTTTTCAATATAATGGAATTTGAAATACGTTTTCTAACAGAAACCCAAAGACATTTTTTCCATATAAAAATAAATTCCTTTTATTTAACTGTAAGAAGAGTACCTTAGTGATATATGACAGTTTTGTTTTCATAAAAAATGACATAGTTACTGAACATTTTACAGGGATTCAGTTTCTGAGGGTCATTTAAAATGAAGGGTATATTAGTTTTCTTATTTAGTTTGTTACTCGTATTACCGTATTTTTTTTTAATGATAAAACCAGTGAATGAGCGATATGCTATATTTGTGGGTGCTCTCTTTGTTTTGCCCGTAAGTTTTACCTGATAAACTTTACACAATAAAGTACATGTTCTGCAACATAATTTAATTTGGAGTCCCCATGGAATATACCTATATATTTTAGATACGTGTACAATTCCGGTCATGACCGTTTATAAGCCTTTTGGAGTTAAAATGGTTGGATTGACACCTATTTAGTGGAACAAACTCGGAGATGGGCAATATCGCTCCACTCTCTGTTACATTTTCCACAAAAGGTCAAAGATTACAAAGATAATAACTTACCTCATAGAATGAAAAGGTTCAAAAATAAAGAATATCGGACCAATCCTTCTTCCAACTCCCTCACAAACGGTTAAGATTATTATATTTTTAATCCGCTATGATCTAGTGCCCACGACGCTCATAAAATATGAAATGTTCATTCCATTAATTTCTAACTTGGCACATCCCAATATTTCTTACAACACAAGACCGCCATCATTTTTTTTTATTTTTATGGAATGAAAGCAACAAATGTCGGAAATAGCATCAAATTTTAGTTTAGTTTTAGATTTGTTCGAATTGGTCACCTTTGGCACGAATTATGGCCCTCAAAGGGCCAATGAAATTGTCACGCACTGCCCGAATGTTGCTCTGCGGTATTTTGACCCATTTACGGCAAAGCGCTTGCTTGATGTGATCGACACTTTGGTACTTTCTGGTGCCAACCTTGCTTTCCAAAATACTCCAGACACAATGGTCCAACGGATTGGTACCCGGAGATTTTGGCTTCCATTGTGCGCTGGAAATTAAGCGAAGAATCTCATTTTGTAGCCATTCTTGGGTGGCGCGTGCTGAGTACGATGGTGCTGAGTCCTGTTAGAATGTCCAAGGTCTGCGGCCAAAGTGTTTGCGTGCCCAAGGCTTTAATACACCCTCCAGATTATTTTCGCGATAATATTTGGCATTAATTCTGATGCCACGGTCGATTAATACGAGCGGAGAGCGACTATCAGCTGTTATGGCGGCCCACACCATCATCATGGCCGGCGCTTGAGTTCTGGTGGCCAACCGAAGGTGCACATTTTTAGCTGACCTCTTTGGCAAGTAAACACGATCATTTTGTTTGTTTACAAACTGCTGGGCAACGAATGGTTTGTCCAATCGAAGCAACTCTTTAGCTCTTTTGCGTCTATTTTCTTTCTGTTGCGATGTAAATTCTTGCACTTTTTGGAATTTAAAAGACTTTATCCCGAGCTCATTTTTCAATATTTGCCGAATGGAATATTGCGATATGTTCAGCTCACGAGCCATTTTTTTTTTGGCCAATGCAACGCGGTTTTCGATCAAGTCGCTTTTCTACTTTTCGAACCATTTCTGCTGATGTTGCTGTTCTCTTCCGTTCACTTCCTTGACGTCGGGCTACGCTACCAGTATCACGGTAACGAAAGTACGAGACATAAAGGATTTATTCACATTTAAATGCTGGAGTGCTCTAACGATACCCACTTGTGGTTTCCAGCAAAATATAAAGAAGTCACACTATCACGCTTGAATTCCATCGCGAATAATTTTTTTTCTGGAAAATTCTAACCAAAATGCTTTTGTACGCTTTTAAACAATATAATGAGCTGTCACTGGAATAATTTTAACAGCTGTCGGACGAGTGGATTAGAAATGACAGCAGTCTGAAGCTGGTTGCAGTTTTTTCATCTCACCCAGTATATTCTTTAAAAAAATTTCTGTCACAGAAAAAATACCTGAGTCGCTGAAGACTAATATTTTATAGGAAAATACTCAGTCACTGAGTAAAAAATTTACCATTCTTGTATAACGTATAGGAAAAAGACGTAAGTAATTGAAGACTGATTTGTTCTTTGAATAAAAGCGTTCAGTCCATGAAGAAGGATCCCCGACCCCGACTTTTTTTTATAAAAAAATACCTCAGTCAATGAAGACTGATTCTTTTTCTTTTGAAAAAAAATCCGAAGTTTCTGAGAATTGATTTTTTTTCTATACAAAATCCTCTACCGCAGAAGAAGGATTTTAGGAAAATTGGCGCAGTGGACCCATATTTTATAGGTCATATACTCGGCCACATAGTTACAAATTGATTTGTTATTGAAGACGGATAGGAAAAAAATCTTTGAAAAAAGCGCTGAGTAAATGAAGACAATTGAAGAAATGAAATTTCTCGTTTATTGAGAACTAACTTCTTCTAATTTCCAATGTTTTCAACAATCAAATCAATCATTTGTCTTATTTTGATCCATGAAAATTAATATTTCATATTTAATGACAAGACAGTTCAAAACCCATTGACTTATGAACCAAACCAGACCATGGCTGTTGGAACCCCCAAAGAAATAAAAAAACCAACCTCAACAAGTGGAAAAATGTAGAACAAACTACAAAGACATCATTTAACATTTTTTTATCATTTATTACGTTTTATTTTTTCTGTTGTTTTTTATGTCTTGTGTTGTTGCTATTGGGAATAGACCCATTGCTGCAGCTAAAAGAAATTGTACAACAACATCAACAACTGCAAAAGAAAAACTATTGAACACTTGCCATAAAAGTAATTGCCACAAAAACGATGATAATGACGACGGCGATGATGATGATGATAACGACTAAGTGCTCACTCGCTCAACTTTCGTTGCAATGCCCCTTCTTCTTCACACCTGATCATCAAAGTTCAAAGTTGTTGATTTGTAGTTCATAACCTGGCCGATGTGGCGTGTGCACACACATTGCATGCCGCCTAGGCTGGCTGGCTGGTCTGGCTGTTTGCTGCCACTGTTCAAGTAGCGATGATTACCAACCAAGACCTGGATAATATCAAGACAAACATCTCCCTCATCGATAAATGACATATGGTGGCTTTGTTCGTGTGGCGGCATGCTACCAATTGTTATCGATTGTTTGATTTGGAAATTGTGCAAATGTGTGTGTGGGTGGGGGATGGGGGAGGGTGGAGGTTTAGGGAATTATTTCTGTTCTTTGTTCGTGCTTTGTGTTGGCACACAAGAAAAAAGAAGGAGAAGAAGATGAGGAAATCAATAAACAAATACTGTTTGAGTTGATGTTCGCCATGCAACAGTTCCACATGCTTAACATGGTGGCATAATGGGGGAAACGAGTCCCCTTTCCATACCCAACAAATATTTCACAAAAGAAGACATGCTTCCTGACTCATCAGATTACCTACCATCCAATTGGAAATTGCACTACCAAGAATTGTTTGTTGTTATTTTCCGGCATGTAACTCGTTTCAGTTATGTGACAAGAGATATATTTTCCGTCACACTACTTCTGGATGGTTCAATGTTTTTTTATTCTTCGTTTTTACATTTCTGCGCAAATGTTTATTTGTTTATTTTGTATTTCTATGTTTTCATTTCTTTGTTATTCAAAAAAAAAAAAAAAAAAACATAAATATTGGTAAAACACGGAGGGTGTTACCACGGTTTCGGGAATAAAGGTATCACTTAGGACTGATTTTTTATCCCCTCCACCATAGTATGAAGGTTATATTAAGTTTGTCATTCCGTTTGTAACAACTCGAAATATACAATTTAGACCCCAGAGAGTATATATATTCTTGATCAGCATAAAATTCTATGACAGAAAATTGTCTGTGCAGGTCCACGTTTTGCTATACACCATGTAATAGTACCTCCCTATATTCGGTATTTTGAGGATTTTTATGATGAAAGTCCACGTAGTCGTGTAGACGATAATGTAACGGCTACATTCGGTATTTTTTAGATTATAACGGATTTTATTTTTTTGAAAATTGTACAATTCGTTCCAAATGGTGGAGGATATTCCAACGCACACCTTTTTTTATATAAAAAAATTCTCAGCCGCTAAGGACTGATTTTTTCTATAGAAAATCCTCAGTATCTGAGCACTGCTTTTTTTTCTATAGAAAAAATCCTTACTCACTGATGACTGATTTTTTTCTATAGGAAAAATTCCTCAATCACTGAAGACTGATTTTTCTATAAAAAAGGTGTAAGTTCAGCCGGGCCGAACTTTCAATACATGATAGTTATTTTTTTTCCAGAGAAGACTAGTTAATTGTATTCTCTTCTGAAAAGGCCTGTTGAATGGTATTCTATGAAGAAGACCAGTTTAAAGTCTTCTATACACAGAAATCCACTAACAGTTCCTTCATTGAGAGAAAACAGGATAAAGCTGCTGCTCTATCCAAAAAAGACCCTTTAGAAAGTGTTCTATCCATAATGTAGAAGTCCTTCTATCCAAGAAAGACCTGTAGAAGGCTTATCAAGGGAAGACCTGTTAAAAGTCTCCTATCCCGAGACACCAATTGAAGGTCTTCCGTTAAGTGATCTCTTAATCGCATTCTACTCAAAGAACACCAGTTTGATGTTTCTATTCACAAGAAACCCTGTAAAAGGTCCTCCAATCAGGGAAGATCCGATAAATGTGCTCTATCTGAAAAAAAATTTCGAAAGCTCCAATTAGATAGTAGTTCATGTGGAAGACATTCTACCCAGAGGAGACCTGTTGATTACCATCTATCAAGAGAACACCTGTTGAAGGCATACTAAAGGGAAGACATACTTAAGGTATTTTATTCACACCCAAAGAACATCTTCTTTTTAGAAGACTTCTATAGGTCCTTTATCGAAATAAAACCTGTTAAAGGTCCTTTATCCAACAAATACCTGTTATAGATCTTCTATCTAGACAAGACTTGTTGATGACCTTCTATCCAGAGAACACCAGTAAAAGGCCTTCTGTTTAGTGGCCTCTTAACCGAATTCTAATGCAAGAAGACCTTAAGATATTTTATTCAGAGAAGACCCAAAGAAGAGGACTTCTAGAGATCTTTTATCAAAAGAAGAGTTGTTAAAGGTCTTCCATCCAACGAATAACTACTATCCAGAGAAGGATCGTAGGTATCTATGGAAGGCATTTATTTATTGAAAGACTGTTATTCAGAGAAAGCCTGTTAAGGCTTGTAAAAACCTTCTCTCCATTGATGACCCATTGAAGGTCCAAAGAAGAATGTAAAATAAGATTCCAAAGGGAAATCTGTTGATCTCCCCTAAAAAAGATTCCAAAGGGAAATCTGTTGAATGTCGCCAATAGTTAGAAGACATATTGTTTTCCTTCTATCCAGGAAAGACCTCTTAGAGACTCATATGAGTCCAATAGAAGACCGTCATAAGAACATCAACCAATAGAAGACCCATGGGAGGCAGGTATTTAGATGATAACTAAAAAAGGGTAATCTATTCAAAGAGGACCTTTTAAAAACCATTTAGCTTGAGTTGACTTCTATATAAGACTTTTTAAATGCATTCTGTCCACTGATGACCTATTGAAGGTCATCTCTCCAAAGATTTGACTTGTTTGAAGGTCCCTAGAAGACTTTTTAAAAGCCTTCTGTCATCTGAAATCTATCCAATGAAAATCTGTTGAAGGTCTTCAATCTTTAGAGAACATGTCATTGGCCTTCTTCATAAAGTCATATTGAAAACCAGCATACAGACTTCCACCTATAGAGGCCTTGTTGGATGGATTGCAGGTATTGAGAGGCCTTTTATCCCTAGAAATCCGGGGAAGGTAGAAAGTTTGTTTTACTATAACAAATCCTTTGGATCTGATCATAATAAATCTGAACTAAGTCGTTTGTCCTTAGAAGCCTCTTTAAGGGTTCTGCGGTTGGTTTTTATTTTTTCCATTGAAAGCCTGTATATGCTATATTGCCATTTAATGACCTGTGTCAGGTCTTCTCTCCATGGAAAACCTGGTTAGTTATTTAATTTATAGTAGACCTGTGTAAAGTCCCCAACCTCTAGAGCCCCTATATATTTTTTCGTGATTGGAGAGATATTTTCTCAGAAAATTCGTAGATATGGCAGCCTGTAAAGATTTTCCTATTCAAAGGGTGCTATTTTCAACACACGAACTACGGATTATTACCGACTGAAGAGGGATTGTGTCTGCTTCATTTGTTTCCAACGTATTTCGCAATGGTAGGGGACTTCTTCTGGGTTCTGTTTTGCAACACAACAAACTTATGTGAAATATATACCAAACACATGTATGTGTAGGTGGTGTGTGCTTGTGTGTGTCGAATTTCAGCTGTTCTGGTTTGCATGTGTATTTATTTGTTTTGCATGTAATCGATGCTCTTCTGGTTGATGGCGCGGCTGCATGTACCATCAGCAACAGCCATAGGCGTTGTTCAGGTCTGATGTTGCCATTTCCCTCCCCCCCATTTGGTATTTTTCCTTTCCTATCTTTGCTGTTGCTGCTTCTTCTACCTTCGCTTCGTCTGTCAGCCTTGGGCTCATCGTTTATTTACAATTCATAATCAGTCACCACTCTGTTAAGAAGGGTGAAGAGTGAGGGTGAACGAGGGAAATGGGGGTTGTAACCGAGAATGATAGCAGGTTGAAATCAATTCCAATGATTTTAACGACGTCAGCGGGTGACTGAGTAAGTGGGCAATTACGCTACATGCGAATGTGTGTACGTTCGCTCCATTAATTTCCTTTTAGCTATGCGAGTTGCTGTTTTCATTTTTTTCTGGCTTTGCCCCCATTTTGGCCCTATGCATTTTCATTAACCAGGTAGTACAACATACGTGCGCGTATGTATGTATGTATTTAAGTGTGTATTACGCTGTGTTGCATCTGCTGTCAAATCTTTGTGCGTGTGTGCAAATCTTTGTTGGTATTTGTTTACATTTTATACTTGGCTGTAATTAATTATGGTTAAACGTTTAATAAACTCCAACCGAGTATCATTAACTTGATTAAATTTCTTCATTACCGGTGGTTGTTGTTATCAACAACAAAAAGACAGAGAGAGAGAGAGGAAAAGGGAAGTAGCATAAAATATATTTAATTTAATAAAAATTGATAAGTGGCGGTAATTGTTAAATTAGTATTAGGATGTCACTGGAGTAGGAGAATTATAATTCTTTTTATTATTTTGGAATATGGAATAGTGAAAATTTATGTTTGAAAATGTGTATTTTTGGCAGATTTGCTCATTTTCACTGGGGAGCGAAACTTGCACGCGAGCAGGATTGCTCGAAGTGTGAAAGCACTCCTGAATCACTCCTGTCATTAGAGTTGGAGCAGAATTACTCAAAATAGAGCAAGAGAGACCTCAATATCAAATTTCAGGATTCCAGCGCTATCCCTTCACTCAATATCAAATTTAGTACCATCAGTACTTTTCGTACAAATATAGGACACATTTCCAAAATTACCTCCATATCTCAATCCTGAATGTAACAGAGACCTCAATATCGAATTTCGGGATTCCAGCCCAATGCCAAATTTAATACTATTTAGTACTTTTCGTACAATCATAGTACACATTTCCAAAACCAGCTCCATATCTCAATCCTAGATTCTAACAGAAACCTCAATATCAATTTTTTTTCAAATTTAGTGTTTGTACAAATAGAGGACGCCTTTCCATATCTTGACCACAGATACCTATATTGACATCCATATTAAAATTTCAGGATTTCAGCTTTATTTCCTCACGCAATTACAAATTTTGTACAATTTAGTACTTTTCGTACACATTTACAAAGCCACCTCCATATCTCAATCGGGATTCCAGCCCCATCTCATCACTGAATACAAAATTTAATACCACTTACACTTTTCGTACAATTATAGTACACATTTCAATTCCAGATACCAACAGGGAACTCAACATCAAATTTCGAGATTACAGCTCTATCCCTTCACCCAATACCAAATTTAGTTTCATTCAGTGCCTTCCAACTTAATCCAAATTAGTAAAAAAGGAGGAAGAGGGTTGGAAGGAGGGTGATGGGATAGGCATGGAAAGGGGGATAGAAGAGTAGTTTGAGGGGGAAAGGGGGGGGGGGTGATCTTGTACAAAAAAACTACACATACATAGAAGGACAACAACGGAATGATGAAAAAAGTTCGGCAAGAGTAGAATCTGCTCGATTTTGAACGAATTACCCTCCCACTCAAAAAAGAAGAAAAATATATCCTATTCGAGCGACATGAACAAATTTAAATTTCTCAAGTTTTTTTTCTGCTCCCAGGAGCGGTCCCGTTCGAATTCGAATGAGTTTAACTCTTTGTATAAATTCGAGCGAGTTTTTCGGGTGGTCAGATTTGTGGTTCACTAAATGTTTCTCAACAAAACTTGCTGGCTAGTCGCTAGCCGATTTTCCATCTAATTAAGGCCTTCTAAATGTCCCCTATTCATAGGATACTTGTTACAAGTTTTCTATTCATAGAAGACCTGTTGAATGTCGCCTATCCATAAAACCTTCTATTCTCGGAAAGTCTATTTCTAGAGTACCTGCTACGAGTTGAAGGTCTTCTAACCATGAAGTCGTAATATACTTGTTGAAGATCTCCTATGGAAGAACAATTAAATGGATAGAAGCCATGTGGTCGTAATATACCTGTTGAGGATCTCCTATCCTACTCGTTTCTTCTATCCATAAATGACCTTCTAAGGGTCTCTTACTTAGAGAATACCTTTCGAAGCTCTTCTATTCATAAAATATCTCCCAAAAGGTCTTTCATACATGGAGGAACTGTTGAGGGTTTTGTATCCATTAAGTCGTGATATACTTTTTTTCAATATACTATCCACAGAAGACCTTTTCTTCTACATAGAAGACCTTTTGAGGGTTTCTATCTAAAGGATATCTCTTGTAGCTCTTCTATTCCTTGCTTTCCAACGGATTGGTATCCGGAGATTTTGGTGGCCATTGTGCGCTGGAAATGAAGCGAGGAACCTCATTTTGTAACTATTCTTGGTTGGCGCGTTCGAGTGCGATGGTGCTGAGTCATGTTGAAATGTCCAAGAACTGCCGCCAAAATGTTTGCGTGCCCAAGGCTATAATACACCCTCCAGAATATTTTTGCGACAATATTCGGCATTTATTCTGATGCCACGGTCGATTAATACGACCACTCGGCTTTTATGGCTGCTCACACCATCACCATGGTCTGCGCTTGAGTTCTGGTGACCAAACGAAGGTGCACATTTTCAGCTGAACTCTTTGGCAGTTAAGCACGATCATTTAGTTTGTTTTCAAACTGCTGGACAAAGAATGTTTTCTTATCGGAGTAAACCAAATTCGGCAGTTCACCCCTTTAGGCCAAAGGAATTTCAATGACTTTATCCCGAGCTCGTTTTTCAATATTTGCCGAATGGAATATTGCGATATGTTCAGCTCACGAGCCATTTTTAGGCCACTGCGACGAGGGTTTCGATCAAGTCGCTTCTTTATTTTTCGAACCATTTCTGCTGATGTTGCTGTTTTCTTTCATCCACTTTCACGGTAACGAGCGATGATACGGAACACAAAAAATTTATTCACATTTAAATGCTGGAGTGCTCTAGCGATAGCCACTTGTGGTTTTCCAGCCAAATATAAAGAAATCACACTTGAATTCCATTTCGAATAACTTTTTTCTGGAAAATTCTCACCAAAATGCTTTTGTACGCTTGTAAACAATATAATGAGCTGTCACTGTAATAATTTTAACAGCTGTCGGACGAGTAGCTTAGAAATTACAGCAGTCTGAAGTTGGCTGCAGTTTTTTCATCTCACCCTGTATACACATCCTCTCCTCTGTTACTTCCTTCCCCCATAAAAGGGAAATAAATTTAATTATTCAAAACTCTCAGAAGCCTACCTGCCCTATCCGATTCGGCTGAACTATGTTTAGGTTATTGGTGCATAGGTTTCTGTTTACGGAACCAACCATTGACACATCAGATTTTTAAGGTTATGACATCCAACTACCGATTAACCAGTTATTTTATTTGTTCAATTTTAAGAAATTCCGTTGCCGAAACCTTAAAGTAAGTTTTCCAATGTTTGTGTAGAAAACGCACACTTACGTACCTTTCTCAACAAATGGAACGAAACATAACATCTGTAAAATGTCAATAAAAAGGAACAAAAGAAATGGCAAAGGAGCAATAAAAAAAATAAAACCAACTGAAAGTTTTTCAAGAATTTAGTTATGGTAAAGTTATAACATGGCCAAAACATCTTACCAACAAAATTATAGCAAATTAGGCCAATTGTTTTGTTTGGGGTTTACCAGCAACAAAATACATGATTCACAAAGGTCAGCACACAAATGGTGGTGGGTGACCTTTTGAACTGTTGATGTTTTGGCTTAAATTCCAAAAAAAAAAAGAAAATCTTAAATTTTGTGGCTTATTTGCACGAAGTTTTTTTTTTCTAACAAAACATTTTGGTTTTTGTACAAGTCTATTGGTGTGCCTTCTTTTGATGGCAAATAACCATTAATGCGTATACCAAAATGTAAACAGAAGGAAACGGGGAACCCTGTTGCAGAAAAAAGGTAAAACGAAAAAAAAAAAAATGAAAGCAAACAAATAAATGAACCAAAAGTGGAAATGTATGGTCCCAACGAACCGAGAATAGTAGAGAAGGGAAAGGAAGGAAAAAAGCAACGCAACAATTTCTGGTGACAATGAGTGATGTAAGGTAAACAATCATTACAACCTGAGAAGCTCGACATACAAACACACACCCATCCAACCACACCCACTTAAAGTTATAGACTCGATTTAAAGCTGAAAGGAAGCTTAGAAAATGTAGACAATCGAAACAGTACAGTGCGATGGAAATTACGTTTCTCAACGGAAAAATCCTGTCTCTCAAGACGCTATGGAAATTGATTTTCAGCCACTTTAGAACATATAAATTTTCTATAGTAGAAATTCCTCTGGTAATAGGAAAACCTTTGAAGAACGAACCAACAATCAATTTTTAGTTCAACCCTACAAACCAAAATGACATCTATATTTAATTGCACTATTTCAGTTCTAATCCTTTACGCAATCCCAAATTTAGTAAATTTAGTACCGTTAGTACAATTATAGTACACATTTCCAAAAACACCACCATATCTCAATCCCAGATTCTAACAGAGACCTCAATATCACATTTCGGGATTTCAGCCCTATACCATCGTCCAATGCCAAATTTAGTACCATTTAGTACTTTTCGTACAAATGAGATAAAAAAAAGTGCAACAAAGTCAAATACCATAATTTTTACATTTTTTTTTTCATTTTATTGAATGAAAGCAACAAATTTCGGAAATAGCATCAAATTTTAGAATAAGTTTAGATTTGTTCGAATTGGTCACCTTTGGCACGAATTATGGCCTTCAAACGGCCAATGAAACCGTCACACGCTGCCCGAATGTTGCTCTGCGATATTTGGCTCATTCCCGGCGAAGCGCTTGCTTGAGGTGATCGACACTTTGGTATTTTTTAGTGCCAGCCTTGCTTTACAAAATACTCCAGACACAATAGTCCAACGGATTGATATCCGTAGATTTTGGTGGCCATTGTGCGCTGGAAATGAAGCGAGAAACCTCATTTTGTAATCATTATTGGGTGGCACGTGCTGAGTGCGATGGTGCTGAGTCCTGTTGGTCTGCGGCCAAAATGTTTGCGTGGCCAAGGCTTCAATACACTCTCCAGAATATTTTCGCGATCATATTCAGCATTTATTCTGATGCCACGGTCGATTAATACGAACGGAGAGCTACCATTGGCTGTTATGGCTGCCCAGCAGTCAAATGACAACAGTCTGAAGTTGGTTGGAGTTTTTTCATTTCACCCTGTATATTACACATTTCCAAAACCCACATCCGAACAGAGACCTCAAAATCAAATTTCAGAATTCCAGCCCCATTTCTTCACTCAATACCGAATTTACTACCATTTAGCACTTTTCGTACCATTATAGTACATATTTACCAAACCACTTCCATATTCCAAACCGATATTTTAACAGAGACCTCCATATAAAATTTCGGGATTCGCGCCTTATCCCTTCACCCGATACTAAATTTAGTACCATTTAGTGTTTGAACCATGGAGTTGTTGGACCTTTTTTTTTGTTTCTCCATAGAAAAAAAAACATAATTTTATTGTGTATTTATTGGCCTAAACTTGTTCAGGCCATGCCTCTCCTGATACCAGTGTACTTAATTGCCAACGACGTGCCTAGGCTGCCGAGTAAACTTTTGTTTCATCTTGACCAAAATATTTATGGATTTTATTCATTCAAACATTCATTCAGACGTACATTTCGTCAGCGGTCTAGTGAGCACGTCATAACAAATTTTCGCCATAAACGTTTAGGCTATTTAAACATTTAATTATTGTCGTGTCTGCTTCATTGTTTGTTCTCTACGCCACACTTAAGTTAGCTAGCCAGCACCAGCTAGCTGGCTTGTCCGTTTGTTGTCTGAAACTTGAGTAAGATTATGACCAGAAATGGGAATGACACATAATGTTGGTTGGTTGGTTGGGCGTTTTTGAAATGTGCGATGGTGTTGCCTGCCACCACTTGGCAAATAGGCTGGGTCAATTTATTTGATATGGCGTTTACTTTTGTATGTCTGCTGTTGCAATTTTTTGTTGGGTAAATTCATCATAAAACGTGATCATTTTAAATGTCCAACAACAAATAATACCCCGAACTCCCAATGGCCTTTAAAACCGAAGCGAGGGTGGCAGCATGGTCTAGGTGAGGTTATGATGGATAATAAAAACTCATGAATAAAAAATAGACTGATGTGACATTTTTCATAGACAAAACATGTTTGGATTAGAATTATATATTTTAATTTGTAAAAAATAGTTGACTTTACATAATATTACGTTTAAGGATCAGAAAAACGGCCACAGGAACAGGACAGTTTAAAGATAAACTTTTAAAACCTGTCTACAGTTATTTCATTGATTAAAAGCACAAATTAAAATATAACCTTTTAGTCGGGCCACAGCACGGTCTGCGGCCAAAATGTTTGCGTGCCCTAGGTTTTAATACACCCTCCAGAATATTTTCGCGATAATATTCGACATTTATATTCATGCCACGGTCGATTAATACGAGCGGAGAGCGACCATTAGCTGTTATGGCGGCCCACACCATCACCATGGCCGGCGCTTGAGTTCTGCTGGCCTGCCGAAGGTGCACATTTTCAACTGACCTCTTTGGCATGTAAACATCTTTTGTTTGTTTACAAACTGCTGGACAACGATTGTTTTCTCATCGGAGAAAACCGAATTTGGCAGTCCAACACTTTCGGCCAAACGAAGCAACTCTTTAGCCCTTTGAGTCGGGGGTTTCGATCAAGTCGCTTCTTTACTTTTCGAACCATTTCTGCTGACGTTGCTGTTTTCTTCCGCCCCTTCCTTGACGTCGGTCTACGCTATTAGTATCGCGGTAACGAGCAATGGTACAAGACAAAAAAAGATTTATTCACATTTAAATGCTGGAGTGCTCTAACGATAGCCACTTGTGGTTTTCCAACCAAATATTAGGAAATCACACTTTCACGCTTGAATTCCATCATGAATACCTTTTTTTTCTGGAAAATTCTCACCAAAATGCTTTTGTACGCTTGTAAACAATCTAATGAGCAGTCATTGGAATAATTTTAACAGCTGTCGGACGAGTGGCTTGGAAATGACAGAAGTCTGAAGTTGGTTGCAGTTTTTTCATCTCGCCCTGTAGATTTATTTGAGACTACTTTCTTATCGACTTAAACTTGGTTTAGAATGTTCTCCTTGAAGTAATTATATCTTTCCAATATCACTTCTTGGTAGACCACTTTTTTGAGACTTTAACCACATATTCCCCAATAATCTTAGTTGAACTGGTTTTCTAAGCAAATAGTTTTTGGAATTTTTGTTTCTCAGAAAAAATATTTCTCGAAAATCGATATTGTACTGTTTTACAAAAATTGTTTTCACCTTGTAGTAGAGGGCATTCAAGTTGTTTTTTTTCATCTTTATATTGTTTTAAATGCAAGGGATTAGTTGAGTACATTCCCTTTTAAACGTATCATATTACAAGCTACCAATGTTTTCTATGCTAATTGAATTGTTATTTTATTCGCAGATTTTCTGCAATAATTAAGACGCATTAAAAGGGGTGAACGATTTACTTAGGCCAGGGTGCAAATAAAGAAGAACCCCTGAAATAACCACCTGTCGTACGCACACACTGTCACACACACACACTTGCATCCATTTTATGATGTTTATGTTGTAAAATGTTAATCGTATTACTTATACGTTGTCATAAAGTACCTATTGGTAAGGTATACAACCCATATATATTCCATCGATTTTATTTACCACCACATTTCCAAAACCATAGAGAAATATGGTGAGAGAGAGCGAGCGAGCAATGTTTGTTTTCCTACGACTTGTTGCAAAATATAATGTGATAATATTTTGTTGTTCTAAAGATAATTTCATTTAGCTGATAACAATCTACTGTACTATTGTAGTTGTAGTCGTTTTTATGGTTGCTATTCGAAAATATTGACTGTTATTCTCACAGTTTGTCAAATCGGCAAGTGAGCTCATCGTTTAGCTCTCATTAACATTGTGATGAGAACAACGCAGTTGTTTGTGTTGTATTTCTCAATGAAATAATTCAAACATTTGCTGTGTTTGTAGGCCTGTTTACATGCAATGGGGTTTGCTGCTTTTTTACTCTCTTCACACCCACACTTGGATATATTCTCCGGTTTTCATTGTATAACCCTACACTACTATGTTGGGTTTGCTGGAAACGATCTTTTGTTGGATTTGATTAAATTACCCTTTGAAACCCATCAATAACATTTTAAAATTTGTGAAATCGAGAGTTGCCTCCACTTGGAAGACCACTTGCCTCCACTCGTTGACCCAGTATTATATCGTCAGTAAAACACTTACATGAGACATAAAAATAAAATTAAAGCAGTAAGGAAGAGTCAAAAGTCGGGCGGGGCCGACTATATCTCTACACCACTATGAGTATTTAGTAGAGCTCCCGTAACAAAACATAGGATGAAACATATATACCATGAGAGTTATAGCTCTGAACCGCTTTTCACCAAAATTTGAAGCACTGGCTTTTAGCCTGAATTCCATCAGAAGTGCTAAAATTCAGTCAATTTTGGCTGATATTAGACACTTGGTGCACAATACGGGAGCTATATCCAAATCTGAACCGAGATTAACAAAATTGTAGACACCATTTTCTGAGGTGTATCTGATATCTGGAACATATATATGGGAGCTATTTTCACCAAATTTGAAGTTCTTGTATTTAGGATGAATTCAGTCGGAATTATTAAAATTCAGGTAATTTGGGCTGATATTAGTCATTTGGTGCACAATAAACCTTATATAGGATAAGTTTATATATGGGAACTATATCCTAATCTGATAGGATCTCGTTAAAATTTGAACGAGGTATTTTGAGCTTCATATGTTGTCTGGTACCTAATATTATTTTTGTGGAGTGCATAATATGCGTTTGAGGGACTTTAAACTTCAAATCGGATGAAACATACATATGGGAGCTATAGTTATATATGATCCGATTCTCTCTAAATTTCATGTACTTGCTTCTAGACTGAATTCGGTCGGATGTGTCAAAAGTCAGGTAATTTGGACAGATATTGGTTATTTGGTGTACACTATGGGAGCTATATCTTAATTTGAAGCGATTCTCATCAATTTCAATATGTTTCGTCTTGGAACTAAACAAATACTGCTTGGAATCTACTATCTAGCGAAACCACTGCCAAGGGAACGGGCTTAGAATAATTAGCGGGGAAAGAAGACTCTTTTAGCTTTTCAATCGGATAATAAATACGACCTGCATTTTGTTCACAAAAATACATGGACAGACGGACGGACCGACATGCATAAATCGACATAAAGTGATTCTATAAAGATCTTGAAAAGTAACTTTGGATCTATCTGGCTTTCTTCTGTTCACAAGCGCACAAAGATATAATACCCTTACAACTATGTGGTGGGTATGAATATGGGAATAATTGTTAATCACAATTTTAACGTTTTGAGGGGAAGTACCAGAGTGAGTATACCGACATACTTAATTTACATTAGATATCTGGTTGACAGAAATATCAAAATACACTAAGATTGAAGAAAATCGCTGACTTGTCTGGTATGTTAATGGGTTATAATTATTAAAAATTACCTTTTATTGGGAAGGTACCTGAAGGAGTTAGCCGATATATACCACCTTCACTCCAGATCTTCTATTAGGAGAAATATTGAGATGTGTGAACTTTGAATAGAATCGGGTGCCAAGTTTAAGAAGAATCGGATTCTTAATTCGAATTGATGGAAGCCTTATGGAAGTTATTCAAAATTCTGATCCATTTCGGTAGAAAAAAATAAAGGAGTAGGAAGATATCTTCCATCTTCTCGCCAAATCTTGTGTTGATAGAAATAGTGGAATGTGTGGAGCTTGAAAAGGATCCAATGCTTATTACGCACTTTATAAGCGGTTTGGTTATTAAAAAAATTGTGGATGTACCAGAAAGAGTGGGACCGCTGATGTATTCCATCGTCGCACCAGATCATATGTAAGTTGAAATATAGAGATGTGTGAAGTTTAAAAATAAATGTATACTTATTTCTCATGTTATGATCGTCTGACGAACTGACACCGCTAGATCGACTCCAAATGTCCTGAAACAAATTTCGTCCATAGAGACCTAGGGTCTCAAACCTTTATTTGGATGAGACACATTTTGTCCTATCAAATGACATGTCCCATCTGTAGCTATGTGGCTGAGGTTATACAAGAATAAAGTGTGCTGTATTTAAACAGAAATTTGGCTCAAGTGTTTGTTACAATGAATGCTTTTTGGTACTTTTGGTAGGTACTTACTTCCTTGACGTGGCGATGTTAAAACAAGGAGTTAGAATGCTGTTTTGTAAGTAATTACTGGATTCAAAATGTACTTAATAAACCCATTTATTGATACAAATTTGTAACCGCCTTTACATTTAACCTCTTGTTCGATGTAGGGCATCTCACATTCCACCTCCTATTCAGCCCTTTTTTCTTTTTTTTTTGTATTTCTTGATAATGCATTTCTCTCGCTCATGAGAACCGTTCCCATGAGGGTGAGAATGTAAATCATATCGTGATGCGAGCGGGAGGCATTTATTTTGTGTGTGTTTTTTCAGTGTTATCAGTTTCCCTTTTTTTATTATAATGAGAATTGTATGTGGCTCTCTGTACAGGTGTTGGTTGGCCTATGAGAGGGTTTTGTTTTTCGTTATTATTTTTTTTGAACAAGTGCTTGCTTGGCTGCTTTCTCGTTGCTATTGTTTTGACTACTCATGGGTAATGAGTACTAAATTAACACTTTTATTTCTCCAGAGTAGTAAATGTGTGTGTGTGTGTGTGTGTCTGTGTGTTTTTTCGTGTTTTTTTGTCATTCAGAGGCTTTTGTTTGGCCAAGTGCTGATGGCTTTTTTACTGCAATTGTTATTGCTGAGTGTGTGCGTGCGTGTGTATATTTTGCCATGTATTTTTAAGGTACTCTTCTTCTCACCTCTCCGGTGTTGTGTTGTTATTGGTTCAATGAATGGATGGCTGGTTGGATGTGATTCACTTTTAGCATTTTTTATTCAATTGCCGTACTTTAGTTAAATTTTTGTTGTCCAAGCAATAACGATTCTCTTGTGCGGTTGTCATATTTAGAAAAAAAAAAATATAATTTTGAGTGCTTTTCTGTATTTGGTTTTGCATTACTTCAGAAAACACAATAGCTAAAAAAATAAACATAAATAAAAGTTAAACAAATAAGAAGAGATAAATTTCCAGCTCCAGCGACGTGTTAGCATTATGACGTTATTCATACGCCCTGAATTAGTTTAATAATGTAATTAAGGGAAATGATTCAATCAAAATAACTTGTGTTTTTTCATGATTTATAAAAAGAAAACAATTTTGTGTCAAGTGTGAAAACCATAAACATAAGATTAAATTACTGAAGCTACTCGAAACCCCCATGGATACAAAATTCCTTGCATTTAATCAAATAAAATGCCAAAAACGTTTAAATACGAATGAATATTTTGAGGATTTTGAACTGAAAAAAAAAAACAATGTTCCAATAATAACCAGAAACAGAAACCGTAGATAAATTAAATTTATAGAAATACATCTTGTATAAAAATCTAACATACAATCAGTGTGTAACACTGTGCAACACGAAGTGGATTAAAGTTTGTACTTAAGAAATATTGTGGAAGTTCGTTTTGATATTCGGAGGTGGTCTCAACGTATCTTTTTGTTTTAACGAGCAGCTACAACAAAATGTGGAAAAATTGAATGGAAAATATGACCCAAATGCAAAAAGTATTAAAACTCAGATTTACCCTTACATTGGGACTATACCAAAAAGTGGATTAATATGATCTATCTCCTGAGCCACTGAATCGGGGTTTACCATCTTTACATGGGGGCTATACCAAAAAAAGTGGACCGACTTGATCAATCTTAAAGCCATTAACTCCTGAAATAAATTAAATCTCACTATACATTTCCAAAGATCTATTTTAAATATTGCGAAATATATCTTAAAATATTGGGCTAACGTTGCATTTAAAGGGTGAGATAAAATAACTGCAACAAAGTCAAACGACATAATTTTTACATTTTTTTTTAAATTTTATTGAATGAAAGCAAACAATGTCGGAAATAGCATCAAATTTTAGAATTAGTTTAGATTTGTTCGAATTGATCACCTTTGGCATGAATTATGGCCTTCAAACGGCCGTGTGTTTTGGCCCATTCCCGGCGAAGCGATTGCTTGAGGTGATCAACACTTTGATATTTTTTAGTGCCAACCTTGCTTTCCAAAATACTCCAGAGACAATAGTCCAACGAATTGGTATCCGGAGATTTTGGTGGCCATTGTGCGCTGGAACCTAATTTTGTAACCATTCTTGGGTGGCGCGTGCTGAGTGCGTTGGTACTGAGTCCTGTTGGAATGTCCAAGGTCTGCTGTCAAAATGATTGCGTGCCCGAGGCTTTAATACACCCTCCAGAATATTTTCGCGGTAATATTCGGCATTTATTTTGATGCCACGGTCGATTAATACCAGGGGAGAGCGATCATCGGCTGTCCCACACCATCACCATGGCCGGCGCTCGAGTTCTGGTGGGCAACCGAAGGTTCACCTTTTAAGCTGACCTCTTTGGCAAGTAAACACGATCATTTTGTTTGTTTACAAACTGCTGGACAACGAATGTTTTCTCATCGTAGAATACCAAATTCGGCAGTTCACCACTTTCGGCTAAACGAAGCAACTCTTTAGTTTTTTTGAGTATTTTATTCTGTAGCGGGTTAGGTTCTTGCACTTTTTGGAATTTCAGAGCTTTACCCCGAGCCTAATTTTTTCAATATTTGCCGAATGGAATATTGCGATATGTTCAGCTCACGAGCCATTTTTCGGCCACTGCGACGAGGGTTTCGATCAAGTCGGTTTTTTAATTTTCGAACCATTTCTGCTGATGTTGCTGTTTTCTTTCGTCCACTTCCTTGACGTCGGGCTACGCTACCAGCATCACGACAACGAGCGATGGTACGAGACACAAAAGATTTATTCACATTTAAATGCTGGAGTGCTCTAACGATAGCCACTTGTTGTTTTCCAGCCAAATATAAAGAAATCTTAGTGTGATTTCTTTATATTTGGCTGGCACGCTTGAATTTTATCATGAATAATTTTTTTTCTGGAAATTTCTCACCAAAATGCTTTTGTACGCTTGTAAACAATATAATGAGCTGTGACTGGAATAATTTTAACAGCAGTCGGACGAGTGGCTTAGAAATGATAGCAGTCTGAAGTTGGTTGCAGTTTTTTCATCTCACTCTGTAGTACAGCAATTTTGAATGAAATATTCTTCAAAACTATTATTTCTAGGAATATGGTTTATTCTGGGATTTATAGTGAAATTTTGTGTAAAACATTTCTTCCTTTGACCCCTTCCACCTAAAATGAAATTGTATGTTACTTCTATGCACCAACTCAAAAGTAAGGTCGAGGATAAATTTATCAAGAAAATTGGAGAATATTTTAGTTGTGATATACAGTGGAAATATAGATTTTTTTCTTTGGTGACTTATAGTGAAATTTTATGTAGAATAATTTTGTCTCTGACATCATCTCTGTAAAATGATGTTTTACATAAATATTTTTTTCAAAAAAATTATGATAATTTTATTTTCAAAATAATAAAAATTTTTCAAAAACTCACACAAAGTACAGCTTTAAACCTAAATTGGGTTTTTAATAACCAAACAAGGTATATTCAATAATTCTTTAAGATATCCATCAATTGATTGTAAATATATACAATGTAATTTTCAAAATAAAAACTACAATTTTCAAAATAAAAATTATTTCCATCAAAAGTTAAATTTAGCTGGCTCAAAACGAAATTATTTTGCCCTTTCTCGCCAATTACTCTTTGCTAATTGAATAGCTTTTAAGCCCTGAGCGTATACACACAAACACTATCTTTTGCATTTCAACATTGAATTAAATTCCATTCTATGGAACTATCGTGTTTAGCGAATTTTCTTGCCAAAATAACAATAGAATATCACTGCCAACGTAGAGGACATTCCCAAACAAAATTCTCAGCCATTCCGGTTTGGAAACAAAAACAACAAACACAACATATTAAAATAAATTTTCTATGGCTTTTCCATTAAACAATTAACGTGTTGCTGCAATGTCAATGACTTTGCCATGGAAACCAATTTATTAACCTGTTAGCATTTAAAAAAACTTAAACTGAAAATATTTTATTTTATAGTCGGTAATTTGATCACTTTGCTGAGAAAAACTTGTGGAATTTTCAAAATATTGTAAATATTTTTATAGTTTTGGGATCTTATGGATTCTCTGAATTTGTGACTACTCCAGTTTGGGGTAAGGAGTGAATTAAAACAGTTTTACAATACCACCTTTTGAAGTTAAATATATTCAAAGAAAGGGCCAGATTTGGTAAGGAACGATTAAGTGTAATACCATCGAAGCGTAAACCGAATTACTCATTTAAAAGTGGAGAATAATTCATTAAAATGTGGAGCATTTTGAAATGATCTGAGCACAGACCATAAATTCTCGGATCATTTTAAAATTGTTATTTAAGTAGGTATTTTTATCCTGAATACGGCTAAGTAATTTTTTCGTGGGGAAAAAAACTCTGTTAACCAGTTATTCGACCCGAAAATTGGGATACAAAATTCGACCCTTAAAATACCAATAAGTAATTAGTGGAGAAAATGTAAATTACAATTACAAGAGATATCACTACATATCGGGTGAGATGAAAAAAGTGCAACAAACTTCAGACTGCTGTCATTTCTAAGCCACTCGTCCGACAGCTGTTAAAATTATTCCAGTGACAGCTCATTATATTGTTTACAAGCGTACAAAAGCATTTTGGTGAGAATTTTCCAGAACAAAAGTTATTCGTGATAGAATTCATGCGTGATAGTGTGATTTCTTAATATTTAGCTGGAAAACCACTAGTGGCTATCCTTAGAGCACTCCAGCATTTAAATCTGAATAAATGTGTCTCGTATCATCGCTCGTTATCGTGATACTGGTTGCGTAGCCCGACGTCAAGAAAGTAGACGGAAGAAAACAGCAACATCAGCAGAAATGGTTCGAAAAGTAAAGAAGCGATTGATCAAAACCCGCGTAGAAGTGGCCGAAAAATGGCTCGTGAGCTCAACATATCGCAGTATTCCATTCGGCAAATATTAAAAAATGTGCTCGGGTTAAAGCCATTAAAATTCCAAAAGGTGCAAAACCTTACACCGAAAAAGAAAGAAAATATACTCAAAAGAGTTAAAGATTTGCTTCGCTTGGCCGAAAGTGGTGAACTGCCGAATTTGGTTTTTTTCGATGAGAAAACATTCGTTGTCCAGCAGTTTGTTAATAAACCAAATGATCGTGTTTACTTGCCAAAGAGGTCAGCTGGAAATGTGCACCTTCGGTTGGTCACCAGAACTCAAGAGCCGGCCATGGTGAAGGTGTGGGCCGCCATAACAGCCGATGGTCGCTCTCCGCTCGTATTATTCGACTGTGGCAACAGAATAAATGCCGAATATTATCGCGAAAATATTCTGGAAGGTGTATTAAAGCCTTGGGTACGCAAACATTTTGGCCGCAGACCATGAACATTCCAACAGGACTCAGCACCATCGCACTCAGCACGCGCCACCGATGTATGGTTACAAAATGAGGTTTCTCGCTTCATTTCCAGTGGCCACCAAAATCTCTGGATACAAAGCAAAGAGCAAAGCATACTCGATTTCTTTTATTCCCCTTGAATGGGTACTCGCGCTCAAAGACAATTAGAAAGCTTTTTTACAAAGTTATAAATAACCGTGACACAGGGTGAGCGTATGTAATGAGTTCGGTACACTTGGTCGGCAAACAAACTTCTGTTGAAATCAAAACGATATTCTATTAATTTGCTCTCAAGACATTAAAAAATCCTTGGAGTTTTAGACTTTATTTCTTGGATCTCTTTGTGGCCAAAAAAGTGTTTTTCAATACTTAAATTTACTCTTTCTTGGGATGATATTATTATTTTCCCATTTTTGAGAACCATATCCTTTTTCATATTCGTATGATGTACCTTTTAAACAATTTAATTTAATCGAAATGAAATTCCTTACATTTTCTTTGTATGGCTTTCAGATTCAATTATGGAATTCCAAGTATTCCAAGAGTATTTAAAACCCATTTCAATTATGGTATCCACATAGTAAGCCAGGCTATAATAGTTGAAAATTCCTTGAATCGTATTTAAAGTATACCTCATTTTTCATACGAAGTTCTGCTATTATATCTCACACCAACTACTTATTTGAGTTTTCGCCGTAAATCTTTTTCCCTCATTTTCGCCGAAATTATGCCAACAATGGCGGAGAGTGGATATCGATTAAGATGGTGAAAAAGCCAGAAAGATACCATACACTCACATGATTATGCAACGCGTTTGGCCATAAGTTAAGCGGCTCATCAGCCATAATTGGGATGGATGGCACATAGAGGTCGCACCGGGTTTCATAACTCGACTTCATGGCCAAAAACTAGTACTTAAAACTATTACTATGAGGTAAATAATTTTCTTTGAAAAATTTGACTTTTTGTGGGGGAGTTACCAAAATGAATGGACCGATGTTGCGCATCTCCGAACCCGATCTAAGTTTGACAATAATATTACCATGGTCCAAGTTTGGACCAAATCGGATATTCCCTTCGAGAAAGGGACGGACAACTCTAGATCGACTCCAAATGTTCTGAAACGGATTTAGTCCAAAGAGACCTAGGGTCTAAAACCGTCATAACAATGGAGTGTTATGAAATTAAATCGAGATTCAACTCTTGTATTTGAAAAAGAGAAGACTTTTTTAACTTCTTCATTGGCACTTGATGGCAGTTCACATTAAAATAAGGGGTTAGGATTCTGTAAGTAGGTACTGGAGCCAAAATGAAATTGATATACAAGTCTTGCGGGCTAGTCCATTTTTTACCTCCATAGAAGCTTCTAGTTGTTCTATCTAATAAAGATCTCTTCGTCTCCTCTCTCCTCAGAAGATCTTCTCTCTTTAGAAGGTCTTCTTTCTTTAGAAGATATGTTCTATCTTATTAATATCTCTTCATCTCCTCTCTGAAAAAGACAACAAGGTCCTGTCTCTTCAACATACCTCTTTGCTCAGAAGACCTTCTCTCTTTATAAGACCTTCTCTCTTTATAAGATCTTCTCTCTTTAGAAGATCTTCTTTCTTTAGAAGATCTGCTCTCTTTAGAAGATCTTCTCTCTTTAGAAGATTTTTTTCTTGCGGTCTGCTCCACTTTTTCTTCAATCCATAAAATCTGTTCGTTGTTTTATCTAATAAAGATCTCTTCGTCTCTTCTCTGAAAAAAAAACTAGGTCCCGTCTCTCCAACATGCCTCTTTCCTCAGAAGACCTTCTCTCTTTTAGAAGGTCTTTTTTCTATAGAAGATATATTCTATCTAATAAATATCTCTTCGTCTCCTCTCTGAAATACAAAACTAGGTCCTGTCTCTTCAATATGCCTCTTTCCTCAGAAGACCTTCTTTCTTTAGAAGATCTTCTCTCTTTAGAAGACCTTCTTTCTTTAGAAGACCTTCTCTCTTTAGAAGACCTTCTTTCTTTAGAAGATCTTCTCTCTTTAGAAGACCTTCTCTCTTTAGAATATCTTCTCTCTTTAGAAGACCTCTCTTTAGAAGACCTTCTCTCTGTAGAAGATCTTCTCTCTTTAGAAGATCTTCTTTCTTTATATGACCTTCTCTCTTAAGAATATATTTTTCTTGCGGGCTAGTCCACTTTCTCTTCAATCCATAGAAGCGTTTCGTTGTTCTATCTAAAATAGATTTCTTTATCTCCTCTCTGAAAACGAAAACTTGGTCCTGTCTCTTCAACATGCCACTTTCCTCAGAAGACCTTCTCTCTTTAGAAGATCTTCTCTCTTTAGAAGGTCTTCTCGCTTTAGAAGATCTTCTCTTTTTAGAAGATTTTCTCTTTTTAGAAGGTCTTCTCTTTTTAGAAGATCTTCTCTCTTTAGAAGATCTTTCCTCTTTTGTTGAAATCCTTTCAGTTCTTTATTTTTCCTATTAGTTTCCTATTTTTGTAGAATTGTCTTTGGGACTTCTAGAAAAGACTCCCTTGTTTTACCATTTATGAAAGGCCTCTAAGTCTTCTCATCTCGGTTTTTCTTTTCTATCTCTCTCTCTTTTTCTGCCGAATATAAATAACATCCAATGGCAATCTTTCTCAAAAACATTCAACTGGAAAACTTTAACCCAATTTATTAGACAAACAAATATTACATCTTTGCTTTCGTACACCTACATTGCAAGAACCAATATTTCAGAATTGATTACAAAAACCACAAACAGAAGAAGAAGAAAAGAGAAAGAAAACAGAGTAGGCAAACAAGGTGTTATGTACTAAAACATAAACGAACATAACGAACGAATGTAACCATACCGTACCATCCCATACCCGCTTACTCATATTTCATAATTGTAATGTTTATCATCATTTTACCCCCTTCCCATGTGCCAAGTGTCTGGTGGACAAAAATTTCTTATCAATAAAATGCTTTTTAGGCCAGGTACATTGTAATGTTCTACCACCACATACATAAGTAAATAAGATAGAAGGTGGTGGAGGAGATGGGTTTGTACTGGAATTATGACCTTGGACATGTGATTTCCAACCCTTGTTCGTTCGTTCGCTCTGCGTTTCATAGCATAATTCTGAGTAGGCTCCAGCAGGTGGTAATAATTCCATTTCGTTATCAAATATGTTTCGAAAACAAAAAGCAAAAACAAAAACATAATACCAATACACAACAGGTTGGAAGGTGTTGGAAAGCTTTTAATCTCCCCTTGTTGTTCTTGTTCCTTGGGTCTGGTAAACGATTGCTGAATCAATTGATAAGTGAGTGACCACAGTAATTATGACATCATCATCACCTTGACATTTCAGGAAAAATTAAATTTAGATATGATAAGTGAACTAGTGACAACACAAAAATCAAATCGGGAGGATTATGATTACTTAAAAGCCAAATCTCAGACGAATATGTCTAAGTTTTTATGACTTATTTGAAAAAGGATTTTTTTGAGTGGTCTCTTGGCCAACGTACGTCCCTATTATATTGCATAAAGCGAGCCGCCAAAAAATTGAGTTAAATTTTCAGAAGAGAGGGAGCCGAGGAAAAAATTGATATTTACCTAATTCAAATTTCCATGTTTCCCGTAAAACACCCATTTACGAACTAAAAAGTAATGTTTGTTAAAGGGAAATTTATTTCCAATTTTGTTTGGTAAACAGCAATTTGTAAACTCAATTTAAATTTTTATATTATTATTATTCCCTTTTTTGAGAAATTGTTTCAACACTGTGAACATATACAATACAAAGTAATATAATTGCTTCGAAAATTTTGAGAGTAGGTAATAAGTGTACTGTGTTATAAATTGTTCAATCGTCAATGAAGGGAAATTTCAAAAAGAAGAAAATATTTTTTAAAAGCTATCAGTTCTGCAACGGCTATGTCTGATACCAACTTCAACTGCGATTGGAAACATTGAAATGTTTTGGTACGCTTGTAAACAATATAATGACCTGTCACTGGAATAATTTTAACAGCTGTCGGACGAGTGGATTTGAAATGACAGCAGTCTGAAGTTGGTTGCAGTTTTTTTATCTCACCCTGTATAGAGAAACCGCCAGGGAAGACCATTATATCTTTTTTAAAGATAGGGATAAGTCTAACAGTCTTGGATGGATAAAAAGTACATCAAGAGGCCTTCTGTAAATATAATATCGTGAAGATTCTATCTGTAGAAGATTTAGAGGCCTTCTACATAGAAATACAGGCCAATAGGTCTTCCACAATGGATACTCCATCATATCTAATAATTATTGCATGCTGTAAAGTCTTTTGTAAATTCAGGACTATGAGGGAGTCTCTGTATGGGTGTTTTTAGAGATAATATCAAGAGGTCTTCTATTGAGAGAATATCAAGAGATCTCTATATAGAAGACCAAGGACTCTTCTAAAAAGGGATCAGAAGGTATTCTACAGAGATATGACCTAAAGGCCTTCTATACGGAGGAGACCCAGTGATCGTCTGTAGAGATGGTCTTTTGACGAGGAGATCTAGAACCCTTTTACCGAAAAGATATCAAGAGGTCTTCCATAGAGAGAAAACTAACATATTCTGCAAATATCACACAATTACATTTCTTAGACCAAGATTTAGTCGATGGAAAACCTAGAAGCCTTCTATACAGAGAGAGAGAGAGAGAGAGAGTATTATCAATGTCGCCTATGCATAACACACCAGGTGGTTTCTACTGAGAAATGTTGAACAGACCATCCTTAAAATGAAGACCAGGAAGTCTTCATTAAAATTGTAGTAATTCGACTAATAGATTTTGTATGGAGAGATAAGATCTTCTATGGAGAGTACTCAATCATATCATCTGGATTTTTATCCAGAAGGCCCAGAGGTGGTCAATAGAATTAGGAGACGAAAAAGGCCAAAGCCATAGATAAAAGACCAATGCGTCTTATAAAGAAAAAAGCCTTTGTGAAAAAAAGACCAAGAAGTCCTCCATGGAAATTGTAGAGAGAGAAGCCTTCGATGAAAATTGGAAATCGAGGCTTCTTTTATAAAAAGGCAACCCAAATGATGTTCTTCATATAGGAGATCACATGGTCTTCTGTAAATATAAAACTAATTCTTTTTTATGAAGATATGTCACATTCAGAGAAGATCAAGAGTTTTCTATAGAAAGTGACGAAAATGTATTCCATAAAAAGAAGAGGAAGGCGTCATCTACTGGAATAAACGAAAGAAGGGTGGGAATAATATTCTGAATGTGTTTCTGTGGACCATGGACCATGTAGGTCCACGTTTTCATATAGCCCCCATATAACGGTACCTCCCGATTTTCGGTATTTTAATGATTTTAACGACATTATTCACCGGAATTGTTTCAAATTTGGTATTTAAAGTTCGAAATGGATACTACACCCTAAGACAGAAAATTGTCTGTGCAAGTCCACGTCTTCATATAGCCCCCATATAACGGTACCTCCCGATTTTCGGTATTTTAATGATTTTAACGACATTATTCACCGGAATTGTTTCAAATTTGGTATTTAAAGTTCGAAATGGATACTACACCCTAAGACAGAAAATTGTCTGTGCAAGTCCACGTCTTCGTATAGCCTCCATATAACGGTACCTCCCGATATTCGGTATTTTAATGAATTTAGCGACATTATTCACCGGAATTGTTTCAAATTTGGTATTTGAAGTTCGAATTGAATACTACACCCTAAGACAGAAAATTATCTATGCTGGTTCAGGTCTTCGCGTAGGGCCCATATATCAGTACATCCCTATATTTGGTATTTTGACGATTTTAGGTACAATACCCACCGAAATAGTTTGAAGTATGGTATTTGAAGTTCGTAATGGATGCTACAGCCTGTGACAGAAAATTGTCTATGCAGGTCAAGGCCTTCGTACAGCTCCGATATAACGGTACCTCCCTATATACGATATTTTGATGATTTTAGCAACATTATTCACCGTTTATTTCAAGTTACGAATTTGAATATGGTAATAGCTTATGACAAACAATGCCTATGTAGGCCTACATCGTATACACCTCAATATAATGCCTATATTTGGTATTTTTAAAATTTTAACAGAATGTTGTAATGATTTTATTTTCTGAAAATTTACCAAAATCGTTCCAAATGGTGGAGGGTATTCAAAGTTCGGCCCGGCCGAACTTACTACTTTTTGACTTGTTTTTTTTTTTTTTTTTTTTTGAAAATTCAAGAAAATTGCTATCAATTTGTTTGGCTGCTGCTACTTTTCACCTCTGCAGCTAATTTGATAAATTGCAGGGAAACCTAAATCTACTATTTTAACGAATAGCTCAACAAATGTTGAAAAGACATCCATAAAAAATTTATAGTGGCAAAAATTAATGAATAAACTTTTGTTATTGTTTGTGCTCTTGCAAAATGAGAAGCAAGTGTGAAGAAGAAAAACCTTAAGACATCTAATGAAACCGAAAATTGTTTACAACTTCAGCGAGAAAAAAGAAAGAAGTAGCAAAATGTAAAAAAATGGAACAAAAGAAAATGTAAAAATAAAAGAAAAAAACTAAAGTCAAGAAGAACATGAACTTCACTCTTTCAGGAATGGGGTGTGGGTCGGTGGGTGTTGAGTGACAGAAACCAAAATAAAAAGCAAAAAACACGACGAAGTTATTTACAACGCCAGTTGTTTTAAGTGCAGTCAGTACAGCATTGCTAAATTAAATAACAAATTAAAAACAATGAACAAAACAATGGAGTAACGATAAAGTACAACAAAAAAAAAAGAGAATAAATGAAAAAAATCATTCCTCAACAATAGCAAAAACATTTTACATATACTGATTAAAGTTAGTTTTATTAATTTGTTGATTTCTCCAAGAAAAGAAAAACAAGAGAAAATAGGGGAAGTTGGAGCAAAACAAAAAAAGAGGCATTTTATAATAAATGGACGCAGGATATAAGGGGAGAATATATAAGTAACAGACATTATTAAAGGTCACAAAAACTTAAATTACAATCAGAGTTTTTAACAACTGCGTGTCCTTGAACGGAAATTTTCGGCTTTGGCAAGAAACTACTACTACTGGCAAAAAATCATTGTTTTTAAAAAAAACTACAAATTTATGAAATTTAATAAAAAAACTATTAAAACTTTATTTATTATTGAAAAACTATACAAAATTTCGAATCTGATTAAATTAACTTTGTAATAATTGAAAAGTTCCACTCAGAATGGTGAGGGATTAAAAACGTGAAAATCCCTATTCGTAATTTTCTCTGCCGTTTTCTACCACTAGCATCCTGTTTGCGAGAATTGAATAAACCGGAGACCTCAAAAAATTGTATACATATTTTTTAATTGCTCCGGTATTCCTGATGGTAAATTTACAAAATGAGCTTACAAGAAAATATAAAAGAAACCCCCGATTTCCGATTTCATTTTCAAATTATTGACACCTATTTTTTTACTTCCTACAAATTTATTTATTCGAGAGAAAACAAATTGTTGTCAAATAACAACAATCATCTACCTTTCAAAACATTTAAACAACGTAAATCTTCTGACTGTGGAAAAACTTGTATTTTTATGTAGAATTTCGGGGTCGATAACAAAACAAAGAAAACAGCAATGGAAAAAAATTGAAAACAATTAAAATAATTGGATAGGAAAAAAAGAGCATAAGTATTGTAAGGTTTGTTGACTTTTCAATGATACCTTCGTTTTTTTCGGAACACAGCACAGCATGAAATGTGTGTGGGATCGATGTCAAGGTGATAACAAATAAAAAATATTAAAAAAGGGCAAACTCAATAATGTTTGTTATGCACTTAGTTTAACGGAAACAGGTGGCCATACTATACTGCCAGATATGTGCATGGCTAAAATCCGTTTAAAAAGACCTTTTGGTCATTTCTATGCAGAGCAGAACTTTTGGTCGTCTCTATAGAGAGAAGACTTTTTGGTCATCTCTGTACAGAGCAGACTTGGTTGTCTCTATACAGAGAAGATCTTTTGGTCATCTCTGGACAGAGCAGACCTTTTGGTCGTCTTTTTACAGAAAAGTCCGGGGTTATCTCTATACAGAGAAGACCCCTGGGTCGTCTCTTTACAGAGAAGATCTTTTCGTCCCTTTACGGAGAAAAGTTTTTCGTCTCTAGACCTCCAGGTCTTCTCTATACAGAGAAGAACTCCGGGTCATCTCTATGCCTAGAATAACCCCGGGTCATCTCTATGCCTAGAATAACCCCGGGTCATCTCTATGCATAGAATAACTCCAGGTCATTTCTAGACAGAGAAGACCTCCAGGTCATCTCTAGACAGAGAATACCTCCAGGTCATCTCTATACATAGAAAAACTCCTGGTCATCTCTATACAGAGAAGACCTCCAGGTCTTCACTATACAGAGAAGAACTCCGGGTCATCTCTATACAGAGAAGAACTCCGGGTCATCTCTTTGCATAGAATAACTCCAGGTCATCTCTAGACAGAGAAGACCTCCAGGTCATCTCTAGACAGAGAAGACCTCCAGGTCATCTCTAGACAGAGAAGACCTCCAGGTCATCTCTAGACAGAGAAGACCTCCAGGTCATCTCTAGACAGAGAAGAACTTCAGGTCATCTCCGCACAGAGAAGACCTCCAGGTCATCTCCGCACAGAGAAGACCTTCAGGTCATCTCCGCACAGAGAAGACCTTCAGGTCATCTCCGCACAGAGAAGACCTTCAGGTCATCTCCGCACAGAGAAGACCTTCAGGTCATCTCCGCACAGAGAAGACCTTCAGGTCATCTCCGCACAGAGAAGACCTTCAGGTCATCTCCGCACAGAGAAGACCTCCAGGTCATCTCTACACAGAGAAGACCTCCAGGTCATCTCTACACAGAGAAGACCTCCAGGTCATCTCTACACAGAGAAGACCTCCAGGTCATCTCTAGACAGAGAAGACCTCCAGGTCATCTCTACACAGAGAAGACCTCTTGGTCATGTCCAGACAGAGAAGACGTCTTGGTCATCTCTATACAGTGAAGATCTCGAGGTTATCTTTATTCATATCTGCATTGAGAAGACCCCTGGGTCTCTACTGACCTATTGATAGCTGATCTCTTGATCCCCCCTGAGTCATCTCACAGAGAAGACCTCTGGGTCTCTTTTGAACAGAAAAGACCTCTATTGACCTATGGATAGGTGATCTCTTGGAATCCTGTGGATGGAGGACTTCTTCGTCTACAATTCATAGATAATCTCTTGGTATTTTAAATATAGAGGACCCCTTGATCTTTTACAGCTTTAGAACCCCTTGGTATTTTGTAGATAAAACATCTCTTGGTCTTCTATAGACATAGTTTTTCGTGATTTTCAATTGTTTTTGTTCCCTCTGCTTGCGAAATCATTAACCATTTAACTGGCCTTAGAAACAATGAGTTCTCAATGTCCTTTTTTTTTTCTCTTTCTTTTTTGCCATTTGTACTTATGGTATCCTTAGTCACTATTTGATGAACAGAAAATTTTTACCTAGAATTACGACGTTTTGCCTGGACGAGGCAGTCGCCTACTCGAGTTTCCATTGCAACCAGGACACACACACAAGGCAGCAAACAGTAATTGAACATAATACAAAGAAAACTGTCGAAGGCTAAATTGGATATGTACTTCATTTTCTCGATAGGCTAATTGACAGTGAGTGAGGTGGTGATGGTGACACTTTGATTGTCAGAAAAAAAAAACTGGAAGTTCTGGGAGTTAATGAGCATAGTAACAGGATTAGGTGTAGGTAAGGATTGTTTGCTCTTTAACTTTATTTTGTTTCAAAAAGCTGTGTGAAAAAGTTTGTGTGATAAAGCCAAATAATCATAGCATATATTAAGGCGTTTTATTTGCAAATTCTAAAAATCCTGATTTTATAAGACCCTTTAAAACACTGTATTATATCTCTTCATCAAAATCGTTACTTAATTTGTAATTCTTGTCTCCCCTCTTTGATTTTTTCTCTCCTTCGCTCATCCAAATCGTTTCAAATAATCATTCCATCAACATTCCATTAACTGGTGAAAAAATCATTAGCATTCCTTGTCGTCCTTAAAATTGAATAACAATTTGTTTTTTGTCGTCTTCTTTTTCTTCTTCTGTCATTTCTCACAAAACCTACAACAACACGAAAAAAGAGACAACCACATTGTTGTTTCTTCTTGCCTTGCTTGAAAACAGATACCAAAACTCATATTCTAATTACAATGTCAGAAAAATACAATGTCTTTAGATGACATATCACCCAAATTTGGGGTTTTGTGTGTGTGTGTGTGTCTGTTTTTTTGAATCCATATGGTAACCTTATGCTTGTGAGAAATGCCATGTACCACGTGCCTTTTGTTGTTGTAGTTGTAGTTATCTGAAAGTAACATGTTAATTTATATGTTAATCAAATATAAGGACAAATATTTTGATTAGCAATAACAACAACTAGTACTTGTTGTTGGAAATGGCCAACAAACTATTCAGAAAAAAACTCCGATGTGAAAAAAGTGGCATTACTTGTCAAAAAAGTTGAGAAAGGCCGGCAAATTTGCGAGGATACAAAATTAAAAAGAAATGATTCCAATTCATTAAAAAATTAGAATACCTGTCAACTTTTCCCAAGGCTTTCTTTTTTTTTGAGAAGGACATCTTTACATTTTTGAGAATTCTTTTCAGTTCCGCTGAATCTCTTTTGGTTGTTTGGTTGCCTTAATAATATAAATAATAGAAAAAAGGAAATTACCCATCAAAAAACTTTGCAATGATCAATATCATTCATTTCCAATATTCATATTTGATTTTTTACGCACGGAAAATTTAGACAAACAAGTAAAAAAGTTGCTAAGTTCGACCGGGCCGAACTTTTAATACCCTCCGCCATTTGCAAGGAACTTAAAAAATTAAAAAAAAACTCCGTTGAAAAGTACCGCTTAAATGAACCCCGTTTTATGAGGGCTATATGAAGACGCGGACCTGTATACTTAATTATTTATTGTAGGCCGAAGTAGCCATTACGAACTTCAAATACGTAATTTGAAACAATTCTGGTGAATAATACCGCTAAAATCACAAAAGTACCGAATTACTGTCGTAATTTCATTAGGAACTTCAAATTCTAAATTTCAAACATTTTAGGTGAAGAAAGTGATACAAGTCATCAAAATAAAGAACATCGGAAAGTATAGTTACATGGTGAAAATACTAAAACTCAGACTCATATTGGCAGTTCTATGCATGGATGTTTCTTAAATAATCGAAACACAACTGGCAATTTACAGCAAAATAGGGTTGAAATTTCCATTCATCCATCCATTTTCAATTCCAAAAGTCCTGCAAATCTAACACACATCTCAGTAAAATTTTATCAAGCTAGTTCATTTCGTTCGATGCTCGATGTTTCGATCCTAAGTGATTTTCACAGACGGACGGACATTGCTAAATCGACATAGAATTTTATGCTGATATATACAGGGTGATGTAAAAAAACTGCAACAAAGTCAAATGCCATAATTTTTACATTTTTTTTAATTTTATTAACTGAAAGCAAAAAATTTCCGAAATAGCATCAAATTTTAGAATAAGTTTAGATTTCTTCGAATTGGTCACCTTTGGCGCGAATTATGGGGTTCAAACGGCCAATGAAACCGTCAAACGCTGCCCGAATGTTGCTCGGCGGTTTTTTGGCCCATTCCCGGCGAAGCACTTGCGTGAGGTGATCGACACTTTGGTATTTTTTAGTGCCAACCTTGCTTTTCAAAATACTTCAGACACAATAGTCCAACGGATTGGTATCCGGAAATTTTGGGGGTCATTGTGCGCTGGAAATGAAGCGAGGAACCTAATTTTGTAACCATTCTTGGGTGGAGCGTGCTGAGTGCGATGGTGCTGAGTCCTGTTGGAATGTCCAAGAAGGTCTTTCGGCCAAGAAGGTCTGCGCCCAAAATGTTTATGTGCCCAAGGCTTTAATACACCCTCCAGAATATTTTCCTGATAATATTCGGCATTTATTCTGATGCCACGGTCGATTGATTAGAGCGGAGAGCGACCATCGGTTATTATGGCGACCCACACCATCACCACGGCGGCGCTCGAGTTCTGGTGTCCAACCGAAGGTGCACATTTTCAGCTGACCTATTTGGCAAGTAAACACACGATCATTTTGTTTGTTTACAAACTGCAGGACAACGAATGTTTTCTCATCGGAGAATACCAAATTCGACAGTTCACCACTTTCGGGCAAGCGAAGCAAATCTTTAACTCTTGAGTATATTTTCTTTCTTTTTCGGTGTAAGTTTTTGCACCTTTTGGAATTTCAATGGCTTTACCCCGAGCTCAGTTTTCAATATTTGCCGAAGGGAATATTACGAGCCATTTTACTGCGACGCGGGTTTCGATCAAGTCGCTTCTTTACTTTTCGAATAATTTCTACTGATGTTGCTGTTTTCTTAAGTCCACTTCCTTGACGTCGGGCTACGCTACACGGTAACGAGTGATGGTACGAGACACAAAAGATTTACTAACATTTTAATGCTGGAGTGCTCTAACGATAGCCACTTGTGGTTTTCCAGATAAATATAAAGAAAACACACTATCATGCTTGAATTCCATCACGAATAAATTTTTTTCTGGAAAAATCTCACCAAAATGCTTTTGTACGCTTGTGAACAATATAATGAGCTGTCACTGGAATAATTCTAACAGCTGTCGGACGAGTGGCTTAGAAATGACAGCAATCTGAAGTTGCTTGCAATTTTTTCATCTTACCCTGTACAGTCCAACAATTGATTTGGTTGCTGATATGTCAATGAAACTTTCTCCACAACTTAATCTTCTCAAAGCCTGAAAGCATTTAGCACAGTGTGCGTTATGATATTAATGGCACGGATAGTCTTAACTACTTTAACTGATAGACCTCCAAACATTGTTTTTATCCTCATTCACAGTTCACAAACAAAATTCCTGTTACGCTAACACACATACCAACAACGAAATATTTATATTAAATTTGCCTCCTTATATTCTTACAGAATCCCTAATATATTTTCACAACACCAACAAAAGGTCCACCGCTGTGAAATTGAGATTTATATTTGTTTTTGTTCCTTAGCCACAGTTTGAATTTAGTTTAGGCCTAAACTCCAAACCAAACCAAATTTACATATATATAAGTTTATTAACTTGTGTGGATGTCATCGAATATTTGAGATTTTCATCGGTCTATCTGTCCAACATTAAGATTCGCTATCATTTTCCACAAATAGGTCTCCACTAAGGTCAGAGAATGAAGAAAGGAATTCTCTTCGTTACACATTCCAACATAGCAATGCCTCATGTTAACATAATATTATTTACATTTACATTACTAATATACATATTTCTTTCTTTCTTCTTTTTGTCACTCAAGAAACATGAATGACCGTCCCATCACTACACTGTCCATACGTTTTTTCTCTTACAAGATATCATCTTGAAAATTGACAGTTTTCTAAAATTTATTTCAAAAAACTATGTTTACAAATATCTATCTTTTTTTACTATACCATCTTTTTAGTTGTTCTTGTTATTTAAATTACCTTTCTTGTAAGCCGCAGTCAAAAGTTCCAAAGAAATCCTCTGAGGTTGACACTGTTGTTGACATATGTCACAAGTGTGTCCTTCAGCATGTTTTGCATGGCAAGAAAATGGAAAGAAGAGACAAACATATAAAAAAAAGGGGACAAGCAGAAAAATTGCGACTCTTTTAGGAGTACAAAAACAAATAATATTTGTAGTTAACATTCATAACGGGATGTAAGGTCCTGTGGTATCTTTGTCAAAATGTGAGCTTGTGATGACAATGCTGATGACAGTTGGGAAGGGCTCACCAGTTATTTGGGATAAGTCTCACACTACAGAGTGGTGGAAAAAACTAAAAAAAAAAAACGAAACATTAAGTCCCGATGACTCATTTTAGTGGATATTTAAAGGTCTTTTTAGGGAACTCCAAGAGGACTTAATAGAGAATGTCCACAGTTTTTGCTTATAGAACCATGAGTTTTTCTCTCAGTTACCCAAAAGACCTCCTTTGAAAAGCAAAAATTTATTCGACAAGATTAATATGAAGATACTAATAGTTTTCTTTATGGAAGACCGATGGCTCTTCACAAAGAAGAGAACAATATGACTTTTTATAAAACGGCAAAAAGTCATGGAATATCAATATATTTCTCTTTCAAGACCAATAACTCTTCCACTGGAAGACCAATATATCTAATCTTATCTGAGAACGCAAAAGGCTTTTGTCGTTGGAGATCATTGGGGCTTTTCATAATCGATAAGAGGTTCTTTTTTTTCGAAAATCGATATGTATTCTGAAAAAAAATAGCTATTTTCATGGAAGAGCAATAGGTTGTCTCATAGAAAACAAGAAGTCTTCTAAAAGAAGTCCAACACTAGAAAGAAAGGAAGTTAAGTCTGACCATAGAAGACGATAAGGTATCATCATAGAACACGATAAGGTCTTCTTATAGAAGAAGACAATGTCTTCTTATAGAGAAGACAACGTCTAATCATAAACGTTAAGAAAGTCTTCTCATAGAATATGAGCTCTTCTTATAGAAGAATACAAGGTATTCCCATAGAAGAAGACAAGTCTTCTTCTTATGTAAGAAGATAAAGTCTTCTTCATATAGAAAAAAACAAGGTTTTCTTAAAAAAGAAGTCAAGATCTTCTCACAGAAAGAGACAAGGTCTTCTCATAAAAAAAGAACTTCTTATAGGAGAAGACAAGAACTTCTTATAGAAGAGGACAAGGTCTTCTCATAGAAGAAGACAAGGACTTCTCATAGAAGAAGACAAGGACTTCTCATAGAAGAAGGCAAGGGCTTCTCATAGAATAAGACAAGGTCTTCTCATAGAAGAAGACAAGGGCTTCTCATAGCAGAAGACAATGTCTTCTCATAGCAGAAGACAATGTCTTCTCATAGCAGAAGACAATGTCTTCTCATAGCAGAAGACAATGTCTTCTCATAGCAGAAGACAATGTCTTCTCATAGCAGAAGACACGATCTTCTTATAGAAGGAGGCAAGATCTTCTTATAGAAGAAGACAAGGTTTTCTCATAGATGAAGACAAGGACTTCTTATAGAAGTAGATATAGTCTTCTTCTTATATAAGAACAGAAGGTGTTCTTGTTATAGAAAAAGGCAGGGTTTGCTTAGAGAAGAAGAAGTCACTGTTTTTTTCTTTAGAAGAAGACACGGCCTTCATATACACGGTGCGATAAAAAACTGCAACAAAGTCAAACGCCATAATTTTTACATCTTTTTAAATGTTGCCACGGTTGATTAATACCAGCGGAGAGCGACGATCGGCTGCTATGGCGGCCCACACCATCATCATGGCCGGCGCTTGAGTTCTGGTGGCCAACCGAAGGTGCACATTTTTAGCTGACCTCTTTGGCAAGTAAACACGATCATTTTGTTTGTTTACAAACTGCTGAACAACGAATGTTTTCTCATCGGAGATAACCAAATTCGGCAGTTCACCATTTTCGGCCAAGCCAAGCAACTCTTTAGCTCTTTTGAGTCTATTTTCTTTCGGTTGCGGTGTAAGTGCTTGCACTTTTTGGAATTTCAATGGCTTAATTCCGAGCTCATTTTTCAATATTTGCCGAATGGAATATTGCGATATGTCCAGCTCACGAGCCATTTTTCGGCCTCAGCAACACGGGTCGCTTCTTTATTTTTCGAACCATTTTTGCTGATGTTGCTGTTTTCTTAAGTCCACTTCTCTGACGTCGGGCTATGCTACCAGTATCACGGTAACGAGCGATGGTTCGAGGCACAAAAGATTTATTCAAATTTAAATGCTGGAGTGATCTAACGATAGCCATTTGAATCCCATCACGAATAACTTTTTTTCTGGAAAATTCTCACCAAAATGCTTTTGTACGCTTGTAAACAATATAATGAGCTGTCACTGGAATAATTTTAACATCTGTCGGACGAGTGGCTTAGAAATGACAGCAGTTTGAAATTGGTTGCAGTTTTTTCATCTCACCCTGTAGAAGGTCTTCTCGTAGAGAGAAAGTTTTTTCAGAGAAGAGTATAAGACGAATAGTTTTCGAGACGAAAAGGTCTCCTTATAGACGAGTAGGCCTTCCTACATAAGACGAGACGAGGTGGTATTCTTCAAAGTATAAATTGGTCCTCTCATAGCAAGGTAATGGCTCTTCTCGAAAAGATACATTTGTCATTAATGCAATAGGGCATCGAAATGGGTCTTTACCAAGGATAAATCTTTCTTCGAATGCCCATTTTTTCTATTGTGATATTCTCATACCGAGGTTCTTCTCGATAATTCGAATTGGTCGTTTTCTTCTTCATAGAGAAGGGTCCTCTCATACCAGGCCAAATTATTAGAAATCAGATCAGCTACAAATTTCATTGCCAAATAATGCATTCATTAATAAAATTTTGTGGCGTTGTACATAGAGATGTCATAGGAAGTGAGTACTTACCAAACTTTCACAAAGAACCAATAAATAGTCTCACAACAATATTTCTATTTTCGGAAAACTTCAGTTGTTGAATTTGTTTTTAATTTCACAAACAAAATTGTTTAGGACAACATTATTTGGTAGTGGACGTTTTTTATGGCATAGAAGGCAGACCGACCAATAATGCTTATCGTAATAGTAAAATAGGTTGTGTAATTTCCATTTGAATCTACTTATAGTTTAAAATACCAAAATTAATTATTTCGAATAAAAAATACCTTTAATTTTCTTCTCCTCTTACGCTCCTATATTTTAAAGTATTTTTGGATAAGTGCTGCGCAGTGGTAGACAACAATAAAAAAACTCATTTTTATTTACCTTGATAATAAATGAAAATCCCCCAAATGTTAAATATAGTACATTGGTGGCAGACAATCTCATCATCATCATCATCATCCCGCCTCCATAATAAAACATTTTCCAATCAAATAAAACGAAATCGAAAAACAATCAAAACCAAGACAAGAGGAAAGTGAGTGTCGGAAGGAAGTTCAACGAAGG
This sequence comes from Musca domestica, assembly GCF_030504385.1. NCBI lineage: Eukaryota > Metazoa > Arthropoda > Insecta > Diptera > Muscidae > Musca > Musca domestica. The sequence goes on along the minus strand of NW_026712356.1, from coordinate 952,292 downwards.
TGATGCTGGTGGTGGCGGTGGTAGTAACAAATCCATAACAAAAACCCACAAATTTAACAAGGCAAACATAAAAATCTACTTTAAACACCTAACGATGTTAAAACGAGAAATAAAAAAAGAAAAAGTTGATAGCGAAGAAGAAGGAAACGGAAAGCCTAGACAAGCATTTTGGGTGAAATGTGTCTTCTGCTTTTTCTCTTGTCTTTAGAGCATCCGTCGTTTTGCCCTACATCTGTCTCTGTTTGACTAGGTCTAGAGTAATTTCATTGATTTTCCAACACAAGACGAAGACAGCCAGCTTCATAAAAAGCCATAAGATTTTTTTGTTGCGCAGCAATGGGGTTTATTTGTTCAATTTTTAACAATAGGTAAGCCTTCAAATACTGAACACATTTAATGGGAGTTTTCCAAGACAAAGGGTGGTGGTGTCATAAGTAAAGTGTTGAAGAGAAAATTTAGGACATTTTACGTGATGCTACTCGTAAAACATTTATGCTTTAGCATCAATATCAATGATTAATATTTAAAATATAGGCAAAGTATATAGGAATTTTTCTTTTGAGATCCATCAGAATTATTTTTCCCCCACCTCATCTCGTCTTACCCCGTTTTAAAGACAATATTACCCGCTATCAAAGCCTTATTCTTATTTGTTCGGATTTTCGCACCTTTCTTTCGGTGGCATTCTTGCTTGTGTTTATTTTTCCTCTTTATTATGGCGCCTTATTAATCAGCTTAACGATGCATTTCATTTTCATTTGTTTGTTTGTAGCAATAACATTTTCCTGTTATTTCTTACCTTTCAAGCGTTTAACGTTGCCTCGGCATTTTTCTGCAAATTTGTTTTATTTCCTAACATTTTTCCAATTTCATTCATATTTGTATGGTAATCAAGAGTGTGGTCGCTCGTTTGCTTTGTTTCTTGCCATCATTTCTGTGTCTGCGGAAATCATTCAAAGCTATGGAGAAGAAAAAAACATTTCTTTCTTTGTCTTCCATTATCATAAATATTTAATGTTTATATATTGATTATTTTTACGTCTTCTTCTCGTTGTTGTTTTCTTCTTGGCTTTTATACTGTCAGATGAGATTTCCTTTCGTTATTTCTTTTTCATTGGGAGCATAAGGTGTGAACCATAAAGCATAAATAAATAAAACTGTTTCCAATTTAGGCTAAGCCATTGGGAGACAGATAGCGCCAAATGTATAACAGCAATTTACGCTAATGTCGAACGGTGGCGAAAAAGCAAATCCTTAATGTGCAGAGATGGGAAAATGACGTTTATTTAAATCTTAAAGGGAAAATAATTCTTTAAGGCATTTTTCTTCCTATAGCAGACTTTTAAATACTCATAGAAGAACAAACAATTATCTTAAGATATTCTCACAGAAATCCTTCTCATAGAATACCAAGAGGTCCTTCTATGGTAGACCAAGACGTCTTCTAACCAACGGAGGTCTTTTCATAGAAATGCAGATGGTCTTCTCATAGTAGAGCAGCAAATCGTCTCATAGTGCAGCAGCAAGTCGCCTCATAGTAGAGCAGCAGGACGTCTCATAGAAGAGCAGAAGGTCTTCTCATAGAAGAGCAGCAGATGGTCTTCTCATAGAAGAGCAGCAGATGGTCTTCTCATAGAAGAGCAGCAGATGGTCTTCTCATAGAAGAGCAGCAGATGGTCTTCTCATAGAAGAGCAGCAGAAGGTCTTCTCATAGAAGAGCAGCAGATGGTCTTCTCATAGCAGAGCAGAAGGTCTTCTCATAGAAAAGCAGCAGATGGTCTTCTCATAGAAGAGCAGCAGATGGTCTTCTCATAGAAGAGCAGCAGATGGTCTTCTCATAGAAGAGCAGCAGATGGTCTTCTCATAGAAGAGCAGCAGATGGTCTTCTCATAGAAGAGCAGCAGATGGTCTTCTCATAGAGGAGCAGCAGATGGTCTTCTCATAGAAGAGCAGCAGACGGTCTTCTCATAGAAGAGCATATGGTCTTCTCATAGAAGAGCATATGTTATTCTCATAGAAGAGCATATGGTCTTCTCATAGAAGAGCAGAAGGTCTTTCCATAGAAAACTAGAAGGTTTTCTCATAGAAGACCAGAAGAAGGTCTTCTCATAAAAGACCGGAAGAATGTCTTCTTATAAAAGACCGGATGAAAGTCTTCTTATAAAAGACCGAATGAAACTCTTCTCATAGAAGACCAGAAGACGGTTTTCTCGCATAAAAGACCAGAAGAAGGCCTTCTCATAGATGACCAAAAGAAGGTCTTCTCTTATAGAAGGTATTCGTATGGAAGACAAGAAGTACTTCGTACAGAAGACCAGTAGAAGGTCTTCGTATAGAAGACCAGAAGATTTTCACCGAGAATACTCGAGGGTTTTCTCCAAGAAGACCCGAGTGTTTTCTCATAGAAGAACCGAGGGTTTCTTCTAGAGGACCCGAGTATTTTCTCGTAGAAGACCCGAGAGCTTTCTCATAGAAGACCCGGGGATTTTCTCATAGAAGCGCCTAGGGTTTGCTCATAGAAGAGCAAAAGATTTACTCATAGAACGGACGTCTCACCTCAGAACCTCTATATGAATAGTTATTAAATTAATTTATTATACCCTCCACCATAGTATGGAGGGTATATTATATATAACGGTACCTCCCGATATTCGGTACTTTGTTAATTTTAGCGACATTATTCACCGGAATTATTTCAAAATAGGTATTTCAAGTTCGTTATGGATTCTACAGCCTATGACAGGAGGTTATCTGTGCAGGTCCACGTCGCCGTTTAAACCCTAATATGAAGGTTACAATTGGTATTTTCAAGATTTTTACGGAATTTTTAACGGATTTTATTTTTTTGAAAATTGCCAAATTCGTTCCAAATGGTGGCCCGGCCGAACTTGCAGCTTTTTTACTTGTTTTTATTTTAATTTCATTCATAATATTTAATAAATGTAATTTAATTTTTCATTTGGGCGCCACATTGATTCATTCAAAAATCATTTACTGCAATAATAATTCGCAATCTTTCTCCCCTAAGAAGAGTTTCATTCGTTGAGGTTTTTTGATGTAATTTTGTTACATTACTTTGTAAACATTTGTAAGGCTTGTTGCTTGTTCTGATGTTTCTTGTTTTTGGTTTATGTTTTTGTTTCTATTTCTCTTTTTTTTTGGATTCTTGATACTCTTCAATTGTTTGTGAGCTTGGTAACATTTCAAGCTGCATGTGCCCTAAATAAATAATAAGCAATATATTTGTGTTTGAGTGGTTATAGGTATTAAATATTACATACATGTATGTTGGTGTTGTTGCTTTGTTTGTTATTTTATATGCAATACAGACGAAAAAATTGACAGCCGAGTATCAGAGGAGACACACGAGAGCGTATGTGTACATTGGCTGTGTCAAGTAAAACCATAAAATATTTTATTATTATTTTTTGGTTTGTTGTTCTCTCGTCTGGTCTGTTTATTAGACATATATTGTGAAGGATGTGAGAAGGTAGAGAGTGTGACACGAGTAGCACCAAACAAAATTGTTCCCAAAAACACAAAAATCTGGCATGTGTACATATGGGCTAATCAGCTGAGTTTTCCTTAAGAATTATTGTGGGTGAGAATGAAAGTTATCCTTAACAGGCTAACCCAACTCGTGCTGTCGGGTTTTAAGAGAAAAAACAATTTCAGAAATTTCGTTGAGGACAAATGTAGATTTATTTGAAAATGTAAAAATTGGGAATAAGGACCTTGCCGAAATTATGAATATTCAGGAAGAATATTCTGAAATTTCTTTCAGGCTGCTTAGAATAAGTTACATTTTGCTTCTCGAAAAAAGAGAAGACACAGATAAAATAATAATTTTAAATATTTCCCATCTTATTTAACATTTTGTTTTTTTTTTTTTAACTTCCCTAAGAGCTTCCATATTTTGTATGTATCTTCTCATATCGAACTGTTCCATTTCAGGTAATGTATGTGGTCTGTAATAATCACAAAAAATAAAGTAATACATAAAATTGATGGCATATAAAATAACATATGACATATCTCATCGGTCGTGTCTCGTGAATCCCCCAACAGATCGCTGCCATAATTTGTTAATATTTTATTGATGAATTTATTATATCACGAATTGTAAACTTAATCTTTGACAATCAAAAGGATTCAAATATAATGGCGGATGTTCTTTTGGAAATCATGGAAATAACATATGCTAAAATATGTTTTTGGTTACATTGAATGCTACATTAGGGGTACCAGTAGCTGGATTCTCTAACTCATTTTTTGACTTACCGTCAAAAATCGGTAACTTTAAAACCTAAAATTTTGATAAAAAAAATAAACGACTACTCTGATTTCATCGCTAACTTACCGACTAATTTCGTTAACTACCGAAATCTTAAGCATCTTAATTTTACCGATTTTTGCGGCAATTAAAAAAAATGATTTAGAGAATTCCACTGCAGGAAGGAAAGGGTTTACATATGTATTGAGTGCTTATTTCGGCTTAAGAACGTTTGAACCAATAAAATCGGATGGAGCTATATATTAATCTGAATCGAATTCCACTAAATTTGGCAAAGACATTTTTTTTTCTGCTGTATGTGATCTCTCGTATCAAATTTCATTGCTGTAAATGAATTTAAGAAGGTCTTATTATAAAATTAGATTAAACAACTATAAGAGAACTATAGGTAAATCTGAATCGATATTCACAAAATTTCACAAAATTACTTCTACGTTAAATTCGAATGTACAATTTATATCCATAAAATTGCTAGAAATTATATAGTACAGCTACAGTAAATAATGGTCCTGTATCCTAAAAATTTTTCTAGGGAGGGTAAATTTGCCCTCACGAACTTGAAATGGAAACGCGTGCCAAGGGAGTACTGCGAGAGGGAGCACTCCAGAGAGTAAAAAAGTATACTTTTTATTAAAATCGAGTATATATATGCCACCCGAATAAGAGCGTGTAGGCTTGGCTCGCTTCCAAGTGAGAGTAAAAGTTGTTGTTGTTCTTGAAGCAGAAATATATATTGCTGTTTATGGGCTGCTAAGTTTAGGTAGGAACACGGCTTCTTTTAAGGACTGTAGCCAAAAATCCTCTGGAGTGAGTTGGGTAGGTTTGGTAGAAAAATTGGCATCAATTCGTGACCAATACTAATTGAGACGGCTTTTATTGCCCAATCATGGGGTTAGACTACGAATATGGTATTCATACTGTAATTGTAAACTACACTGGCGACTGCATCATTATCAATGCTATTAAGACCTGCCTGTTAGGCTTCCCGGTCTTGAGGCTCTCTCTTGTATCGATAGACCTCTCTCTCTCTCTCTAGATCATGCGGGTACTTCCTGTCAGGCCTTTCGCTTCTTACGAAGAGAGTTCTCTATAGGTTAGTTGAGGCGAAGGGAATTTTTTATGCGTGAGCTGAAGCGTTGGGAACCCTTTATACACGAGCTGAGAGGAAAGGAGCTCTCTAAAAGTCAGCAGAGGCGAAGGGAGCCATCTATAGGTGAGCTGAAACGTATGGATTCCTCTATACGCGAGCTGAAGCGTAGGGAGGGAGCTAAAGCGAAGATATTTCTCTATAGGTAAGCTGATGAGAGTGCTCCATAGGCGAAGAGAGCCCTCTGTTAGCGAACTTAGCAGAAGGGAGCCATTTAGAGGCGAGCTGAAGCCGAAGTAAAGGATGCACGAGCTAAATGAGGTGCTCTATAGACGAAAAGAACTGTCTATAGGCGAGTTAAGGCGAAGCGAGCCCTTCATACGCGAGCTGAAACGTAGGGAGTCCTCTATAAACGAGCGGAGGCGAAGAGAGTTCTCTATTGGTGAGAACTCTGATGGGAAGTGAGCTCTTTATAAACGAGTTGAAGCGAGATACATTAACAGTTCGAATGTAGTTTACCTAGGCGAACTGATTCAAGTCTCCATAGGAGTCTGTATAGACGAACTGTGGGGGTCTCTACAGACGAACAGAGTCTCAATAGATGAGTTGGATTGAGAACGAGTTGTGATTTACGGAGTAACATCTCTATAGGCGATTGTAATAAATACTAACGACATATCTGAGATGATTTGACTTATTCACACACCTATTGGAAATACACACAGAAATCAGTGAAAGTATCGTACCAAAGAGTTGTTGCTATTGTCGTTTAAAATAACTGATGAAAATGTCATGTCGTAGCAAATTTTTAGCAATGAAAAATTAATGGAATTTTCCAAACAAATAACTCACATCGAAGGAAGCCATTTCTAGTCACTTGGAATCATGATTTGTCATTTCTATTTTTTTTTTTTCAAAAATTGTAAAACCAAAAAAATTACCATAATTCAATTGCTGCATTCATATTTGGAATACATATATTTATTCCTCCCTCGCATGTGACACTTGACAGCTCCGCCTTAACACTGATTTAAAGTTTTAGCCCCCCAGACGACGGAGTGTGAATTCAAAACCAAATCAAATGTTATTGAACTTGGAAAGAAAGCGAACATTGTCCTTTCGGTGTATACAAAAGCAACAGACTTTTCAATTTTTTTGTTCTTTCTTGTTTTGAACAGGAGAGATACAGACAGACAGTGAGACAAACAGATTTACAATATCTAATGGAGATGTCAGATTTTTAAACTGGAAAATGAATGTAATTCAAGTGGAGGTTTAACGCGAGCTCAAAAAACATAATCATCTCTTCATGCAACAGGTTAAAGTTCTCTTCATCGGAGGAATATAAGAGTGAAGTATATGAGAGGTGCTCCACAAGAAATCAAAAATAAATTGGTACCGTGGTGGGCCATGCGAACTGGGTTCGCTGAACTTAAACTTTGAATAAAGTCCTGTTTTGAAGACACGGATAAACAGTTTTCATAATTAATGTTATTCATGAACTTTGCAATCATCAGACTGGCACATTCTTTACAAGTTGTTAATTGAAACAAGTGGTAATTGTGTTGAAATTAAACAAAATGAAATGTTTATTAAGTTTAAGGATTTCATTATTACAGTGTGCGACAAAATTTAATTTTTTTTCCCAAAATTGCACGAAAAATTCCAAAAATATGTGGAACTCAGCAAAAATACAGGATGAGATAAAAAAACTGCAACAGAGTCAAACGCCATAATTTTTATTTTTTTTTTTTAATTTTATTTAACGAAAGCAAAAAATGTCGGGAATAGCATCAAATTTTAGAACAAGTTTAGATTTGTTCGAATTGGTCACCTTTGGCACGAATTTTGGCCTTCAAACGTCCTTCCAATGAAACCGTTACACGCTGACCGAATTTTGCTCTGCGGTATTTTGGCCCATTCCCGGCGAAGCGATTGCTTGAGGCCTTAATACACCTTAAAGAATATTTTCGCGATGATATTCGGCATTTATTCTGATGCCACGGTCGATTAATATGAGCGAAGAGCGACGACTCACACCATCACCACTTGAGTTCTGGTGGCCAACCGAAGGTGCACATTTTCAGCTGACCCCGAGCTCATTTTTATACCCTCCACCTTGGGAAGGAGGGTATACTAACTTTGTCTTTCCGTTTGTAACATCCTTAAATATTCGTCGTAGACCCCATAAAGTATATATATTCATAATCAGCATAAAATTCTAAGTCGATTGTCCGTTCGTCTATGTGTCTGTTAAAATCACGATACAGCCCACATTATTTGACGTAGAGCGCCAAAATTTACCAGAGCAATTTGTATTGTGTCTAGGATGGTTGGTATTGAAAATGAGATGTATCGGTCCACGTTCTGGTATAGTCCCCATATAACGGTACCTCCCGATATTCGGTATTTTGATGATTTATGCCACATTTTTTCACGGATTTGTCTCAAAATTGGTATTTGTAGGTCATAACGGGTCGCTCTGCGTGTGGCAAAACGTTGTATGTATAGGTCCACGTTTTGGTATAGCCCCCATATAAAGGTACCTTCCGATATTCGGTATTTTGATTACTTTTGCCACAATTTTTCACGGATTTGTCTAAAAATTGGTATTTGTTGGTCATAATGGGTTCCAGCTCCGGTAGCGAAGCATTACATGTATGGGTCCACGATTTGGTATAGCCCCCATATAACCGTACCTCCCGATATTCGGTATTTTGATCGTTTTTGCAACATTTTTGAACTGATTTGTCTAAAAATTGGTATTTGTGGTTCATAATGGGTCCTAGTTCGTGTGGCGAAACATTCTATGTATAGGTCCACATTTTGGTATAGTCCCCATATAACGGAACCTCCCAATATTCGGTATTTTGATGATTTTTGACACATTTTTTCACGAATTTCTCTGAAAATTGGTATAGCCCCCATATAACGGTACCTCCCGATATTCGGTATTTTGATAATTTTTGCCACATATTTTCGCGGATTGGTCTAAAAATTGTTATTTGTAGGTCATAATGGGTTCTAGCTCCGTTGGCGAAACATTGCATGTGTAGGTCTACGATTTGGTATAGCCCCCATATAACGGTACCTCCCAATATTCGGCATTTTAATGGTTGTTGTCACATTTCTTCTAATGTTTCCTTTACCCTAAGGTGGAGGGTATTAAACGTTTGGCCCGGCCGAACTTAATGTTTTTTTACTTGTTCAATATTTGGAATATTGCGATATGTGCCGCTCACCAGCCATGTTCAGCTTACGAGCCACTGCGACGCTGGTTTCGATCAAGTCGCTTCTCTACTTTTCGAACCATTTCTGCTGATGTTGTGTTTTCTTTTTTTTTCTGGAAAATTCTCACCAAAATGCTGAAGTTGGTTGCAGTTTTTTCATCTCACCCTGTAATTGAATTATTTTAGCTTTCCGAGTCCTTGGCCGTTGATTGGAAAAATATATAGAAGAACATTTTCAACAATCTTATGCCACTTTTCACACTTTCCCTTTCAAGTTCTTCTTCGTATCTTTTATTTGCATAAATTCATGTTTTTCGATTTTTTCCTTTTTTTAATAAAATTTCCAAATAAAAATCACAAATTGTCTAAAGCAAAGCGTACACACAAGCTTATATGGCAGCATAAATGCTGCATTCATAAGAGGGCGATATTATAAATGTTCAATAATGTATATAAGCCTTTATTGAAAAATCAAATTTATTTCAAAGGGATATATAGGACATATCTTTTATACGAAAATACTGGATGAGATGAAAAAACTGCAGCCAACTTCAGACTACTGTCATTTCTAAGCCACTCGTCCGAAACCTGTTAAAATTATTCCAGTAACAGATAATGATATTTTTTTCAAGCGTACCGAAGCATTTTGTTAAGAATTTTCCAGAAAAAAAAAATTATTCGTGATGATTTAGCTGGAAAACTACAAGTGGCAATCGTTAGGGGGCACTCCAGCATTTAGCCCGACGTCAAGGAAGTGGACGGAAGAAAACAGCAACATCAGCAAAAATGGTTCGAAAAGTAAAGATGGGACTTGATCGAAATCCGCGTCGCAGTGGCCGACAAATGGCTCGTGAGTTGAACATATCGCATTATTCCATTCGGCAAATATTTAAAAATGAGCTCGGGGTGAAGCCATTGAAATTCCAAAAAATGTTAGAACTTACACCGCAACAGAAAGAAAATAGACTTAAAAGAGCTATAGAGTTGGTGGTGAACTGCCGAATTTGGTTTGGAAAACATTCGTTGTCCAGCAGTTTATAAACAAACAAAATGATCGTGTTTACTTGCCAAAGAGGTCAGCTGAAAATGTGCACCTTCTGTTGGGCACCAGAACTAAAGCGTCGGCCATGGTGATTATGTGCGCCGCCATAATAGTCGATGGTCGCTCTCCGTTCATATTAATCGACCGTGGCACCAGAATAAATGCCGAATATGATTACGAAATTAATCTGAAGGGTGTATTAAAACCTTGGGCATGCAAAAATTTTGGCCGCAGACCTTGGACATTCCAACAGGACTCAGCACCATCGCACTCAGTACACCCCACCCAAGAATGGTTACAAAATGATTTTCCTCGCTTCATTTCCAGCGCAAAATAGCCACCACAATCTCCGGATACCAATACGTTGGACTATTGTGTCTGAAGTATTTTGAAAAGCAATGTTGGCACTAGGAAATACCAAGTGCAAGCGCTTTGCCGGGAATGGGCCAAAATACCGCAGAGCAACATTCGGGCAGCGTATGACGTTTGAAGGCCATAATTCGTGCCAAAGGTGACTAATTCGAACAAATCTGAATTTATTCTAAAATTTGATGCTATATCCGACATTATCTGCTTTCATTCAAAAAAAAAAAAAAGAAAAAAAAAATGGCGTTTGACTTTGTTGCAGATTTTTTCTTTCACCCTGTATGTGTTTAATGGATTCTCAAAGAAAGAATTATGGATTTTTTACAAATAGTTGTCAATGACTTTTGAGACTGGAATCGTGCGATAAAGAAATGTCTTTTAAATGACTCTCAGAATTATAATCATGTTGGATCTGAAAAGGATCACCATTACGAAAAAAAGTATAATTTAATTTAATTTCTACTGGTTTCTTGAAACATTCGCATATGAAGATCACATAGCCAATGTTCTCTGGCGAAAACTGTTTATAGAGGTCCCTCCCTTCATATAACTCCATATTGATGATTTTACCTTCATTTTGCAACAGAATTATCTTGGTATTTAGAGTTCATAATAAGTACCGCCTTCACTGGCAGAAAATTAATATTAGACCCGTCTAACGACAACCCTCGATGTTCGTTTTTTTTTTTTAAATTTTAGCAGAATTTTCAACGGAGCTTTATTATTAAATTTTGAAAGTTCGTTCCAAATAAGAGGGTTTTAAAATTTCGGCTGCTGCTTTTTTACCGGCTTATATTCACCACTGTCTTTAGATATTTGATTAATGTCATTTATTTTTAATTTAAGTTCTCTACTTTCCTAGAATGGAAAAATATGTCAAATTTTTATCATTTACAAAATGCCATTCCTTACCACCCCTCGTACATTTCATGTTATCCTTTCTTAAATCCATTGTTACAAAGAGAAAATCATATAAAGTTTCAATAAATTCACAATGTTTCAACATACATAATATTTTGGTTATTCTTATATCTTTTTGTGCACACACCCATATGTATTTTTCAATCCCCGCTCTATAGAAGTGGTAACTTTTTTTTTCCTGCTACATCATTGCGTGTGGGGTTTGAGTTAGAGAGCTTGTCGAACATGGCATTTTAACAAATAATAAAAATTTGCATTTTCCCCAAGCATTGAATATAAAATAGCAGATGAAAGAAGATGGGGGAAAAAACTACATCGACTTTTAGCAATCATGAACAATTTGGCGATGATTGTTCTTCTTCTTGGTGTTTTTTTTTTATTGAATTTTATTAAATTTGTATTTTTTCATAACTCTACATTGGCGCGACATAAGAAAAGTATGTTTCGGGTAATCTGTATTGCAAATAAAATAAATATAGCAGATTTCAAATGGAACCATATTACCGCTAAAATAGAAATTCGGCGTTATTTTTGCATTCAATTGAAAGCTTTAATTGTGGTTGAGATTTAAATAAAAAACAATAGTTGTTAATTGATTACTTTTTATACCCTCCACCATACTATGGAGGGTATATTAATTTTGTCATTCCGTTTGTAACTCCTCGAAATACTCATGTCAGACCCAACAAAGTATATTTATGCAGGTCTACGTCGCCGTATAGGCATTTTTTAAGATTTTAACAGAATTTTAAACGGATTTTATTTATTTATTTTTTTTTTGAAATTGCCAAATTTGTGCCAAATGGTGGAGGGTATTAAAAGTTCGGCCCGGCCGAAATTACAGCTTTTTTACTTGTTTTTTTCTTTTTTTTAAGTTAGGTTAGATTAGGTTAAAGCACGCGCATCCTTAAGGCTATCCCTCTACTGGGATACCTGATGCTGAGAATGACATAAATGAGAATGTTATTAATACATTCTATGAGGAGCTGGGGTACATCAAGTTTCAAGAGAGAGAGGGAGAGAGAGAGAGTTATAAATGGATTCGAGTGTGACGGAAAATGAAGTATAATGGGAGATTTAGACTTAGATTTGATACGATTTAAATCAAGAGAAAAAAAGCACGTAAACTTCGTGACACGTAACGTAACGTCCACTGCACTATGTATATTTCGAATATAATTTTCCTGGAAACTTTTGTACCTAGATATGCAATGAGATAAAAAAAAAACTGCAACAAAGTCAAACGGCATAGTTTTTAAATTTTTCTTGAAATGTTATTGAATGAGAGCAAAAAATGTCGGAAATGCATCGAATTCCTGAATAAGTTTAGATTTGTTCGAATTGGTCTCCTTTGGTACGAATTGTTGCCTTCAAGCGAACATTGAAACTGTCGTACGCTGCTCGAATATTGCTCTGCAGTATTTTGGCGCATTCCCTGCGAAGCGCTTGCTTGAGGTGATCGACACTTTGGTATATTTTAGAGCCAACCTTGCTTTCCAAAATACTCCAGACACAATAGTCTAACAGATTGGTTTCCAGAGATTTTGGTGGCCATTGTGCGCTGGAAATGAAGCGAGGAACCTCATTTTGTAACCATTCTTAGGTGGCGCGTGCTGAGTGTGATGGTGCTGAGTCATGTTGGAATATCCAAGGTCTGCGGCCAAAATGTTTACGTGCCCAAGGATTTAATACACCCTCCAGAATATTTTCGCGATAAAATTCGGCATTTATTCTGATGCCACGGTCGATTAATACGAGCGAAGAGCGATCATCGGCTGTTATGGCGGCCAACCGAAGGTGCACATTTTCAGCTGACGATAAATTTGTTTGTTTACAAACTGCTGGACAACGAATGTTTTCTCATCGGAGAAAACCAAATTCGGCAGTTAATCACTTTCTTCCAAGCGAAGCAACTCTTTCAATGGCTTTACCCCGAGCTCATTTTTAAATATTTGCCGGATGGAACATTGCGATATGTTCAGCTCACGAGCCATTTTTCGGCCACTGCGATGCGAGTTTCGATCAAGTCGCTTCTTTACATTCCGAACCATTTCTGCTGATGTTGATGTTTTCTTACGTCCACTTCCTTGACGTCGGGCTACGCTACCAGTATCACGGTAACAAGCGCTGGTACGAGACACAAAAGATTTATTCACATTTAAATGCTGGAGTGCTCTAACGATAGTCACTTATGGTTTTCCGGTCAAATATAAGAAAATCACACTATCACGCTTGAATGCCATTTTCTGGAAAATTCTCACCAAAATGCTTTTGTACGCTTGCAAGCAATATAATGAGCTATCACTGGAATAATTTTAACAGCTGTCGGACGAGTGGCTTAGAAATGACAGCAGTCTGAAGTTGGTTGCAGTTTTTTCATCTCACCCTGTATGTATTCTGGATCAGCGTATTTAGCCCTGTCCGTCCGTCTATGGAAATCACTCTAGCTTCCGAACGAGATGATAGATTGTAGATTGTTAAAATAATGTAGATTTAGGTCTGCAGCACTTTTAGTATTGAAAATGGGCTATATTGGTCCACGTTTTGCCATAAGCTGTTCACAGGCTTTTTGTTGTTTTTTTTTAGCCCGAATTCGCTGTAAGTTGGCCTTCTGAGTCCCCAGTATGTCGAAAATATCCTTGCATAAAATATAGGTCTTAGATTTGGTATAGTCCCCATATGACTGTACCTTCAAATATTCGATATTTTAATGATTTGATTTACGCATTTCAACAGAATTACAGATCCACGCCTTCGTATAGCCCACATATAAAGGTACCTCCCAGTATTCGGTAACCTGACGATTTTAGCTCAATTGTTTTGAATTTGGAATTTAGAGTTCGCAGTGGACAGTACTTCCTATGGCAGAAAATTTCCTCTACATATCCTCGCTTACGTATGGCCCTCATATAACTGTACCGGCAGATTTAGATGTACAGAAAATATTCAAAAAAGTAAACATTTTCGCATAAATATTAGAAAAAAGTCAAGTTTATATCCGACAGACGTCGGTGTTAATTAGAACAAAGCCCAAATTTGGTAAGGTCGTCAAATTTCCTTTTTCGAATCTTGCTTTTGCCGTTTTACAGAATATCCCAATCAATTAATTCACACTCATAAAAAATACATGTGAAATGTCAATCTCTCACCATATTTTGGTCATTCGATTTGTAGATAATAATAAATTTCCATTTTCATTTGGAAGAACATAATCGAATTCCATTTCATTATGCTAATGAGGCCAGGAGCAATAATAATGGAGGACTACAGCTGTCTAGTGCAGGAAAATGTAGTTGGCGGCTTTCGGGCATCAATTGAGGTGCATAAATTAATATTAAATCAAAATATTAAAAATCGAGTTACGGCTAATAATTTAATACCACGCGAACATGATACAATATTTGAAAATTGAATTTTCTAAGGGAGGCAGCTTTAGACGACTTGGTCTGTGTTGCACAGTATAAATGGTTTCCATTCCGACTTCTGTATCTAAAACTTAAAAATAAGAAAAATTAAAACTTTAAAATAAGAAAAATAATTTTAAATCCTTATTCCAATAGAACGTTTTTTAGATCGCTTTAGAATCTTCACAATGCCTTAATTTATATTACAACAACAAAAGAGAGAGAGAGAGAGAGAGAGAGAGAGAGAGAGAGAGAAACAAGGAATTCACAAAAAATTTATTCACTATTAGATAAGAAAAAATCAAATCAATAACCAAAATAAATCCCCAACAAATCCCCCATAGAGCGTATGAATAACTAAACACGCCTAACGAAAGACAGAGAAAGTGAGCAAAATATTAAAAGGTTGTTGAGCAACACACAACGCTCCTCACCGCCCCGTGAAATTGAAAGCTAACAGCCCGCAATGTTCAATGTTAAAATTAAAGTTAAAGAAGGCAATAATACATTGCCTCGAAGTAAACGTGCCGGTTCGATAACTAGTACGGGTAGTGGTAGTGGTACCGCCTATTCATTGGCTGGTCGCAATAGTCCTGCTACCACAAGTTTACGCAGCTCGTTGGCATCATCGAATCGTAGTCCAAGCAATTCACTGAAACGTAAAGACAAACGTGTTAGAATTGTCACAACTTATATGCCAACAGCAGCCGATGACCAGCTATATCAGCAACAGCAGCTACAACAGCAACAACACATGTTGATGTTGCAGCAGCAGCAACAACGTGTAAGGAATTATGGTAAGTTGGAGGTTATACATATGGAAGAATGTCATACTTGTAACCAAGATTGCACAGTGGATCAAAGGAAAATATTTTTAAGGAACAAAATACAGTGATACCAATTTTTGTCTATTCTCGGAGACCTCAGTTCTTACAATCAGGCCACATTTTATTCTTTAGAAAAAAATTTTCGCAGTTCTCACTTCTTACACTGAGGCCATAATTTTTTCTATAGAAAAAAATACTCGGAGACCTCAGTTCTTACACTGAGGACATTTTTTTTTCTATGGAAAAAAATTCTCGGAGACCTCAGTTCTTACGCTGAGGCCACATTTTTTTCTATTTAAAAAATTATCGGTGACCTCAGTTCTTACAATGAGGCCATATTTTTTCTGTAGAAAGAAATATATTTTACCTCCCACTGTTCCTCATCTTGCACCCAACGCCAGATGTGAATCTATATCACCATATAAAATCTATCCAGAGTACAGATTGTCGTGCCATGGTAAGGTGGCCCGTCCTTGGCAAGGACAAGGCTGTCTACAAGTCATGTCATTTTCTAATTGTTTATGCACATGCTAACGCCTTTTTGGAGTTGGTAATTGGGAAACGTGACTTGCATGTTCAAAAAAAAAAAAAACTGAATTGAACTTTAAGACATGGCAAACCAGGCGCTTCGCATATACCACCAGGCAAACAATGACCATCATTTCATTTTACTAACTTACTTCCTTCCCTACCTATTCCTTTCCTTCCATTTGCCAGGGTATCTTTACTTTATAAATCCCACTTATATTTTTATGTAAATATAAATATGGCTTATTTACTTTCCATCTTTAGTAGGTATCTATGTTAAATAATGACTTTTGCCTCACAAAAAATGTAACATTTATTCATCGCTAAACTTTTACTTTTCCCCTACTTTGCTTTTTTGCAGATACTTTGGATGGTGTTACCGAATTACGTTTGGAACAGTACGAAATACACATTGAACGCACCTCCGCCGGTTTGGGTTTGAGCATTGCCGGCGGCAAGGGCTCAACACCGTTCAAGGGCGATGACGATGGTATTTTCATATCACGTGTCACCGAAGGTGGTCCCGCCGATTTGGCTGGCCTTAAAGTTGGTGACAAAGTTATCCGTGTGAATGGCATACCCGTCGTGGATGCCGATCATTATCAGGCGGTTCAAGTGTTGAAAGCCTGTGGTGCAGTTTTGGTATTGGTTGTGCAACGTGAGGTCACACGTTTAATTGGCCACCCGGTATTCAGTGAGGATGGCTCATTGTCACAGGTATGTAGCACATAGTTATTTTTTGTATATTTTGGGGACACCTTCTTCTTGGGTGGCGGAAATAACTATTAATAATGGAATTATGGTAGGTCATTGGGATCAAATGAATAATGGTAGTGGTGAAATGGGAGTTTTGGGAAAAAATTATAATAATATTGGGTGTAAATGCAATAGAATATAATATTTTCATGGGACAGTATAAAGTTAGTGTTAAAAAGAAGAATGTCAAAAATGGCAGACTTTTTGAAATTTTCATAATTATACCCTCAGTTTGATGCCACCAAATGTGATTAATCTCTTTGGACGAAATCGATTTCCGAATCTCTGTAGTCGATTTAGTCGTATCCGTTCTTCTTCTGTCGTATTTGTTCTTCTTTCTGTGAACACGATAACTCTCAAAAGGAGTATCAAATTTGTCCAAACTTTCCACATATTAATAAATTTACCAGACTTAGATTGAGTTCGGAGATGGACAAGCTCGTTTCGCTAATTCCGGTAGCTCAAAATTGAAAAAAATAAAACAGAAATTCCTCAAAAAACGTAGGGAGTACGCGCTGTAGTTCAAACTTGGTAAACTGTAAAATTAAGACAAGACATAGAGCAATATTGGCCCACTTCTTTCAGTTCCTTTTTACAAAATTTTAAACAATAATAACACAGTGGGACAAATTTCAATTCCAAAAAGACCCCTTCGTTGACTCGATCGAGTTTTAAAATGTTCTCCCGGGAGTAGAAAAGAACATCGAACGATTTTTCGGTGTCGCTCAAATATGTACGAACCTGTTTCGCTCGTTATAGAGTGAGAACAAAATTTTCTCGAAAGCGAGCAGTTTCTAGTCTTGTTTGTCACTCTGTTAGTTTAGTTGTCATACCAGTGTTGTACAGGGTTGCCCATATTCGACGGACCCATCTGGCAACGCCATAACTTTTGATAGAGATGTCACATCGCTTAATGACATACCGCGTTTGAAGCGTCAGTCCAAGCAGATTTTTACCATGAAACAATACACGCCACGCGAGCGCTCTGAAATAGTTGAAATTTACATTCAACAGAAGAAGTCAATTGTGAAAAAAAAATGTGAGAAGTGCGCCTTCTAAGAACACCATTAAGCGTTTATACGAAAAATTTTCGACTGGTAAGGCTCTTTCTAATCCGAAGAGGCCATATAAAAGTCGACCAAGGCGATCGGCCGAGAATATCGCTGCCGTACGAGCCAGTGTTGAGAGGTCCCCAAGAACATCCCAAAAACGCCGTTCTCAGCAGTTGGGCATGGCTCGGTCCACTTTACAACGGATTATTCGCATTGATTTGCATTTGTTCCCGTACAAAATTCAATTGACGCAAAGAATGTTGCCTGCGGACAAGCCTCGTCGATTGGAATGGGCCCAAAGGTCCGTCGAATATGGGCAACCCTCTATGTATACGTATGTAACCCACAACTGCAAACGACACAAAAACAAATAAGTCCAACGAAGCATACGAAAGTTTTGTTTCTTTTGTTATTGTTGTACACAAAGTCCACCCGTCCTTGTTTCTGCTATTTGCTCTTCTTTGATTTTCTGCACAATCACACCAGTCCCTCTTAGTTCACAGCAATTTTACTCTTAATTCTACCCGATTTCACTCTTAGAGCAAACTCTTACTATATTTTGAGAAATTCGACTTCCGTTCTAACATTTCGGACTGACTCGGGAGCGCTCCTTCATAAAACACAAAAGTGAGGAGTTAACCAGAGCTACTATTCGACTTCTCTCTCTCGCGAGCAAGTTTCACCCCCCGAATGAAAACAAGCAAATCTGTGCTTTGAATTTAACATACAGCGCTCGAATGCGAAATCTTGACACTTAAAGGCATATTTAAGTTACTTTTCGAAGAGTATTAAAATTTCGCCTTGTTTACATCAGTTTGAAATATTTTAGTTCACAGCAATCTCACTCTTAGTTCTACTCGATTTCAGTCTTAGAGCAAACTCTAACTCTATGTAGAGCGATTCGAGTCTCACACTAATTTTTCAATCAGAAGTGACTCGCCAGCGCTCCCTCCTAAAGCAAAAGAGCAAAGAGTTAACTTCATTTAAATCTGTAACTCTTCGAACTCTCCTCCCTCATAAAGCAAAAGAGTAAAGAGTAACTCTTCGAACTCTCTCCCTCGCCAGCAAGTTTCAACCCCGAATGAAAAAAGGCATATCTATAAATAACAGCGCTCTCGACACTTAAAGCAATATTTTTAAAGTTTTACTTTTCTAAACGTATTGAAATTTCGGCTTCTTTACTTCACCTTGAATTAGTTTAGTTCACAGCAATCGCAATCTTAGTTTTACTAGATTTCAGTCTTAGAGTAATCTCTTACTCTATTTCGAGCGATTCGAGTCTCGCTCTAATTTTTCAAACATAAGTGATTCGGAAGAATTCCGTCATAATACAAAAGAGTAAACTTCGTATAAAATTCCAACTCTTCGAGCTCTTTTGCTCGCGAGCAAGTTTCACCCTCCCAATGAACAGTACTCGAATTTCGTCACTTATAGCTTTTTTCAAAAGTCTTATTTTCCCAAGGGCGTCTTGTTCACACTGATATAGTGTATGTTCATCTTCCAAATTGTTTGTTGGGCTGCATTCAATAAGGTTTATTTTGATTTCCCATGATATGAAAATACTCTGTCATATTTAGCTTCTTCGTTGGATTGCCAACCAATAATTGACTTAAAAATTATTCAAGTGAACTGTCCGCACCAACTCCAATTTGATTCTGTTCCCCCTCCCCCTCAGAAAATAACAATCCATAAATTTTAACAATAATTTCTCTTTTTTTAGATTTCCGTTGAAACGCGTCCTTTGACAGCGGCTGTAGCACCACAAACACAATTACAACAACAGCAGCAGCAACAGCAACAGCCAGCCGTGACACATCATGAACGTTATATACCACCACCTCTGGACATTTTACCCGAGCAACAGGAACATACGCTGCAACAGCATAGTTATCAAGCAAATGTATTTACCACGCCAGGTACAGTAACAGCTGCAACAGCTGGGCCTGTTGCTGGCGCCTCAGAACATCAGCAGCAGCAACATGTAGGCGGTGCAGTTTCGACAAATGGCATTTTCGAAAATGGCAAGGTTCGTATGAAAAAAAAAAAAACATCACTTCAGGGGCTTTTATGTTCGGTTTCGTTTTTTTTTTGTTTTGCGGGGGAAAATCATTTCCAGCTTGTCACTTGCAACGTAGATTCACAACACACCCACACACACAAACGTACAGCGGCGGCGACAATGGCAGTTGAATGTTTCATTTGTCTGGTGCTGCTCTCGCTTAGTATTTATGTTTTCCTATTTCGTCCTGGGGGTCAATTGATGCACACACACACGTACACCGAAAAAAGTAACAAAAACCGAACAAGAAACTATGAACTTTATGTGTGTTTGTTTAAACCCAACTGGCGAAACACGCTTCACTAAACTTGGAAAATTGTAACAGATATTTTTGTAGCTTTTTTGGTACAAAAAAAAAAAAAAAAAAAAAAAAAAAAAACGGAACAAAACAAAAAAGCTACAAAAGAAAAGCAAAAAAATAAGAAAGAAAAATTGCAGAAATGTTACAACGACGACAAGCAACAACCGTCGTCCATTACAAAACAATTGAATGTGAATGTCTTCTTGAAACGCTGCACCGTTGATGCTTGGTTGTAGCTCCTAAACGTTTTATCTGCTTGCAAAAGACGCAATGGAAACTGCTCGATTTAAAGAGCAGTTAAGAAATGAGTTTATAAAGAGTTTCCAGTGGCAAAATGTTTTTAATTTTATGTCTGCCACGTACTGAAGAAAACATTTAGCTTTTCCTTTGTTTTTTTTTTTTTGCCATTTAGACTAGATTTAAGCAGATGCTATGGAGATAAAAACCAAAATAATGTTATTTTTTATTAACACAACAATATAGAGGACTGTCTGGCTTTTTTTTGGGAGATAAAAAAAATAAGTGAATTGCTGAGTGGTAATTGTAAACTTAAGAATGGTAGGGATTTATACACTACATTGTTTTCCAGATAGATTCTGCACATTTTACCTCTACGAGTTCAGGACACAACAATATGATTTTTTACCAACAAATAATAAAAAGATTTTTTCATAGTTTGCCATATTTACAAAAAAAAAAAAAATATATCATCAACCTGCCTACAGAGAGATATCAATTCAGTGCGGTCAATGTGTGATTTATCAAAATCGGTTTCTTTGCTAGAAATCCATTTCTGTAAATCTTAAAAGGAACACTTGGTTTAATCTACACCTTCTGTATTGTGAATTTTCTATCAATTTTAGATATTTATGCAATATCGGTGTACATCTTCTTGTAACTCCTTAAAAATAGTCAAAATCTTCCAAGATAAAAACAAGTTAAAAAGCAGTAAGTTCGGCCGGGCCGAACTTTTAATACCCTCCACCATTTGCAACGAATTTGGAAATTTTTAAAAAATAAAATGGACATACATAGGCATTGTTTGTCATAAGCCATTACCATATTCAAATTCGAAACTTGAAATAAACGGTGAATAATGTAGCTAAAATCATCAAAACATCGTTTATAAGGAGGTGCCGTTAAATTGGAGCTGTACGAAGACCTGGACCAGCATAGACAATTTTCTGTCACTGGCTGTAGCATCCATCACGAACTTCAAATACCACATCTCAAACAATTTCGGTGGGTATTGTACCTAAAATCGTCAAAATACCGAATATAGGGAGGTACTGATATATGGGGCCTATACGAAGACCTGGACCCGCACAGACAATTTTCTGTCACAGACTGTAGTTCCCATAACGAATTTCAAATACCAATTTTGAAACAATTTCGGTGAATAATGTCGCTAAAATCATCAAAATACCGAATATAGGGAGGTACCGTTATATGGGGGCTATATGAAGACGTGGACCAGCACAGACAATTTTCTGTCTTAGGGTGTAGTATCCATTTTGAACTTCAAATACCAAAATTTGAAACAATTCCCGTGAATAATGTCGCTAAAATCATTAAAATACTGAATATCGGGAGGTACCGTTATATGGGGGCTATACGAAGACGTGGACCTGCACAGACAATTTTCCGTCTTAGGGTGTAGTATCCATTTTGAACTTCAAATACTAAATTTGAAACAATTCCCGTGAATAATGTCTCTAAAATCATCAAAATACCGAATATAGGGAGGTACCGAATAAGTTCAGGTACAGAATAAGTTCAGATTTGTTCGAATTGGTCACCTTTGGCACGAATTACGGCCTTCAAAGGGCCGAAGAAACCGTCCCACCCTGCCCGAATGTTGCTCTGCGGTATTTTAGCTCATTCCCGGCGAAGCGCGAAGTATACACGATCATTTTGTTTGTTTACAAACTGCTGGACAACGAATGTTTTCTCATCGGAGAAATGCAAATTCGACAGTTCACCACTTTCGGCCAAGCGAAGCAACTCCTTAGCTCTTTTGAGTTTATTTTCTTTCTGTTGCGGTATTAGTTCTTGCACTTTTTGGAACGAGCGATGGACGAGACACAAAAGATTTATTCACATTTAAATGCTGGAGTGCTCTAACCATAACCACTTGTGGTTTTCCAGCCAAATATAAAGAAATCACACTATCACGCTGGAATTCCATCACAAATAACTTTTTTTCTTGAAAATTCTCAACAAATTGCTTTTTTACGTTTGTAAAAAATATAATGAGCTGTTGCTGGAATAAGTTTTAATAGCTGTCAGAAGAGTGGCTTAGAAATGACAGCAGTCTGAAGTAGGTTGCAGTTTTTTCATCTCACCCTGTATATTTTTATACCCTCCACCATTCTTTGGAGGGTGTATTAGCTTTTGTCATTCCTCCTCTAAATATTCATAATAGACCCTACAAAGTATATATATTCTGGATCAGCGTCTGTCTGTCTTTTGCAGTCACTCTATCTTTCTAACGAATTGGGATAGAAGGACTATGTCGGCCCATGGTTTCGTATAACCCCCATATAACGTATATGATTTTAGAGACATATGATTTTAGTGACATTATTCCCCGTAATTGTAACAAATTACGTATTTATAGTTCGTAGTGGGTGTTTATGGGGAAACGTAAAGAGGGCAACACCAAAAAAAATCCCCATAAACGTCGCCCGCTCCGCTCTTTTTTTTGACGGCGGTCACTGATAACGACACGACACAGGACATTTATTATTTGTTCTTCTTTTGTTCTTTTTTTCGTTCGTTGGTGAATTTTGTGTGATCGGTCATTACCAGTGCAGCCGTCAGCAGAGATAAAACATAAAACTAAAACCTAACAAGAAAGAAAAAGTGAAATAAGAATAAAAGAGAAAACATAAACTAAAATCATATGGATTAAAACTAATACAAACAAAATACTATTGTAATAATAATAAGTAATAAGTGAATTGAAATAAATAAAACAAAATTGAAGAAAAAACTGTGCGGTTAGTTATTATTTGTAAAGGCGGTTCCAGGCCCGTTTGCCCAACATCTTCCCCGCGGATAGCTGCTAGTGGACGACCACGACTAGGACAACAAGCCGTCAGTACCCAGGCAATTTCCAGCGTGACAATCGTAAGTAGTTCTCAAACAACAGGTGGGAACCAGGTTGGCCAGGGACGAGTGGTCCGTGGTTAACCCTAGAAAGGTTGAGGAGTATCCCCAACATATGGTCCTTTGTGAACCGGTGAAGAAGAAAAAAAAAAACATATCTCATATCTTGCCCATGGTGTTGTTGCCCATGGTGTTTGCAAAAAAAATCAAGGCAAAACAAGTTGTTGACTCCTGGGTACCGTTACAAAAATTTGGAATTTCTACCAGTTGTTGGTCATTTGCCGTGTCGTTGTTGTTGGGTTGAACCGGCACTTTTCGTCATCATCACTTTTGGTGTTTTTGTTGGCACTTAATTGGGGTGCACATTGTTGTTGTTTTATGCTGACTTGTCTGTTGGTTGCTTGCTCTTGCGCTGACAGTGCTGCTTGTGTTCAGTTGGGTTGCTGCTGCGTTGTCTCAGTGGCCGTGTTTACTTGCTCTTTATTGCAATAATTGTAGTTGTGTGTTTCTCTTACTCGCTCTTACTGCTGAGGGTGAATTTTTTGCTGAGACGAAGTGTTGATGTGAGATTGTTTGCTTGACTGGTGGCAGTATCTCATTGGAAAAGAGAAGCAAGGAAATAAAGCAAACAAAAACATTTGGTTTTATTGTTGTTTGGCTGTCTCTACTGTTGGTTGTTTGCAAATCCGAACAATTCTCCTTCTCAATATAAAAAACTGGCTCATGTTAAAACATAATGACGTTTTATGGATCATTTGGATCTTTGTACTTTGATATGTCAGTGAGACATTGAGTTGAGTTGAATGTTACATATGAGTGAACTGTTGGAAAAAAAAAAAAACACTTATTGGATTTGGACTATGTTTTTGAGTGTTTTATATTTGAAACATTTTTGGGCAAATTGTAGCCATCATATATATGATTATTGGATGAGCAAACAACAATTTTGTGGCATAAAACTTGCTCAATAAGGATATTTTTGGAAAAATAAAGAAAATATTTTTCTGGAAATTGGCGACTTTGCTTTGAAATTATATTAAATTGGAATCTTAAATTTTTGGAACATTTTGGATATTTTTGGAAACTTGCCCACGGGAAAGAAAATTAAAAAGAAAATTGTCGTGTGTAATTCGACATACTAGATACCATTTTGGCAACATTTATATTTCTTGCTCTTTGAAAGTTGGATATATTGCATAAAATAAATTAGAAGTCAATTGGCTGACTGATAAAGTGAAATCTAATTTGTTGATATTCTTGCTCATGTTGTAAGAACATAAGCTTTCACTTAGAAAATGGCGAATCTAGAAGAATTCTTAACTCAGTGTGAGGAAATTTGTTGCTTTGAGGAAAATATTAAGGATACAGACGCGTCGGGATACAATGAATCGGCGATTGAAGCCGAGCGGGCTGAGATCCAAAGTTTATGGGCCGAATGGAAGGAAACATACAAACATTGTACTGCTGATCCCGAATGCAGTAAGAAGAATAAGGAGGTACTTAAAACAAAAAAGAAACTTGCTCATGAGAGCTATATAAGATGCGTGAATATTCTGGGAGATTGGAAGGAGAAAATTAAGGTTGTACCGAGCTCCTTTAATCAAAAGTCAACTTCTTCTATTTCTGTACCACCATGCGATACGGAAATTTTTCAAGGAGATTATATATCATGGCCGGAGATTATATATCATGGAAACGGAACAAAACAAAAAAGCTACAAAAGAAAAGCAAAAAAAAAAAAAAAAATAAGAAAGAAAAATTGCAGAAATGTTACAACGACGACAAGCAACAACCGTCGTCCATTACAAAACAATTGAATGTGAATGTCTTCTTGAAACGCTGCACCGTTGATGCTTGGTTGTAGCTCCTAAACGTTTTATCTGCTTGCAAAAGACGCAATGGAAACTGCTCGATTTAAAGAGCAGTTAAGAAATGAGTTTATAAAGAGTTTCCAGTGGCAAAATGTTTTTAATTTTATGTCTGCCACGTACTGAAGAAAACATTTAGCTTTTCCTTTGTTTTTTTTTTTTTGCCATTTAGACTAGATTTAAGCAGATGCTATGGAGATAAAAACCAAAATAATGTTATTTTTTATTAACACAACAATATAGAGGACTGTCTGGCTTTTTTTTGGGAGATAAAAAAATAAGTGAATTGCTGAGTGGTAATTGTAAACTTAAGAATGGTAGGGATTTATACACTACATTGTTTTCCAGATAGATTCTGCACATTTTACCTCTACGAGTTCAGGACACAACAATATGATTTTTTACCAACAAATAATAAAAAGATTTTTTCATAGTTTGCCATATTTACAAAAAAAAAAAAAATATATCATCAACCTGCCTACAGAGAGATATCAATTCAGTGCGGTCAATGTGTGATTTATCAAAATCGGTTTCTTTGCTAGAAATCCATTTCTGTAAATCTTAAAAGGAACACTTGGTTTAATCTACACCTTCTGTATTGTGAATTTTCTATCAATTTTAGATATTTATGCAATATCGGTGTACATCTTCTTGTAACTCCTTAAAAATAGTCAAAATCTTCCAAGATAAAAACAAGTTAAAAAGCAGTAAGTTCGGCCGGGCCGAACTTTTAATACCCTCCACCATTTGCAACGAATTTGGAAATTTTTAAAAAATAAAATGGACATACATAGGCATTGTTTGTCATAAGCCATTACCATATTCAAATTCGAAACTTGAAATAAACGGTGAATAATGTAGCTAAAATCATCAAAACATCGTTTATAAGGAGGTGCCGTTAAATTGGAGCTGTACGAAGACCTGGACCAGCATAGACAATTTTCTGTCACTGGCTGTAGCATCCATCACGAACTTCAAATACCACATCTCAAACAATTTCGGTGGGTATTGTACCTAAAATCGTCAAAATACCGAATATAGGGAGGTACTGATATATGGGGCCTATACGAAGACCTGGACCCGCACAGACAATTTTCTGTCACAGACTGTAGTTCCCATAACGAATTTCAAATACCAATTTTGAAACAATTTCGGTGAATAATGTCGCTAAAATCATCAAAATACCGAATATAGGGAGGTACCGTTATATGGGGGCTATATGAAGACGTGGACCAGCACAGACAATTTTCTGTCTTAGGGTGTAGTATCCATTTTGAACTTCAAATACCAAAATTTGAAACAATTCCCGTGAATAATGTCGCTAAAATCATTAAAATACTGAATATCGGGAGGTACCGTTATATGGGGGCTATACGAAGACGTGGACCTGCACAGACAATTTTCCGTCTTAGGGTGTAGTATCCATTTTGAACTTCAAATACTAAATTTGAAACAATTCCCGTGAATAATGTCTCTAAAATCATCAAAATACCGAATATAGGGAGGTACCGAATAAGTTCAGGTACAGAATAAGTTCAGATTTGTTCGAATTGGTCACCTTTGGCACGAATTACGGCCTTCAAAGGGCCGAAGAAACCGTCCCACCCTGCCCGAATGTTGCTCTGCGGTATTTTAGCTCATTCCCGGCGAAGCGCGAAGTATACACGATCATTTTGTTTGTTTACAAACTGCTGGACAACGAATGTTTTCTCATCGGAGAAATGCAAATTCGACAGTTCACCACTTTCGGCCAAGCGAAGCAACTCCTTAGCTCTTTTGAGTTTATTTTCTTTCTGTTGCGGTATTAGTTCTTGCACTTTTTGGAACGAGCGATGGACGAGACACAAAAGATTTATTCACATTTAAATGCTGGAGTGCTCTAACCATAACCACTTGTGGTTTTCCAGCCAAATATAAAGAAATCACACTATCACGCTGGAATTCCATCACAAATAACTTTTTTTCTTGAAAATTCTCAACAAATTGCTTTTTTACGTTTGTAAAAAATATAATGAGCTGTTGCTGGAATAAGTTTTAATAGCTGTCAGAGAGTGGCTTAGAAATGACAGCAGTCTGAAGTAGGTTGCAGTTTTTTCATCTCACCCTGTATATTTTTATACCCTCCACCATTCTTTGGAGGGTGTATTAGCTTTTGTCATTCCTCCTCTAAATATTCATAATAGACCCTACAAAGTATATATATTCTGGATCAGCGTCTGTCTGTCTTTTGCAGTCACTCTATCTTTCTAACGAATTGGGATAGAAGGACTATGTCGGCCCATGGTTTCGTATAACCCCCATATAACGTATATGATTTTAGAGACATATGATTTTAGTGACATTATTCCCCGTAATTGTAACAAATTACGTATTTATAGTTCGTAGTGGGTGTTTATGGGGAAACGTAAAGAGGGCAACACCAAAAAAAATCCCCATAAACGTCGCCCGCTCCGCTCTTTTTTTTGACGGCGGTCACTGATAACGACACGACACAGGACATTTATTATTTGTTCTTCTTTTGTTCTTTTTTTCGTTCGTTGGTGAATTTTGTGTGATCGGTCATTACCAGTGCAGCCGTCAGCAGAGATAAAACATAAAACTAAAACCTAACAAGAAAGAAAAAGTGAAATAAGAATAAAAGAGAAAACATAAACTAAAATCATATGGATTAAAACTAATACAAACAAAATACTATTGTAATAATAATAAGTAATAAGTGAATTGAAATAAATAAAACAAAATTGAAGAAAAAACTGTGCGGTTAGTTATTATTTGTAAAGGCGGTTCCAGGCCCGTTTGCCCAACATCTTCCCCGCGGATAGCTGCTAGTGGACGACCACGACTAGGACAACAAGCCGTCAGTACCCAGGCAATTTCCAGCGTGACAATCGTAAGTAGTTCTCAAACAACAGGTGGGAACCAGGTTGGCCAGGGACGAGTGGTCCGTGGTTAACCCTAGAAAGGTTGAGGAGTATCCCCAACATATGGTCCTTTGTGAACCGGTGAAGAAGAAAAAAAAAACATATCTCATATCTTGCCCATGGTGTTGTTGCCCATGGTGTTTGCAAAAAAAATCAAGGCAAAACAAGTTGTTGACTCCTGGGTACCGTTACAAAAATTTGGAATTTCTACCAGTTGTTGGTCATTTGCCGTGTCGTTGTTGTTGGGTTGAACCGGCACTTTTCGTCATCATCACTTTTGGTGTTTTTGTTGGCACTTAATTGGGGTGCACATTGTTGTTGTTTTATGCTGACTTGTCTGTTGGTTGCTTGCTCTTGCGCTGACAGTGCTGCTTGTGTTCAGTTGGGTTGCTGCTGCGTTGTCTCAGTGGCCGTGTTTACTTGCTCTTTATTGCAATAATTGTAGTTGTGTGTTTCTCTTACTCGCTCTTACTGCTGAGGGTGAATTTTTTGCTGAGACGAAGTGTTGATGTGAGATTGTTTGCTTGACTGGTGGCAGTATCTCATTGGAAAAGAGAAGCAAGGAAATAAAGCAAACAAAAACATTTGGTTTTATTGTTGTTTGGCTGTCTCTACTGTTGGTTGTTTGCAAATCCGAACAATTCTCCTTCTCAATATAAAAAACTGGCTCATGTTAAAACATAATGACGTTTTATGGATCATTTGGATCTTTGTACTTTGATATGTCAGTGAGACATTGAGTTGAGTTGAATGTTACATATGAGTGAACTGTTGGAAAAAAAAAAAAAACACTTATTGGATTTGGACTATGTTTTTGAGTGTTTTATATTTGAAACATTTTTGGGCAAATTGTAGCCATCATATATATGATTATTGGATGAGCAAACAACAATTTTGTGGCATAAAACTTGCTCAATAAGGATATTTTTGGAAAAATAAAGAAAATATTTTTCTGGAAATTGGCGACTTTGCTTTGAAATTATATTAAATTGGAATCTTAAATTTTTGGAACATTTTGGATATTTTTGGAAACTTGCCCACGGGAAAGAAAATTAAAAAGAAAATTGTCGTGTGTAATTCGACATACTAGATACCATTTTGGCAACATTTATATTTCTTGCTCTTTGAAAGTTGGATATATTGCATAAAATAAATTAGAAGTCAATTGGCTGACTGATAAAGTGAAATCTAATTTGTTGATATTCTTGCTCATGTTGTAAGAACATAAGCTTTCACTTAGAAAATGGCGAATCTAGAAGAATTCTTAACTCAGTGTGAGGAAATTTGTTGCTTTGAGGAAAATATTAAGGATACAGACGCGTCGGGATACAATGAATCGGCGATTGAAGCCGAGCGGGCTGAGATCCAAAGTTTATGGGCCGAATGGAAGGAAACATACAAACATTGTACTGCTGATCCCGAATGCAGTAAGAAGAATAAGGAGGTACTTAAAACAAAAAAGAAACTTGCTCATGAGAGCTATATAAGATGCGTGAATATTCTGGGAGATTGGAAGGAGAAAATTAAGGTTGTACCGAGCTCCTTTAATCAAAAGTCAACTTCTTCTATTTCTGTACCACCATGCGATACGGAAATTTTTCAAGGAGATTATATATCATGGCCCAGTTTTCGTGATTTATTCACAGCCATATATATAAATAACAAAAAGCTTAGCTCTGTGGAAAAGTTATATCATCTTTTTCAAAAGACGAGCGGTGAAGCTAGAGATATAAATCGTCACATTCCTCTAACGGCCGAAGGGTTTACGATTGCATGGGACAACCTCAAAAACCAATACGAAAATAAGAGAATATTGGTGAATACCCAGTTGAGAAATTTATTCAATTTGACTCATTGCGGACAAGAATCGGCTAGCAGCTTAAAGAAATTACAGCGTGAAGTGACAAATTGTATTTCGGTCCTTGAGTTATACAAAATTGATGTGAAGTCATGGGACCCAATTTTTGTATACCAATGCTCCTCTAAATTGCCGAAGCTTACTCTTTCACTTTGGGAACAGTCCATAGTAAATAAAACTGAAATGCCTCGTTGGGAGGACTTGAATAAATTTCTGACGGATAGGTTTCAAGCTTTGGAAAGTGTATCGGATATAACTTGCTCGAATGGGACGCAAGCCAATCAAAACTGTCGCCCCAAATTTAACCAATATGATAAACCTAAGCAGTTTAGAGTTCATCATACTAAAACAAATGATAGTAAATGCAGATTGTGCAAAGGGAGTCATTCTTTGCAGTCTTGTCCTAAATTTCTGAGCATGGATTTTAGAAATAGGCTAAATGCTGTAAAAAGAGAAAATAGGTGCATAAATTGTTTAGCTCAAGGTCACAGAGCGGCAGACTGTAGATCAGGCGGTTGTGCAAAATGCAAATTAATGCATAATATTCTTCTTCACAAGAATAAAGTGTATCCAAATAATGGGAATAATGTTGATGAATCTACTAACTATTCTAACCCAATTACAAACTCGCCCTCTGATGGACCTACAACTTCTTCACGTGCCCGAACATTTCACACAAAGGTCTCTAGTAGGACAATGCTTGCTACAGCTTGGGTAAACATTGTTAAAAACGGAGTTGCATATAGAATTCGATCGTTGGTGGACCCTTGCTCAGATGATACATTTATATCGTGTCGTATTCAGAAAATGTTAAAATTGCCAACTTGTTCGGTGTCTGCTGATATTTCAGGACTCGGTGGAGAGCATTTAACAAAGTGTTCGAAAATTGCATCTGTTACAATTGGGTCAATTAGGAACCGATCTTTCTCGTTGGACTTAGAAGCGTTTGTGGTACCAGAAATAACTGGAGATATCCCTACACAGCCATTAGATAAAGTGTGTGTTGAGGAACTTCCGGATTTAGATTATGCGGATCCCAAATTTTATGAAAGTGGCCCAGTTGACATCTTACTCGGGGGAAATGTTTATCCAATTATTTTGCTAAGTGGGGTTAAGAAGAATATACTTGGCTCTCTGGTAGCCCAAGAAACTGTTTTTGGATGGATATTGACAGGACCATCTACAAATTTGGGCAAGCGACCTACAATTCATGTCTCACATTGTACTAGAGTTTCGGTTCAAAATCAGTTGGCTAAATTTTGGGAAATTGAGGAGGTGCCAAAAGTCCCTATAATATCATCGGACGATCAGATGTGCGAGGAAATATTTCGATCTACTACATTGCGTTGTCCCGATGGGAGATATGTAGTAGACTTGCTCTTCCGATCGGACATATCTTTCGCTCTTTCGTCCAAATCTAGTCGGTATATAGCTCTTACTCAATTTTTGCGTAACGAAACCTCGTTATTGCGAAATCCAAGTCGCAAGTCTGATTATGAGGAGGTTCTTTTAGAATATTTGTCCTTGGGACATATGGAGAAGGTTGAAGGACTTATTAACTACCAGGATTGTTTTTATTTGCCCCACCATGGTGTGTTTAAGCCCGAAAGCACAACGACAAAGTTGAGGGTAGTTTTTAATGCCTCGTGTCCCTCAGTTCATGGGAAAAGTTTAAACGATGCGTTATACGTTGGTCCTACATTGCAGAAGGATATTATATCTTTGGTGTTAAATTGGCGCATATACAAATATGTATTCAATGCGGACATTTCAAAGATGTATCGTCAAATTTGGATCAATCCAAAACACACAAAGTATCAGAGATTACTTTTTAGAACCTCCCCAGATGAAGAAATAGTTGACTATGAGTTGAAGACAGTCACTTTTGGTGTAAATTGCGCCCCTTACCTGGCCCTCAGAACGCTTTTGAAATTAGCGGATGACGAGGAAGATTTGTTTCCTATTGGCTCGAAAATTTTGAGAAATAACATGTATGTCGATGACGCCTTGGTGGGAGTTCATAATGTCTCAGAAGGACTTAAAGCTCGTAACCAACTCACAGGCATTTTAGAATCAGCTGGCTTTGAACTTAGAAAGTGGACATCTAACTCAAAAGAAGTTTTGAATGGTCTTGCTCGTGAGCATCTCTTGAATGCAGAATTTCTTGAACTCGGTGACAAGAGTTCTGCTAAGACTTTGGGAATTAGGTGGAATGCCGCCTCTGATAGCTTTTACTTTGTAATTGAAAAAATCGAAGAAAGAAGTTCATATACAAAGAGACAAGTTTTATCAACCATTCCAAAGATTTTTGACCCTCTCGGATGGCTTGCTCCGATTGTTGTTACGGCAAAAATTCTATTGCAACAGCTTTGGTTGGATGATATTGGATGGGATGATCCACTAAAATCTCTTACTCTGTTAAATTGGAAACATTTTGTATCAAATTCCAAAGGAATAGAAGAAATAAGCATACCGCGTTGGGTAAAATATTCGCCGAATTGTAATATAGAAATTCATGGGTTTTGTGACTCATCGGAGTCGGCATATGCGGCAGCCCTTTATTTGAGAGTGGAAATTGGTGGCTCTATTTTTGCAAACTTACTCGTAGCCAAGTCAAAAGTTGCTCCTTTGAAGAAAATGTCGTTGCCCCGTTTGGAGTTATGTGGAGCTCTTCTGCTAGCGGAATTAGTAGATTCGATTAATTCACAATTAGAACTACCAAAAGCTCCGCTGTTTGCTTGGTCTGACTCAACTATAGTCTTATCATGGCTCAAAAAACCTTCGTATACTTGGACAACCTTTGTGGCGAATAGGGTTTCGATCATTCAGGAAAAAGTTGGAAATGAATGGCGTCATGTTCCGACCGATGAAAATCCGGCAGATCTAGCAACCCGGGGGCGGACTCCCTTAGAGCTTAAGGAGTCTGATTTGTGGTGGCATGGGCCTCATTGGCTGAAGCTAGATAGTAAAAAATGGCCTTCCGCTGTGGCGATTACGGAGACTAGTCTTGAGTCAAAACCTATCAAAGTTAATCTTGCTCGATCTACCGTGGAAGAGGACGTTTTAGGACGGTTTTCTCGCCTATCCACTGCTGTCCGCGCCATTGCTTACGCTTTTCGATTTGTCCGAAGAACCCATCCGGAGAGTAAAAAGTTGGCCCACTTTGAAGGTATAAAGCTTTCTTGCAAGGAAATTAGTTTTGCCCGTTATCGTTTGATGTCTTTGTCTCAAAGAATTCACTTTCCCTCAGAGTATGATTGTCTCACGAAAAATAAACGATTGGAATCAGGCAGCTCTTTACTTTCTTTAAATCCTTTTTTAGACAAGGATCAACTTATTCGGGCAAACGGGCGCTTAAGTTCCTCCCTTACCCTCTCGTATAACGAAAGACATCCAATAATTTTGGCTTATAGAAGCCAATTTGCCAAACTCTATGTCGATCACGTTCACAGGCAGACTAATCACGGAGGCATTCAACTTACTCTCGCCACTATTCGACTCGAATGTTGGATCATCAGAGGGAGAAATTTGGTGAAAACCCACTATAGATCATGTACTCGGTGCGTCTTGGCTCAAAGAAAACGACGAACTCAACTGATGGCTGCACTTCCTCCTGAAAGGACCACGTTCAGCAGGCCATTTTCCACATCCGGGGTAGATTTCGCCGGGCCTTTCGAAATAAAAACGTTTAGCGGTAGAGGTTGTCGCATTTCGAAGGGTTATATCTGCTTGTTCGTATGCTTTACAACAAAGGCTATCCATTTGGAACCTGTCAGCGATCTGTCCACCCCTGCCTTCATGGCCGCACTTTCTCGTTTTATAGCCAGACGTGGGTGTCCTCTCAATATGTACTCGGACAATGGCAAAAATTTCGTGGGTGCTGATCGAGAACTTCGGGCTAACTTCATGAAGATTGTCTCAGAAATTAAGGAAGATGCCGTTACTCGATATGGATTTCAAAAACTAGAATGGCATTTCATACCTGCCTCAGCTCCCCACATGGGTGGTCTCTGGGAAGCCGGGGTAAAAAGTTGTAAAAGCCACTTGAAAAAGATCGCAGGACAGATTAGACACACTTTCGAAGAATTTTCGACTATACTAGCCAACATAGAAGCGTGTCTAAATTCTCGACCTCTTACTCCTCTATCCGATGATATTGATGACTTCAATGCCCTTACTCCAGGACATTTCCTTATTGGAAGTTCGTTACTTTCCCCAGCCGAGCCAGAAGAAGTCGAATGTAAATCATCTTTATTGAATCGTTGGCGACGTTTGAAGTTTATTTCTCAAGAGTTCTGCCGTCGATGGAAGTCGGAATATCTCAAGGAACTTCACAAGCGCCCCAAATGGAAAAGAGCCCAGGATGATTTGCGTTTAAATGACCTAGTAGTGGTACAGAATGACGCTCTTGCCCCAACTGATTGGCGTTTGGGTCGAGTTATAAAATTACACCATGGTCAGGACACTCGAGTACGTGTTGTGGACTTAAAAACCCAATGTGGTATTATCTCTCGCCCGGTCCACAAATTAGTTGTACTTCCTCGCTCAGAATAAATCCTGCTCCGAATTCCAGCCAAAATGGTCCCATGAAGTCTTGCTCTACGCAATTGTATTATTAACTACCTTTCCCTTCCTTACAGATGAGCTACAATGATGACTTCAAATGTCCTCTTTGTCATACGCGACATTCTTTACGGCACTGCAGATCTTTCCTCCAGCTAGCCCCCGAAGGAAAAGCTGACTTTGTGCGCAGATCGAAGTACTGCCGTAATTGCCTTGGTATGGGTCACCGTATCGCCTACTGTCCCTGGCAGACCGGGTGTCGTGTTTGTAAACTCGCCCACCATACGCTTATGCACCCCTTGGATACGAGCCAATCATATTGGACAAAAATGACAGCGGAGGCATTTCTGCACAGTCCTGGCAAAATAGAACCTGCAGTAAAAATCAGGGTCCTGCTCAACCCTATGGCCCAGGATAGCTGCATCTATTTAGGTCATCCTCTGCCAAAATACAATCCTCAATTTGGCCCTTTCTTCAAGGTGGTGCTGACTTCGACGAACAATAATGTAAGGACGTTTACAACGATAGTAAGGGTATGCGAGTCGGACCATCCCATTGAACCATGGCACTACCTCGACGTCAGCCGTGTATCATTTACTTACCCGCGAAATGTTGTAGCTGACACGCATTTTTACCGACCTGGTCCAATAAGCGTCGTTTTGGGGAAAGATGCAGCTGACGGCATATACATGGGACTGCCTATCTTGGAACCAAATATGCCTTATGTCCAAAACACTATTTTTGGTTGGACCTTTTTTGGAGAAATGCCCAAGAGGTGTTAATCATTGTACCATCCAGGCTGGATTCTGGTGAATTCCTTTTTTATGTTATATTAACATTTATACAAACACATAATTTAATTAGTTTACAAGTTTGAATTTATTTTGTTTTTCTCCAAGTTGGGAGGAATCCCAACGGGGGGGAGGATGTTTATGGGGAAACGTAAAGAGGGCAACACCAAAAAAAATCCCCATAAACGTCGCCCGCTCCGCTCTTTTTTTTTGACGGCGGTCACTGATAACGACACGACACAGGACATTTATTATTTGTTCTTCTTTTGTTCTTTTTTTCGTTCGTTGGTGAATTTTGTGTGATCGGTCATTACCAGTGCAGCCGTCAGCAGAGATAAAACATAAAACTAAAACCTAACAAGAAAGAAAAAGTGAAATAAGAATAAAAGAGAAAACATAAACTAAAATCATATGGATTAAAACTAATACAAACAAAATACTATTGTAATAATAATAAGTAATAAGTGAATTGAAATAAATAAAACAAAATTGAAGAAAAAACTGTGCGGTTAGTTATTATTTGTAAAGGCGGTTCCAGGCCCGTTTGCCCAACATCTTCCCCGCGGATAGCTGCTAGTGGACGACCACGACTAGGACAACAAGCCGTCAGTACCCAGGCAATTTCCAGCGTGACAATCGTAAGTAGTTCTCAAACAACAGGTGGGAACCAGGTTGGCCAGGGACGAGTGGTCCGTGGTGGTTAACCCTAGAAAGGTTGAGGAGTATCCCCAACAGTGGGTACTACAGCCTATGACAAAAATTCATATGCAGGTCTTCGGTTTTCATTTAAGTGGTAGTTTTCGGATTTTTTTGAAAATTTTCAAGTTCCTTCCAATTGCTGGAAGGTATTCAAAGTTCGGCTGTGCCGGGCTGCTTTTTTACTTGTTTTTCTTCACTCAGTTTTAACCGTATCAAATGTTATATACCTGCCTTATGATTAGGCTGGGGGTATAAAAAATGAATCCACGTTTACATGTTGACCTTGGCTTTAATTATGCACATTACTGGGGCCCATACTATCAGCAACAACTATTACTAAGTATACCGACAGTTTAAAATCACGTCCAGCCATGGAAAAAAGAAGCAAAACCCCCCGAGATCCCATTACCCTTTTTATGTATGCATCTACATATGTGCCTCACAAGAAAAATCACTATCGTGTAGTAATGGAGGGTTGTGACCCCTGTCCCCAGATTGAAATGTAACAATTGACGCGGAAGCGTAGCAACTCTCCATTGTGTTGCGCTCCATTACACAAAACATATACGGCGAAGAGGCGACTAGCATATTCTGCGATTTCTAGTTCTGTATTGATATATGTATTTTCATTTGTATATGTGCATGCACACAATATATGTGTGTAGTTGTACGCCTGTATTGTATGCTATTTAATTTTCTGTGTTTTTTTTTTACTCATTTTTCCGTTTTTCATTGCATATTTTCAGGATGGCCCATTGAGTTACATAACATTGCATACCACATTGATACGCGATCAAATTGGTCAAGGTTTGGGCTTCAGCATTGCCGGTGGACGAGGTTCACCACCCTACAAAGATGGATGTGATGGAATTTTCATTTCACGCATAACTGAAGGTAGTCTGGCACATCGCGATGGCAAAATAATGGTGGGAGACCGTGTAATGGCGGTAAGTATAGCCACAATTGTAGTTTTTGCAGTGATGGAGATAAAAAAACGTACAGAGAGAGAGAGAGAGGGAGATGAGAGACACAGGAAGAGAACCAAGTGCAACAGTCCAGCAGGCTGTTCGGTTGCCACAATTTTAAACTGGAAATTAATGTTGCACCATTTCAATGAACCAGTGCGCTCTTAAATAACGACGTTGTACATCTATTTTATGGCATCCATGTATCTGGGCAGAATTGTTTGCCTTCGTGTTGGGTTTCGCCCTATACACTACAATAACCTGGGCATACACCCGCGCCATATCCAGCCGACAATGGTGGCCATCTATTTATTTGTCTATCAGTCAGTCTGTCTGTCTGTCGGTCAGTCAGTTTTTCGTTCGTTCGCTCGCTCTTTGGTCTATTTGTCTATATATCTATGTGTCTATCGGCCTGTCATTTCGACTTTATTGCAACATTGTGCAATTTTCATTCTATTTTAGATGATGATTTTTTCTTGTTGTTGTTGTTTTCTCGTTGCATTCATTCATTCATTCTTTTCGAACTTTAATTGTAAAATTGCAATCATTTTTGTACGTGATGTTGATGGCTTTAATGCTGCTGCGGATGATGATGATGATGATGATGGGCAAAATGCTTGCACATAAAATCATGAGGATGACGATGATAATAATGACGATACTTCGGCTAACCATATGTCCTGTTACCATCACCACCACCATATTGAAGTACGTTTTAGTTATTGTTTAATAGGGTCCGAACATTTTGGGGTGGGGGAAAACAAATATATTTTTGTGATTTGGGTTTTAAAAATATTTGATTTTAATTGGGATATATTTACCTCAGCCTAGATCAACGGCTAAAGCTGGAATCTTGAAATTTTAGGCGACGAATGTGCTGAATTTCGGAATATTGATACGAAATGTAATAACAGGTATCAAATAGGGTACGATTTGTGTGGCACAAACGGAAAGAGCTAAGAACGTCTGAAGCTAGAATCTTGAAGTTTTAGGAGACGAAGGTGCGAGGTAAGGCTGGGTTTTGGAATATGGTACTAAAACGGTACGAAATGTAATAAAAGGTACCAATGTACCATTTCTATGGGGCGAACGGATAAAGGTAGAACTTTGGAAATTGGAAAGGGCTTGCAGGAAATTCAGAGTTTAAATTTACGAAAAGTACTAAATAGTACTAATTTGTTATTTTCTTGTAACGTCTTTAAAATGCATACTGAAGTATACCACCAATCGTACCAAATTATACTAAATTTGGTCCAATCGGAGAATAGATCAAGGTGGGGAGTTGAAATTTTCTGTGGGCGTCATTGTAAGTGTGTACGATTGATATAAGGAGGCCCTTCTGGAAATGCGTATAATTACTGAAGCAAAGTACTTAATTGTACTAAATTTGGTATACAGTCTAAGACAAGACCTAGATATGTAAATATTGGTATAGGTTGCGATTTTAGGTGACGAAGTTGCGAAGTAAGGCTAAGTGTTAGAATATCGCACTAAATAATACAAAATTAAACAAAAGGTACCAAATTTAGTACCATTTGTTTGGGGCGAACGGATAGAGCTAAAATATTGAAATTGTATGTGGGAAGTGATTTCTAAAATCTGTACTTAAGTGTACCACCAATCTTACCAAATGGTACTACATTTGATACAATATGCTTTTCAGAGAGTATATCAAGTTGGAGTATTGAAAATGTTTATGAGAGTCATTGTGAGTGTGTGCGATTGTTTTAAAAAGGTCATTCTGGAAATGTGTACAATAGCTGACGCAATGTTCTTAATAGTACTCAATTTGGCACAGAGTGTAGGAATATAAGTAGAATTATGAATTTGAGTATTAAAATTACTTCGAAGCGTTAGGAAAAGAGGGAGGAGTACTAAAGTACTAAATTGTATTAAATTTAGTGTCTAGAGAATTGGGAATATCGGTATAGGGTTGGGAGTGTAGTTTTCTCGTCGGAAGAGATAAATTCAGTTGTACCCACTATCTCTCCTAATCGGTATTTATATATATATATGTATATATATATATATATATATATATATATATATATATATATATATATATATATATATATATATATATATATATATATATATATATATACATATATATATGTATAAATACCGATTAGGAGAGATAGTGGGTACAACTGAATTTACCTCTTCCGACGAGAAAACTACACTCCCAACCCTATACCAAAGTCAAACGCCATAATTTTTACATTTTTTTTTAAATTTTATTGAGTGAAATCAAAAAATGTCGGAAGTAGCATCAAATTTTGATTTGTTCGAATTGGTCACCTTTGGTACGAATTATGAATTATGGCACTAATTATGGCCAATGAAACTGTCACACGCTGCCCTAATGTTCCTCTCCGCGGTATTTTGGTCCATTCCAGGCGAAGCGCTGAAAACCAAATGCGGCAGTTCTCCACTTTCGGCCAAGCAAGATTTACCCCGATCTCATGTTTCAATATTTGCCGAATGGAATATTACTTATGTTATGTTATATATTATGGCGGCCCACACCATCGCCATGGCCGGCGCTTGAGTTCAGGTGGCCAACCGAAGGTGCACATTTTCAGCTGACCTCTTCGGCTAGTACATACGATCATTTTGTTTGTTTACAATCTGTTGGACAACGAGCTCATTTTTCAATATTTGCGTATGTAATATTGCGATAAGTTCAGCACACGAGTTATGTTATGGCGGCCCACACCATGGCCATTGCCGGCGCTTGAGTTCTGGTGGCCAACCGATGGTGCACATTTTCAGCTGACCTCTTCGGGAAAAACCATATTCGGCAGTTCACAACTTTCTTTGTGTTGCGGTGTAAGTTCTTGCACTTTTTGGAATGTCAATGGCTATACCCAGAGCTCATTTTTCAATATTTGCCGAATGGAATATTGCACACGAGCTATTTTTCGCTTACTGCGACGCGGGATTCGATCAAGTCGCTTCTTTATTTTCCAACCATTTCTGCTAATGTTGCTGTTTTCTTCCGTCCACTTCCTTGACTTCGGGCTCCGCTACCAGTATCACGGTAACGAGCGATGGTACGGGACAGAAAAGATTTATTCACATTTAAATGCCGGAGTCCTACAAATAGAACTCTCGGATATAAATTGAAATTTTACGAATTACAAATAAAATTCTCGTATGAATTGTTACGAATTACAATTCAAATGTTTCGAATTACATCTGAAAAGGGTGTAGAATGTCGGTTGACACCCTCTTTCCGTATTATGCTCTTCGTTCTCTACATGATACATAAGAAAGATCAAGCTTTTAATCAAATATCCATCACACCAAATAAGTGTTCCCCATTTTGAAACATGAATTCTATAAAATTTGATTTCAACTCCAGCTCTCCCTCTCTGTACAAACAAATTTTCATTTCACTCGAATCACCCTTGAATCACTTGACCAGCACACAACTCACCCCGTTTTCTCCATCCTTAGATTAATGGCAATGACATGACAAATGCCCAACATGATGCTGCTGTCCAGTGTCTGACACAACCACAACGTTTTGTCCGTTTGGTTTTACAAAGAGAATATCGAGGACCATTGGAGGCACCCTTGAGCCCGCATAGTCCGGCTGTATTGAATGCACTGAGCCCTTCAGGTTATCTAAACAATCGTCCGGGTAAGTGGAAAATGTGGCATGACCACAGCGACAGCAACAACAACAAAAATAAAATTACAAATCTAATAAATGTTTATTTTTCTATCAAAACAAAACAAAAAAAAAATGTTGACAGGTAATTTTAAACGTTCCATTGGTGACATGATTGACGAACAGCAGCAACAACAACAACACATGATTTACCAACAAACACAACAAACTCCAGTGTCGTCCTATGATTCTAATAGAAATCTAGCGGCACCAACAACAATGCCTGCATCTGTAAGTCCTAATATAGTGCCTGCAACAAAAGCAAATGGTTTTGCTAATGCAACAGTTCATCAACAACAACAACAGCAGCAGCAACATATGACACCTCAGCTTCAACCCCAACAACAAATTGACAAAGTAACAGGTTTGCCGGTACCAGCACCCAGACGCTCTAATTCCATACCTTTGGGTGATGGTCCAACCACCGATGCTGTAGCTAGTCCAACATCCGTTGCTACGCAACCCGTTGCATCAAAAACATTAACATCTCCAGTTGCAGCCTCGACAAGTTCCACCCATCAAAATGGTTCTATACCCCAGTCGCCAACAACTAATGCCAATGCTGCTAACACCGCCACCGATCCAATTGAGACACAGGTAGGTTTACTCCAGCCGTTAAAGGAGGTTTGTCTGTTTGTGTTTTCGCTCATAATTCGTGTTTGTCCCCGTTTGTTTAGTGTTTAAGTTAAAAATTTGCTGCCTGCATTCTTTGCCAAATGTCGTTGTCTTTTATTCGTTTTAACTTTTTTTCGTTACTTCTACATGCGGTTTAAAGCCACAATATCCACGCACTCAA
Organism: Musca domestica; assembly: GCF_030504385.1. Classification (NCBI taxonomy): domain Eukaryota; kingdom Metazoa; phylum Arthropoda; class Insecta; order Diptera; family Muscidae; genus Musca; species Musca domestica. The sequence continues at coordinate 911,174 of NW_026712356.1, read as the reverse complement.
GCATTTTGACGATATTTTTAGCATAATTTCATAATTGCATTTTATCATCGAATTCGACGTAACTATTAGGTTGAAAAATTAACAAGCCAACACATTTTAAATAATTTTTTTTTTAACTGAAACAAATTACCAAAAAAATCCGTATATTCAAAATCAAGTCCTCTGACAAATTCAAACATACACAAATTTTTGGAGTATTTCTTAACTTGGAGAAATCGTACTATGGGGGCTTTAAAAAAACACTTGACTCTGATGTTTTATAGGTCCGTAGAAATTTTATTCCCTCCACCATACATAGGAGGGTATATTAAGTTCATCATTCCGTTTTTAACTCACCGAAATAATAATTGGGTCTAAAATTATTAAAACTATATATATCCTTGATTAGCGTCAAAATGTAAGCCCTGTCCGTCCGTCTGTTGTAATAACGCTACAGTCAAAACGAATTAAGATAGGAAGCTAAAATTTTGCACAGATCTGTCTTTTGTTTGCAGGCAGGTCAAATTCGAAGAAGAGCTATATCGGTCCACGATATCGTATTGCCCCCATGTAACGGTACCCCCGATATTCGGAGTTTTGATGATTGTAGCCACATTTTCCAATGGAATTGTCTGAAATTCTACACAAAGAGTTCCTTGCGAGTACTTTAACCCCTGAAAGAGAATTGTCTATATAGATCTACGATATCGTATAGCCCCCGATATTCGTTATTTTTATGGTTTTATATACATTTATCAACCGAATTGTCTGAAATTCTACAGAAGGAGTTCTTTGTGAGTACAGGGTTGCCCATATTCGACGGACCCATCTGGCAACGAGCCTGTGTTGAGAGGTCCCCAAGAACATCCCAAAAACGCCGTTCTCAGCAGTTGGGCATGGCTCGGTCCACTTTACAACGGATTATTCGCATTGATTTGCATTTGTTCCCGTACAAAATTCAATTGACGCAAAGAATGATGCCTGCGGACAAGCCTCGTCGATTGGAATGGGCCCAAAGAGTCATCGAAATGACCGAAGATGACGAGCAATTTTGGAACAAAATGATCATGTCTGATGAAGCCCATTTCACATTGAATGGGACCGTAAATAAGCAAAATTGCCGTTTTTACGGCGTTAGTGCGAAAACGGTCATTGGGCCGTTTTTCTTCCAAAATGAAAATGGCCATGCTGTTACCATCAATCAGGAGCGTTATCGCGACATGATGACCAATTTTGTGATGCCAATTATTCGTCGAAAGCGTATGAGGCAGTTCTGGTTTCAACAAGACGGCGCTCCACCGCACACAAGTCGCATAACAATCGATTTTCTGAAGAATTTGAACATGGGTCCGTCGAATATGGGCAACCCTGTACCTTACCCCCAGAAATGGAAATGTCTGTATAGGTCCACAATATCGTATATCCCCCATTCATCGGTACCTTCCAATATTCGGTATTTTTAAGATTTTAACCGAATTTCTAATGGATTTTATTTTTTATTTTTTATTTTTTTTTGAAAATTTCCTAATTTGTACGGCCCGGCCGAACTTGCTTCTTTTTTACTTGTTGGTATTAAAATTGAGCGACATAGGTCAGCGATTTTGTATAACCTACATTATTTTAGTGTTGTACCCAGGTTTTTAAGAGAATTTTCTGTAAATTGTCAAATAATTGTCCATAATGGTCCACATTGTTGTAAGACTCCATATAGCAGTATTTCCTTTTATTAGGTATTTCGGTGATTTTAGTCACAATTTTCAAACAGAAAAATTTCAATGTTTTCTCAAGCAGGTACTTTTGTGTACTTGATCCAGATAAAGAAACCTTTGGTATTTTATGATGATACACATTACATGTTTCAACGGAATTTGTCCGCATTATTTATATGTAGTTCGCAATTGGTATTACCTCCTATGACCAAAAATTTTGTCTAAAAAATTTGTCTAATTTAAATTTTATGTAAAAGCCCAATATGACGGAACTTTCCGAAACTAAGTATTCATATTCATCTCAGATTTCTGTTCGAGAGAAATATTTAAATAATAATATCGAAAGTTGTAAATAATTTTGCTGACTTGTTTCTTATGACATGATAAAAAAAGTATTGAAAATTGTTAGCCTTTGTGGGTGAGGTACCAGAAGGAGTGGAACAATATATCCCATTTTTACAGCAGATCTTTTGTTAATAAAAATATTGTGAAGTGCGTAATTTGAAGTGATCGGGATGCTTATTTCGGATTTTATGACCGTTTTGGTTATTCAAAATTTTGACCCTTTGTGGGGGAGATAACAAAAGGAATTGTCCGATCTGTACCATCTTTAGAACAGATCTTGTGTTTATATAAATATTGAGATGTGCCGAGTCTGAATGGAATCGGATGTTCATTTCGTGTTTTGTAAGCTTCATGAATATTCAAAATTGTCACCCTTTGTGAGGGTGAGGTACAAGAAGAAGTGGAGCGATATTGTCCAATTTCACACCAGACAGCGGGTTAATGAAAGTATTGTGATGTGTGTAATTTGAAGACAGTCGGACACTTACAACACATTTATAAGAATTATAATTATTTAAAAATTTGACCCTTTGTGGGGGAGGTACTTGATGGAGTGAACCGATATTGTCCATTTTAGCACCCAACCTAGCACTGATGCTAATATTAGGATTCGCAAAGAAGGAACAAAATCGGATTATCCTTTCTCTTTCTGTGCACTAAATTATTTTCTTTGAAAATGTTGATATTTTGTGTGGGAGGTACCAGAAGAAGTGGACCGATTTTGCCCAGCTCCGAACTCGATCTAATTTTGACAATAAGATTACGATTTTTCAGGTTTGAATCAAATCCGATACCCCCATCGAGAGTTATCGTGCTCACGAGCCAGCCAGTCAGAAAGACAGACAGACGAACATCGCTAGATCGACTCCAAATGTCCAGAAACGGATTTAGTCCAAAGATACCTGGGTCTAAAACCGTTATTTTTATGAGGCACGTTTTTGCCGTATCAAATGATATATACCCTCTGTAGCCATATGGCTGAGGGTATAAAAATCCGTTAGATAATTTCTCTACATTCATCGAATGTCAAGAGATATCGTTATATGGTGGCTATACGTAGGCGTGGACCTGCATACGCAAATTTTTGTCATAGGCTGTAGAATACATTACGAACTTTAAATACGAAATTTGAAACAAATCCTGTCTATAATGTCTCTAATACCATAAAAATACCGCATGTTGGAAGGTACCGTTAAATAGAGGCTATACGAAAGCGTGGCCAGACAGTCAGGCGGCGGACATCGCTAAATCGACTTTCGGTATCCCCTTCATATGATTTAGGGTATAAAAAAGTAAGATTATAATAAAGTTGTTTTCTTTCTTCATATTGAGTAAAATTGACTCACCCTTCAAACAGCTTTCCCACTCCCAAAAACTGTTTTCTGCCTCCTCCAAATATATAGCCAAGCATTCACTACATGCAACTTAAACTAATAATTATGATACTCAAATTTCAAAAATTTCCTGTAACTCTGAGTAACAGGAAAGTAATTTGGATCCACGAGTATTTAACCCTCCTCCCCCTCAACAAGAAAAGTGTATGTTTGAATTTGTCGAAAATATTACGGAACTACTGGAAAACGGATATAATTTCGGCCACTACTGAATATTAGATTTCCGTAAATAATTGAACATAATAACAGCTTTGATTTAATGTTCATATAATGATGACGAATAACAAAACAGATGGTGGTGTGGCTCGGTGTGGCTGCTACCAATTAAAGAAAATAACACACACAACCAAATAAATAAATAATAAAAAGTAAAATACATACATACAAATAACACAGATAAACGAGGAACTCTCGGTCGGTGGTTCACGCATTTGAATTTGAATTTCATTGGAATTGATGGCCACTTGTTTGGTTATTTGATTCCGTTATTGGTTTAGGCCATAACGTGTCTAACACGGCCTAAAAGTTTTGTTCTCCCCCTTCCCCCACACTTTCTTTTATATACTTTTTGTGTTTAACTTTTAAGTATGTGGGTGTGTCTGTGTTTGTCCAATTGGAGTATCTAACCAAAAATCATTTCATTTCATGTCATGTTATTGCCGATGCTGTTATTGGTATATTTTCGTTTGTAATTGCATGTATGTGTGTGCGTGTATGTTTGTTTATTCCTGTTGTTATTGAATGCAAAATATTTTAAATATCCGCGATTCTATTCCCTCCCCCCTCACATATTCCAATACACAATTATTACAATAAAATAAATCTAGTTAAATTTGTTTCCTTTATTTTTCAATAATTACTCGTACATGCTTTTGCATTTTGTGTAATTTTTTGTCTATCTCACCACCTACATCCGGCATCCTTAGAATGTGCAGCGTGTTGTGTGCTGTAACTTGCCGACAAAATTACAATAACAATATTGCACACATATACATATTTATAATTGGAATGATAATAGTGTTATGTGTGTTTTTTATTTTTTTGTTAGTGTTGTAATGACAAAATTTACTAAAAATTATTTAAATTTTTATTTTGTTTATTTGAAAGAACTAGTTTTTGTTTTTTTTTTACATATCGACAATTTATTAGTTTAGGAAGTTTTATTTATTTTATTTAAAGAGAAATTAGTCTTAGACGAAATTTTAGTAATGTGTAGTTTTTTTAGGTAAAGTGTGGCACAGAGAACTTGGATCAGTGAGGTGTTCAGGGAAATTTTTAGAATATCAAAAAAGAAGAAGAATTTTTACATATAAAAGATTATCAGCAGACTACAAAAAACTTGTAAAAATATAGAAGATATGGTCTTCTATGTGTAGAAGACCGCCGAAGGGTCTTCTATATATAGAAAATCTCCGAAGGACTCCCTATGTATATGAGACCTCCGAAGAGTCTTCTATGTATAGAAGACCTCCCAAATGTCTTCTAAGTATAAAAACCTTCAAAGGGTCTTCTATGTGTAGAAGACCTCCAAAGGGTCTTCTATTTACAAAAGACGTCCGCAGGGTCTTCTATGTATAAAAAAAAACTACGAAAGGTCTTCTATGTATAGAAGATCTCCGAAGGAGGTTCAATGAATATGAAACATCCGAAGGACCTTCCATGTATATGAAACCTCCGGAGAGTCTTCTATGTATAGAGGACCTCCGGACTTCTTCTAAGTATAAAAGACCTCCGAAGGGTTTTCTGTGTATAGAAGACCATGACCCCGGAAGACCCTGTGTATAGATGACCTCCGAAAGGTCTTCTAGGTATAGAAGACCTTCAAAAGGTCTTCTATTTACAGAAGACATCCGAAGGACCTTCTATTTATATGGAACATCCGAAGAGTCTTCTATTTATAGAAGACCTCCGGACCTCTTCTAAGTTTAGAAGTCCTCCGAAGGGTCTTTTATGTACAGAAGACCTGCGAAAGATCTTGTAGGTATAGAAGACTTCCGAAAGGTCTTCTAGGTGTAAAAGACCTCCGAAAGATCTTCTATGATAGAAGCCCTCTGAAGAGTCTTCTATGTGTAAAATACCTCCGAGGGGTCTTTATTGTATAAAAGATCTCCGAGAGGTCTATTATATATGTAGGAGACATCCGTAGTGTCTTCCATGTACAGGGTGAGATGAAAAAAACTGGAACCAACTTTAGACTGCTGTCATTTCTAAGCCACTCGTCCGATAGCTGTTAAAATTATTCCAGTGACAGCTCATTATACTGTTTACAAGCATTCAAACCCATTTTGGTGAGAATTTTCCAGAAAATGGAATTCAAGCGTGATAGTGTGATTTCTTTATATTTGGCCGGAAAACCATAAGTGGCTATCGTTAGAGCACTCCAGCATTTAAATGTGAATAAAAATGTTGCGTCTAGTACCATCGCTCGTTACCGTGATACTGGTAGTGTAGCCCGACGTCAAGGAAGTGGACGGAAGAAAACAGTAACATCAGCAGAAATGGTTCGAAAAGTAAAGAAGCAACTTGATTGAAACCCGCGTCGCAGTGGCCGAAAAATGGCTCGTGAGCTGAAAATATATCGCAATATATTTTCAGGAAATATTGAAAAATGAGCTCGGGGAAAAGCCATTGAAATTCCAAAAAGTGCAAGAACTTATACCGCAACGGAAAGAAAAGTGACTCAAAAGAGCTAAAGAGTTGCTTCGCCTGGCCGAAAGTGGTGAACTGCCGAATTTGGGTTTCTCCGATGAGAAAACATTCGTTGTCCAGCGATTTGTAAACAAAAAAAAAAAAAAGATCGTGTTTACTTGCCAAAGATGTCAGCTAAAGAATGGGCACCTTCGGTTGGGCAGCAGAACTCAAGCGCCGACCATGATGATATTGTGGGCCGTCATAACAGCCGATGGTCGCTCTCCGTTTGTATTAATCGACCGTCGCGAAAATATTCTGGAGGTTGTATTAAAGCCTTGGGCACGCAAACATTTTGGGCGCAGACCTAGGACATTCCAAGAGAACTCAGACCGAGCCAGCCTAGAATGGTTACAACATGAGGTTCCTCACTTCATTTCCAGCGCACAATGGCCAAAAAATCTCCGGATACCAATCTGTTGGACTATTGTGTCTGTAGTATTTTGGAGAGCAAGGTTGGCACTAAAAAATACCAAGGTGTCGATCACCTCAAGCAAGCGCTCCGTCGGAAATGGGTCAAAATACCGCAGAGAAACATTAGGGCAGCGTGTGACTGTTTCATTGGCCGTTTGAATGTCATAGTCCGTGCCAAAGGTGACCAATTCGAAAAAATCTAAACTTATTCTAAAATTTGGTGCTATTTTCGGCATTTTTAGCTTTAATCAATAAAATTAAAAAAAAAAATTAAGAATTATGGCGTTTGACTTTGCTGCAGTTTTTGTATCTCACCCTGTATGTATAAAAGATTTTCAAATTGTCTTCTATGTATAGAAAAAACCTTCGCCTTTGATGTATAAAATACATCCGTAGGTTCTTCTATGTAGAGCAGATTAATAGAAAACATCTGAAGGGGTTTCTTTTGTTTGGAGTAGGGAATACTTCTGGAACCACTATGCACTCCCGAAATATTTTCAAAAATATATATATATAATTTTTTAATATTTTTTATTTTTTCAATTTGGAATTTCAATACTAATTAGGTATTGTTTCATTTTTACCCCTCAAGCTCATTTGAAATGAAAAATAAAAAAATCATTATTAATATTAAAAATGAAAATAAACCTCACTGATCCGGAAATTGTAATTCCACACGAATGACAGCAATAAAAATTTACATAATTAATACAAATGATTGAGTTCGAGTGAAATGTGATTGGCTTTTGATAATGAGAATTTTTGTTACTTTTTTGCAATTAAATGCAAATCCAGCAGACCTTTGATTATTATTTTAACGCACAGAATTGGCTTTAATTTTATTAATTTTATATTAAAATCTAGTAATTAAGTTTTTCCTGCATAAACAAAATTTAATAATTTTTGAAAAAAAAAATACTCGAAAGCTAAACAAATGATTTTCTTTCTTTTTTTCTCTTTCTTTTTTATATATATATTAATTTTGAAAACAAAATTCGAAAACAACAACTTACTTATTAAAACAAAATTAACAAACAAAACCAAAAACCAAAATATGCAAACATGTTTTTTTATGAACAACTCAAATTCTTCTATACCATCTAACCAACTTAAACTGAACAAAAATACAACAACTAAAACCACAACCTCCCCCACTAACTCCCCTCATCAATCAATCCCTAAATCGAAAAAAACGCAAAAAACCGCAAAACCAACAGCCACCACCTTTAAGGCCTTTGACGAGTGAAGATTTTCAGGCAATGATACCGGCACACTTCCTCAGTGGTGGATCTCAGCATCAGGTGCATGTGGCACGGCCGAATGAAGTGGGTGTGGCTGGTGTTACTGTGACCGTCAATAAGGCCGTTCCCGATATGCCCATGTTCCCAGCAGCTCCCACCGAATTGGGTCGCATTACCGAAACCATTACCAAGTCAACCTTTACGGAAACGGTTATGACCCGTGTCACCGATAATCATTTAGCGGAACCCCTAATAAGTGAGGTGATTATCACACAAAGAACATGAACATCATCACAAAAAAAAAATCATTTTAGAAACAAAAAACCAAAAATAGAAAATTCATTAGTTGATTTTTTCTTTAATGGCTTTTTGAAGCAATTACTTACTCAGCACTACTTACCTAACCACTTACCACCTTATGCAAAATAATTTTACACCTTGGCACCTTGATTAGTTAGATTTTGGCAATTTGGAAATAATTTTTTAAAAAATTAAATTTTACTTTCATTACATTACTACCCACCACAATCTCACCATCAATCACCATCAGCGATGCAAAAAATGCTACATACATTTTTACCATATTTTCACCTGGCCCATTTCATTTATTTCTGCACCACTAATGACATCCGTAATTCTGCAGATTATCTTAAAAAATATTTTGGTTAGATTTTTTATGTTCTATTATTTTAACTTTTTGTAAATACATACATATATTTAGTGGCATGATGTCTCGATGCAAATTCTAATATTTGCTTTTAAAACTATTTAAGTAAAATATATAACAGCTATTTGTTTATATTATATACAGTTAATTTTTATAAAATATACAGTTCATTTCAATACAATATACAGGTTTCTATACATACTAAGCAGGTGGATATATTTTTTATACAAATAATCAATATCCGATAACCTAATTTATCGAAATATGATGTCTATACCGCTATGTGTATATAGAACCAAAATACATAATTTTAAAAAACGATGAAATGCAATATTTAATTAACAACCGATCTAGAAACGATTAGAACTTAAATTTTGATCATTTAGAAATCGATTATTTTTTTTTGGTTTGCGAGCTGTAAATCATCAGCAGAAAAATTAATTTAAATTTATCAGTTTTAGAAAATAAGTATGTAACAGTTGAAATATTAAGAGGAAAGAGTAGTATGTAGTTCTCAGTCGATTTTGGAAATATTTCACAGTGGTAAGTAAACTATTAATTGGCTGAAGAAAATTTGCTACAAAGCGACGTGGTCGAAAGCAAAAGTCGATATCGACAATTCTGATTTTTTTTCTTTAACGCAAATTATTTCAATTTTCAATAGTTCGATTTTGTACAATTGGCTGAAAGTCGATATAAAAATCAAAATCCACCGAAAATCTAAAGTTTTAAAATTGCGAAAAATTGACATCGGAATATATCCCTTAGATTATTTTGACAATCGTTTGAATCGATTGAAGCAATTGTTGTTCACTGTTAAAAATAGTATAACTTTAACTTTGTTTTTCTAAAAAAAAACTTCGACCGGGCTAACTTTCAAAAAAAAAAAAAAATATAATAAATAAATAATAATAATAATAATAATAATAATAATAATAATAATAATATAATAATAATAATAATAATAATAATAATAATAATAATAATAATAATAATAATAATATTATTATTATTATTATTAATAATAATAATAATAATAATAATAATAATAATAATAATAATAATAATAATAATAATAATAATAATAATAATAATAATAATAATAATAATAATAATAATAATAATAATATAATATATATAATAATAATAATATAATAATTATATAATAATAATAATAATAATAATAATAATAATAATAATAATAATAATAATAATAATAATAATAATAATATAATAATAATAATAATAATAATAATAATAATAATAATAATAATAATAATAATAATAATAATAATAATAATAATAATAATAATAATAATATAATAATAATAATAATAATAATAATATAATAATAATAATAATAATAATAATAATAATAATAATAATAATAATATAATAATAATAATAATAATAATAATAATAATAATAATAATAATAATAATAATAATAATAATAATAATAATAATATAATAATAATAATAATATAATAATAATAATAATAATAATAATAATAATAATAATAATAATAATAATAATAATAATAATAATAATAATAATAATAATAATAATAATAATAATAATATAATAATAATAATAATAATAATAATAATAATAATAATAATAATAATAATAATAATAATAATATAATAATAATAATAATAATAATAATAATATAATAATAATAATAATAATAATAATAATATAATAATAATAATAATAATAATATAATAATAATAATAATAATAATAATAATAATAATAATAATAATAATAATAATATAATAATAATAATAATAATAATAATAATAATAATAATAATAATATAATAATAATAATAATAATAATAATAATAATAATAATAATAATAATAATAATAATAATAATATTAATGATAATAATAATAATTATAATAAATAAATAATTAAAAATAAAATCCGTTAAAAATTCACTTAAAAATACCGAATGTAGCCGTTATATTAGGGTCTATACGATAAGGTGGACCTGCATGGACAACTTTTGTCATAAACCATTAGAATATTCAAATGCGAAAAAATAGCTAAAATCATCAAAATATCGAATATATGGAGGTACTGTTATATTGGGGCTACGCGAGGATGTGGACCTCTCATAGACTGTAGTATCCATTACGAACTTCAAATACCGAATTTGAAACAATTCCGGTGAATAAATCAAAATACCGAATATATCTGGTCCCGAATATCGGGAGATACCGTTATATGGCTATACAAAGACGTGGACCTGCACAGACAGTTTTCTGTCTTAGGAACTTAAAATACACTACGAACTTCAAATACAAAATTTGAAACAATTCCGGTGAAAATGTCTCCAAAATCATCAAAATACCGAATATTGGGAGGTGCCGTTATGTGGGGACTATGCGAAGACGAGGACTTGCTCAGTAAAATTTCTGGCTTAAGGCTGAAGTATCCATTACGAACTTCAAATACCAAAGTTGAAACAATTCCGGTGAATAATGTCGCTAAAATCATCAAAATACCGAATATAGGGAGGTACCTTATATGAGGGCAATACAAAGACGTGAACCTGCACAGACAATTTCCTGTCATAGGCTGTAGCATCCGTTACGAACTTCAATTACCAAATTTGAAACAGTTCCGGTGAGTAGTGTCGCTAAAATCATGAAAATACCGAATATCGGGAGGTACCATTATATGGGGGCTGTACCAAAACATGGACCTACATGGCTCATTTTCAATACAAAAAGTCCTGCAGACATTATATACATTTGAGTAAAATTTTATTAATTTATTTCATTTCGTTCGGAAGCTAGAGTTATTTCCACAGACGGACGGACATCGCTAAATCGACATAGAATTTTATGGTGATCAAGAATATATATATTTTGTGGGGTCTAAAATGTATATTTCGAGTTGTTACAAACGGAATGACAAATTAAATATATCCTCCATACTGTGGTGGAGGGTAATAATTTGCAAAGTTGGAACAAATGTGAATGATTATGTCTTGTTTTCTGGGGTAAAATATATATTTTTGAAAATTTTGCGTTTGTGGGGGGTGTGTACCAGAAGGAGTAGATCCATATTGCCTATCTTCGAACACGATTTAAGTTTAGATATCACGATGCACCGAGTTTGGATAAAATCGAATGCTCCCCTCCAGAGTTATCGTGGGAACCTGCCAGACAAACAGACCGACGGATTTGGAGATAGACTTCAAATATGCCGAAACGGATGTGTCCAAATGCGATTAGGATCTAAACCCGTTACTTCACTGAAGCACGTTTTGGCCATATCAAATGATATATACCTTCTGTAGCCATATGGCTGAGGTTGTACAAAATACTCGTACTCTTTATACAGGGTGAGATAAAAATCTGCAACAAAGTCAAACGCCATCCACCTTGGAAAGGAGGGTATATTAACTTTGTCATTCCGTTTGTAACATCCTTAAATATTCGTCGTAGACCCCATAAAGTATATAATATATATTCATAATCAGCATAAAATTCTAAGTCGATTTAAGGATGTCCGTATGTCTGACTGTCCGTCTTTCTGTCTGTACGTCTATCTGTTGAAATCACGATACAGCCCAAATTATTTGACGTAGAGCGCCAAAATTTAGCAGAGCTATTTGTATTGTGTCTAGGATGGTTGGTATTGAAAATGAGATATATCGGTCCACGTTCTGGTATGGTCCCCATATAACGGTACCTCCCGATATTCAGTATTTTGATTATTTATGCCACATTTTTTCACGGATTTGTCTAAAAATTGGTATTTGTTGGTCATAATGGGTTCCAGATCCGGTGGCGAAACATTGCAAGTATGGGTCCATGAGTTGGTATAGCCCCCATATAACGGTACCTCCCAATATTCGGTATTTTGATGGTTTTTGCCACATTTTTTCACTGATTTGTCTAAAAATTGGTATTTGTGGGTCATAATGGGTTCTAGTTCGTGTGGCGGAACATTGTATGTATAGGTCCACGTTTTGATATAGTCCCCATATAACGGTACCTCCCAATATTCGGTATTTTGATGATTTTTGACACCTTTTTTCAAGAATTACTCTGAAAATTGGTAGTTGTAGATCATAATGGGTCCCAGTTAGTGTGGCGAGTCATTGTAATTATAGGTCCACGTTTTGTTATAGCCCCCATATAACGGTACCTCCCGACATTCGGTAATTTGATGATGTTTGCCACATTTTTTCACGGATTTGTCTGAAAATTGGTATTTGTAGTCATAATGGGTTCTAGCTCCGTTGGAGAAACATTGTATGTATAGGTCCATGATATTCGTTATTTCCGATATTCGGTATTTTGATGGTTTTGCCACATTTCTTCTAATGTTTCCTTTGCGATAAGGTGGAGGGTATTAAAAGTTTGGCCCAGCCGAACTTAATATTTTTTTACTTGTTTTTATTTTTGTTTAATTTTATTGAAGGAAAGCAGAAAATGTCGGAAAAAGCATTCATTTTTAGAATCAGTGTAGATTTGTTCGAATTGGTCACCTAATTATGGCCTTCAAACGGCCAATGAAACCGTCACACGCTGCCCAAATGTTGTTCTACGGTATTTTGGCCTATTTTGGCCTTACATCGGTTTTAACATTGAAATTGATCCCTCAACAAAACCCAATAAATTCCTTTTAAGTTTTATTTGCATTTCGATTAACTTTAGTTATCCTTTCATGTTCCTTAAACAATATGCCACAAATATTTAAAGCAAATAAATCTGATGACTGATAATACCTCCTTTGGTTTAACACCTGATAATAAATGGCAGCGTTTTTCTCTTCTTTTAAAAATCAATTATTTGTGTTTTTTTATTTCAATGTAATTTATATTTATTTTACTTGAAATTTAATCTGTCTGAGTTCATTGGAAGCAATAAACAATCAGCTTTTAATGGCAATTAAAAATTTGGTTTTACCCATTTCTTTCACAATCACTTAAATGTGCTAATTTGAAATGTTATTGCCCCCGTTTAAAGGTATATAACATTCAAAATAAATATTCCAATTATCAGTTGATGTACGTTCTGTCAGGATTACGGGAAAATTGTCTTTTCATTACATTTCAGAAGAACTGCAAAGTGGCGTTGCTTTTCGAAATCTAATCATTTAATTCAGTTATCAAATGAAATAAAGATGAATTACTTTGAAAACACTTTATAGTCATTATAATTTTATTTGAAGAATAAATTAAGGTATCACAACCTCTCCACCTGTTCATTGTCCTCCTCCTCCTCCTCCTCCTCCTCCTCCTCATTAGATGCATAGTTAAAGTCATCAACAACTTTACTCAAAATGACATTTCAACATTTTCGTTTAGGGAATACACAGCAGAACGACAATACGTTGCAGCAGTGCACATAATGAGAAATAGTGTTGTTATTGTTCTTGTTGTTGACATTATTAATAATAATTCTAATGGCAATAATGAACGTTATAATGAAATAAGCTTTGTCATTGCACAATTCCATGCTGGCTGGGACAACACAATTCCCTTCCTCCCTGTGGGCCACTTGCTTTTCACACAAACACACAATGATGCCGTACAGGACAGACAGGTAGAGAGAGAGAGAGAGAAACAAAATGGGAGGCGGAGGGGGCATGGTAAAGTTAAATCCTAAGTGAAATGCAATTGTTATGACATTATAAACCAGATGGTAATCAAAATGTGCATTGCCAGGAATAACAATGAACCTTGATGCCTTCTTTGCAAGGATGCCTGGCAGGATATTACAATTCTCTTGACTTTCTTTACACGACATACTTAAACGTAATCTCTTTCGTCGCTCTCTCTCAGCCATGATGGATGTAGTAGTGGTTAAATTATTCCTCTGGTGGAGAGACTCTACACTGCACCCTGGCAAATATCCTTCTTTAAATAGACACCTGAATGATGGCCGTGTCATATTTATTCTTTGGGATTCGTTCAAAATGTCTTTGTAGCCTTGGAGCTGGGAGACAATAAGCCAACCACATCATATATTAATACGGAGAACAGAAGTCGTTTTCTTTCAACAGTTTCTATAATAAATGAAGTGGGTTTATTGGCAATTTTCTAAACGACAACATAGTTGGAATTGACTTGATGTCACATATTCTCAATAAATTCAGTTAGTCTGCTTTCGGCAGAATACTTCAAGTTAGTTGGTGGTTGGCAGTTGTGGGGGAAAACAGGATTTCTGTTGACAGTCACTGAAGGCTTTGCATTTTTTCATTGCAATTCAATTATTGTTGGGTTTTTTCAGAAAGGAAAGAGATAATAACTTTATGAAGAGAAAATTATGAGGTGGAATATTATGGAGGATATATGTTTAAAGCATCCCTATTATTGGACTTCAAGCAGGTTGCCTCATAAAGTACCGGTGGGTCTTTACAAATAAGGCCAGGAGGTATTCTCATGGAAGATCAGAAGGCCTTCCCGAAGAAGGCGAGAAGATCTTCTCGAAGGAGGCCAGAAGTTCTTCTCGAAGAAGGTCAGAACTTCTTCTTAAAGAAAACCCAGAACGATCTCTCAGTGAAGCCAAGAAGTTTTTTCCAGAAAGTACCAAAAGGTTTTCTCATAGAAGGTCTTCTTCTCAGAGAAGGCCAGAAGGTATTCTACTCTTATAAAACCACAAGGTACTCTTCTCATAGAAGGCCAGAAGGTCTTCTTTTCATAGGAGTCCAGAAGGTATTCTTCTCATAGAAGGCCAGAAGGTCTTTTCATAGAAGGACAGAAGCTCTTTTTGTAGAAGGCTGGAAGTTCAAAATATTTTCTCATCGAAGGCGAGAAGGACTTCTTGAAGAATGTCAGAAAGTATTCTCACAGAAGACCAGAAGGTATTCTTATAAAAGGAAAACATTTCATAGAAGTCCAGAAGGTCTTCTCAGAGAAGGAGAGAAGGTTTTCTCATAGAAGGCTAGAAAATATTCTCATAAAAGGCCTGAAGGTATTCTCATAGAAGTTCTGAAGTTCTTCTCTTAGTTCAGATGATCTTCTCAGAGAGGCTTACAATTTCTTCCCAAGAAGGCAAAAGTTCTTCTCAGAGAAAGGCATAAAATCTTCTCAGAAAAATCAAGAAGGTCTTTTTAGAAAAGACCAGAAGGTTATCTCATAGAAGGCCAACAAACAAAGAAGGTCAAATTTTCATCTCGAAGATGGCCAGAAGGTGTTCTCGAAGAAGCCTAGAAGATATTTTTAGAGAAGGCTAGTAGTTTTTTCCAGAGAAGACAAGAAGTTCTTCCCAAAAAAGGCAAGAAATTCTACTCAGAAAGTGTCAGTGGGTCTTCTTCGATGAGGCCAAACGGTATTCTCATGGAAGGCCTGAAGGACTTCGTATAAAAAGCCAGAAGGTCTTCTGATAGAAGGCCAGAAAGTCTTCTCATAGAAGGCAAGAAAATCTTCTCATAGAAGGTCTTCGGAGAGCAGACCAGAAAGACCTGATTTCAGAAGTCTAGAAGGTGTTTTTAGAAAATGTCAAAACGTTTTCTCAAAAAGAAGACTAAAGATCTTCTCAGAGAGAAACCTGAATGCCTTCTCAGAGATAATGCCAGAGGGTTTCCTTACATAGAAGGTCAAGAAGATGTTTTCCTTTGAGAAGACCAATCTTACTTATTGAAGAGTAATCGGTCTCCTTGACTCTTCCTTTCCTTTCAAGCTCATAAAATAATACATACAATTTACCACATGCAAAAACCCCATTCATTTTAATGGCTTTGCAAAGCCTTCCTTAAATCTTAAAGCAATATCCCACATACCTTAAACATTAATTTTAATTACTTTTACCCGGAAAGAAAAAGATTTGTTTTTTCAAAACGGAAAAAATCTTAAAATTGTATTTATTTTCCTAAATGCTGAAATTTAATATCCGTTTTATTGGCTTCTTCATATTTCTCTTAGACAACCTTCGTGGCAGTAAAGAAGGAAGCATTTAAATGTGAATAAATGTAAAACACAAAATTCAAATTCACACACAAACATCCGCACACCTTCCTTTCTTACATTTATGATGTTGTCCCTATGTCCTTTCTCTGGCTTTATGTCCTCTGAGGAGGTGGCATTCAGTCATTCGTTCGTTAGTAGAAATGTAAACGTTGATTTTATTAGATTGTTTATTATCTTTACATTTGTTTATTTACACACATTCATATATTTTTTTCTTTTAAATTTATGCGATTGTGTGTGTGCGACCATAGATGTATTTGTATGGAGTTTTTTACATTATTATGCTAGATTGTATTCGGTTTTTTATTCTATGTCCCTAAGCTTTTTTGTTATTTCTATTGCATTTACTCTCCAGTTTTTGCTGTTTTGAATATCATGTTGTTGCTGTTTTTTTTTTTCTATAGCTTACATTTGTTTATTGTCGATTTTGTTATTGTCCCCAATATTATACAATATTTATCATGTGTGTAAAATATTCCTGGATAGATTTGCAATGTTCTTGCCCCGTTTGGAAGAGCGTGTATTTCGACACAGAACAAAAATTTGGTGTGGGATGACTAACGGTCCTCTCTATCAAGTTCCTATGGAGAAATGCCAAACGAAGAATTGTTGATTGTCTATATTATAAATACTCTATTAAAGAGCTCTGGATTTTCAATCTTCGAAAAATCCTCTTGGGTTTCCATCAAATGACAGCTTCCAGACCATCTTTATATAAAGTCCTCTAACTCTCCTCTTCTATAGTATCTCACCATGTGATAAAAAACTGCAACAAAGTCACACGCCATAGTTTTATTTTTTTTTTTTAATTTTAATGAATGAGAGCAAAATATATCGGAAATAGCATCAAATTTTAGAATAAGTTTCGATTTGTTCGAAATGGTCACCTTTGACACGAATTATGGCCTTCAAACGGCCAATAAAACCGTCACACGCTGCCCGATTGTTTCTCTGGGTCTGGCTGGTATTTTGGCCCATTTCCGGTGAAGCGCTTGCTTAAGGTGATCGACAATTTGGTATTTTTTAGTGCCAACCTTGCTTTCCAAATACTCCAGACACAAGCCTACTCCAGACATGAGCCTACCAATGCATTGGTATCCGGAGATTTTGGTCGCCATTGCGCGCTGGAAATGAAGCGGGAAACCACCTCATTTTGTAACCATTCTGAGTGCGATTGTGCTGAGTCTGTTGGAGTGTCCAAGATCTGCGGCCAAAATGTTTGCATGCCCAAGGCTTTAATACACCCTCCAGAATATTTTTCAAGATAATATTCGGCCTTTATTCTGATGCCACGGTCGATTAATGCGAGCGGAGAGCGACCATCGGCTGTTCTGGCGGCCCACACAATTACCAGGCGCTTGAGTTCTGGTGTCCAATCGAAGGTGCACATATTCAGCTGACCTCTTTGGCAAGTGAACACGATCATTTTGTTTGTTTACAAACTGCTGAACAACGAATGTTTTCTCATCGGAGAAAAGCAAATCGGCAGTTCACCACTTTCGGCCAAGCTAATCAACCCTTTTGCTCGTTTGAGTGTATTTTCTTTCACTTGCGGTATAAGTTCTTGCACTTTTTGAAATTTCAATGGAATATTGCGATATGTTCAGCTGACAAGCCATTTTTCGGCCACTGCGATGCTGGTTTCGTTCAAGTCGCTTCTTTACTTTTCAAACCATTTCTGCTGATGTTGTTTTTTTCTTCCCTCCACTTCCCTGACGTCGGGCTATGCTACCAGTTTCACAGTAATTAGCGATGGTACGAGACACAAAAGATTTATTCGCATTTAAATGCTGGAGTGCTCTAACGACATCCACTTGTGGGTTTCCAGCCAAATATAACGAAATCACACTATCACGCTTGAATTCCATCACGAAAAACTTTTTTTCTGGAATATTCTCATCAAAATGCTTTTGTACGCTTGTAAACAATATAATGAGCTGTCACTGGAATAATTTTAAAAGCTGTCAGACGAGTGGCTTGGAAATGACAGCAGTCTAAAGTTTGCTGCAGTTTTTTCATCTCCATTTATATGTACTTATATATCCATAAAAGAATTCTGGATTTTCAATCTTCGAAAAATCTCCTTGACTTTCCATTAAATGACAGCTTCCAGACCATCCATAAATGAAAGTTCCCTAACACTGCTCTTGTATGGCGTCCATATATAGAAGATCGTTTGGATGGTCTATTATTTGTTGGAATCCTTTAGTTCTTTATGTTAGAAGACCCATTAGTTTTCCATGAAAGATTATTTTCTGTCATTCTGCATCCGAGTATCTAGACTCCAAATTCTATTCACACCATTAATCCCATATTCAAATTTCGCTCAGTGTAAATCTTTTGGGTTCACATATATACATTTCGTTTTCATTCTCAACCATTAACTACATGGCAGTATTGTCGTTGTAATACAAATGTGTATGTACATGTGTTCGCATCTCTATTACACCATCCCATGGGGAAAGAGAAGCGGAGTTATGTGTATATGTATGTGTGTGTGTGATTGTGTATTGCTCTTTTTTTATGGATTTTAAAATGTTGTTCATTTCTCGTTATGGTTGCCTCTTCTTTCCGTGAATACTGGGGTTTATTAGTCTGATTTTGTTTAGGTTTGTGTTTTGGAACAAAAAAAGAACACATGGATATGTATAGTTGGTTGGTTGTATTCCTTGTAATCTTCATGTTTTTATTTTAACACCATTTAATGGTAGTCGTCCCACAAAACCCCGCCCTCCCATACTCCATAGACAATTTACTTTAAATTGAATTAATTTATGCCATAGAAAACAGTTAGAAGAACAAAGGTAACAACAACAAAAACATGGACCGTTTATTGGCATTTATACAATATTTTAAATTGGTTTAGCAGTTGTTGTATTACGGAATAGGTATTTGCCAGTGTAATTTCACTTGGGACGTGGTAGAAAGTACGAAATTTTAATCACAGTAATTGTGAATAGTATATTCCAGATTCAAGGATTTAAAAATTTTAGCATAATTTTCAAAACTTATCTACTGTAAATATACATTATGAGTCCTCATGATGGGGAGGAAAATGTATCTTTCTTTTCATACAATTGATGATACTTATTAACTTTATGTTGGCTTAAGGTCAATTGAAAACATCAGTGTTTTATTTTTATAATTTTGATTTTTGTTTTCCGATATTTGGACTGTCTTCAACAGTCATCTTCAGGGAAAAATTGTTATTGAGAAAAGCAACAGTGTCTTCGTACTTTTTTTAATAGTAAAACTAGTAAAAGAGAGAAATGCTTAACTTGCTTTGCGAGAACTGCTTTTCTCAGCGAAAGTCTATTAAAAATGTCAAGAGTAGATGGTTGCCATTCAAATCACGATATTAGCCACACTGGAGTTTGCAATATTGTGTTTATTTTTTACTGGGCTATTTTTTTATTGACAAGTTTTTAAAGAGAATGCAATTTTTCTAGTTCTCGCATAAAAGCATTTGTTGTATCTTACAGTTAATTATATTTTAGGCTAAAAAATAAGGAATTTTTTATCACAGAAGACAAAAAATACTAATAAATATGACAGCCATCATGTCTTAGTGGCTGGATTCCCTCACTTCTCACAGCACGCATTTGTTTCCAATCCCGACAGACGTATTTTGGCATCAGATAAAAATATATAGCTTTGGTCTGATTTTCCCTTCAAATAAGTGACATTTTTCGCAAGAGATTAAAATGTGTTATTCTAAGAGGCCAAAAGTTTTTTTCCTTTTTCATAGAAGAACATAACGTCTTTCAGATGCTGAACAATTTTTTCCAGGAATTTTTCAGAAAACCGACTTGCTCATAGCAGCCCTGTAGGTCTTTTAAAAGTTAACCTGATGATGAGGTCCTATCGAAATGTTTTATATGAGGATTCCTATAGACGTCATCATAGCAGACCTGTAGAGGTGATCTCATAGAATACTTGTTCAGGTGTAATCACAAAAATATCTGTTGAATTCTTCCATAGCAAACATGTGGAGATCTACTACATATTAAAACTGTAGAGGTTTTTGTCATTGCAGCACGGAATATATTCTCATAAGAGTCCCTGCAATTTTTTTAAGACAAGAAATAGGTTTTCCTTTTAGACAACAATAAGAAAATCTTCTCTTCGAAAAACCGAATGTTTCATAGTAGTCCCAAAGGTCTTCTCATAGAAGATCCGAAGGTCTTCTCATAGAAGGGCCGAATGTCTTCTCATAGAAGAGCCGAAGGTCTTCTCATAGAAGAGCCGAAGGTCTTCTCATAGAAGAGCCGAAGGTCTTCTCATAGAAGAGCCGAAGGTCTTCTCATAGAAGAGCCGAAGGTCTTCTTATAGAGGACACAAAAGACTTCTTATAGAAGACACAAAGGTCTTCATAGAAGACCCATAAGTCTTCTTATAGAAGACCCAAATGGCTTGTCATAGAAGACCCATAAGTCTTCTCCTAGAAGACCCAAAGGTCTTCTCATAGAAGACCCAAAGGTCTTCTCATAGGAGAGCCGAAAGTTTTCTCATAGAAGTCCCAAAGATCTTCTCATAGAAGTCCCAAATGTCTTCTCATAGAAGTCCCAAATGTCTTCTCACAGAAGACCCAAAGGTCTTCTTATAGAGGACACAAAAGACTTCTTATAGAAGACACAAAGGTCTTCATAGAAGACCCATAAGTCTTCTCATAGAAGACCCAAACGTCTTCTCATAGAAGACCCATAAGTCTTCTCATAGAAGACCCAAAGGTCTTCTCATAGAAGCCCCAAAGGTCTTCTCATAGAAGACCTAAAGATTTTCTCATAGAAGACCCAAAGGTCTTCTCATAGAAGACCCGAAGGTCTTCTCATAGGAGAGCCGAAAGTCTTCTCATAGAAGAGCCGAAAGTCTTCTCACAGAAGAGCTCGAAAGTCTTCTTACAAAAGACCCGAAGGTGCCTTAGATTTTTTTTTAATTTTTAAGCAGAAGGTTTTATTAGATAATTAAAAAATATTTAAAAATTGGTCATTCCCGTAGACTTTTGTTTTTCTTCTGGGCTAAAATGTTTTTTTTTTTTTTGTGTTTAAGTATTTCTTTATATGGAGAATCTACTGTTTACCCCAGAATATTTTTCATGAACGTAGCCTGGTACCAGGTCAATTTTTTGAAATTTATTTACAAATACATGTTTCTATTCAAAGTTGTGGATCGAATTTACTCATGTAAATTTAACTAATCAACGTATCGTCATAGATATGCTCGTAAAAACCAACTGAAGTGATTATTACCTAATTTTATTTTGGAATTATAAGGTTACAAATATTAGGTATAGGCCTTAATTATTGTACATTTTAAATATACCAAAACAAATGCTGACCTTTTAATCTATGTAGAAAAATGCAAAGGAGTGTATTATACATTTTTCTATTACATAGGGGTGCCAAACTAGGTAGGCTTTGTTAATAATATCCTTTAGAAAATTAATAAGTTTTGGTAATGGTTTTAATTTATCTAAACATTTAAATTTTTTAAATATTATTTTTCCACCAAAATTTTTCTTAAGAATTATGTTTTGGTGAAGGTTATTTTCAATATTTTCCTCTTGTTAATGTTGTTGGCAGTATTCATATGATTTTTGTTAATAGCTTTTTCTGTAGTAGTTAATATCCGTAGCTCATTTATTTATTGGTTGGTTGTTTCTTTGGTTGGCGGTTGGTTTGTTTGGTTGCTGTGTTCTTAAATGTTTTGCCATAAATCAAATATGGAGCAGATGGTTTTTGAAAAACTTCATCATTTTCCATATTTTGTTTTTGTTTTCGTAACTTTGTATCATTACTTTTTGGTTTTGTTTTTAATTATTCATTGTGTCTCTGTGTATACGTATGTTTGGTTTGTTATATGTATGGATATGCTATTGTATAAAAAGAAAAAAGCTTTTAAAATATTAAAACAAAAAATATTTTACTGTTGGTTGGTTTCCTGTCGTTCTCACTCGCTCTCTCTCTCTTTCTCTCTCTACTGTTCACACACATTTTCCACCTCACACTACCACCATCTCACCACACCACCACTCCTTTTCCACCGAAGAAAAACAAAACACATAATATCAAACATTTTGTATATACAACATATTCAAATATCTTTTTTATTTTGCCATTTGTTGATATCTTGTAATAAATTATTAATTCTATTGTTGTGTTTTTATTATTTTTTGTTTCGTTTCTCCTTTGTGCCGATATGTGCGTGCGTGCTGCTCTCCTTTTGCAGGAAGTTGTATTACCCAAAAATCAAGGATCTCTGGGCTTCAGCATAATTGGCGGCACAGACCATTCATGTGTACCATTTGGCGCACGAGAACCGGGTATTTTTATATCACATGTAAGTATTAATTATTAATGTACATAAGTATATATTTATGTTTTTATTAATTTATGGTAATTTGTCAATTTTTGAAACGTTCTTAAAACG
The DNA here is from genome assembly GCF_030504385.1 of Musca domestica. NCBI lineage: Eukaryota > Metazoa > Arthropoda > Insecta > Diptera > Muscidae > Musca > Musca domestica. The sequence continues at coordinate 888,368 of NW_026712356.1, read as the reverse complement.
GAGGAAAATTTGATATCCTTTATTCACAAAAATAATGCAGGAAATTAAATTTAACAACAAATAGATTAATAAACTATCCATCAATATAATCCTCAAAGAGGGCAACTGCATATGTAGAAGATGGTACAAAATTATTTAACTGGTAAAGATCCGAACTAAGGAATTTCTTCAACTAGAATGGAAAAAAAGTCGGCGAAAATGGAAGAGAAATTAACTTTTCTAAACTTTTAAAAAATAAATAAAAACATGTGGAAATTTGGAGTAGAGAGATTTAAGGGTATTTCCCTTCTAAAAGTGGAGATTTAATTCCTTTTTAGGGGCGGTATAACATTATGGTCATATATGAATGGTACTCCTGGTTCGAGTAGGTTAGTCAAATCTGACTTTTCTATATTCTTCAAAATTGTTTAGAAACGCTCACTGTGAATCAGGTTCTGATATATTCTGGAATTTTTATTTTCTGCCCTTTCTTTTGTAAAACTAGAAATATTCGTCTGAAACCCCGTCAAGTAAATACATATAGGGCGAGATGAAAACTTCAACTGCTGTCATTCCTAAGCTACTAGTCCGACATCTGTTAAAATTATTCCAGTGGCAGCTCATTATATTGTTTACAAGCGTACAAAAGCATTTTGGTGAGAATTTTCCAGAAAAAAAGTTATTCGTGATGGAATCCAAACATGATAGTGTGATTTGGCTGGAAAACCACAAGTGTCTATCGTTAGAGCACTGCAGCATTTTAATGTGAATAAATCTTTTGTGTCTCGTACGTGATACTAGTAGCGTAGCCCGACGTCAAGGAAGTGGATGGAAGAAAACAGCAACATCAGCAAAAATGTTTCCCAAAGTAAAGAAGCGACTTGATCGAAACCCGCGTCGCAGTGGCAGAAAAATGGCTCGTGAGCTGAACATATCGCAATATTCCATTCGGCAAATATTGAAAAATTAGCTCGGGGTAAATCCATTGAAACTGCAAAAAGTGTAAGAACTTACACCGCCATAGAAAGAAAATAGACTCATAAGAGCTAAAGTGTTGCTTCGCTTGGGCGAAAGTTGTGAACTGCCGAATTTGGTTTTCTCCGATGAGAAAACATACGTTGTCCAGCAGTTTGTACTTACCAAAGAGGTCAGCTGAAAATGTGCACCTTCGGTTGGCCACCAGAACTCAAGCCCCGGCCATGGTGATGGTGTGGGCCGACATAACAGCCGATGATCGCTCTCCGCTAGAATTAATCGACCGTGGCATCAGAATAAATGCCGAATATTATCGCGAAAATAATCTGGAGGATGTATTAAAGCCTTGACAAACATTTCGGCCGCAGACCTTGGATATTCTAACAGGACTCCGCATCATCGCACTCAGCACGCGCCACCCAAGAATGGTTACAAAATGAGGTTCCTTGGACTATTGTGTCTGGGGTATTTTGTAAAGCAAGGTTGACACCAAAAAATACCAAAGTGCCGATCACCTCAAGCAAGCGCCAAAATACCGCAGAGCAACATGCGGACAGAGTGTGATGGTTCCATTGGCCGTTTGAAGGCCATAATTCGTGCCAAAGGTGACTGATTCGAAAAAAATCTAATCTGCTAAAACCTGATGCTATTTCCGACATTTTTTGCTTTCATTCAATTAAATTTAAAAAGAAACAACTGTAAAAATTATCGCGTTGAATTTTCACCCTGTATAGTATATTTAACTATTTAACTATTTCCAGCAGCGAACAAAGTAAAAAAGTGGATTGTCTAAAAATGTTACATTAATTCTTAGATTAATTACACTGCCGTGTAATTGTAAACAAAATAGTTTAGTTGGTTGATTTGTTAGTAGTTACGAATGCCAAAATTGCCAAGGAGATCCATTATTTGACAATGGGAGCTTTAAATGGTATCAATCAAATTTATCTGATTACATTTTTATTAAATATAATGACAGATCCCTTTAAATTCTGAAAGATTCTTTAAATGCTAATTTTCTTAAAAAAAAATAAAAATTCTTAAAAATTCCACTCTTCTTTAATTCACGACACAATCATATTCCACTCTAAACAAGTTTAATTAACGTTTGTCTGGATAAAACTCTTAAAAACTTAATTTACCTTTTGATTAGAAAAGAAGATTCCTTCAAAAGAGAGAGGGAAAGATAAAACAAAAAAGAAGCCAGTTACCATTATTAATCAGACTTTTTTAATTTGATGTCAACACAATTTTTTACGGCTTTTTTAATGCTTTCATACATCATACCTTTAAAAAAATAATATCAAGTAAAAGTATGCTGAAGTTTATGTTAAAGTTGAGGAATGTTTTGCTTTTACTGCGCTAAAGTTGAATAAAAATTAAACATACCTTAACACGACCATTGGCAACAAGAGCCATAGCCAGGCAACCAGACAGGTGAAAATAGTTTATTAAACTTTTTTAAAACGTGGGATTCAGTTTCAGACATGGATTCAGTGACTTCTTTGAATTCTTACATTGTGCAACACAACAAGTGATTGGAAGAAAAACTGAATAGAACAGATATACCTTCTACACATTTGCAAAACCACCACTAGATCTCAACAGCAGCAATATAAAATGTCACGATTTCAGCTCTTTCCCTTCGCCCAATGCCACATTTTTTAGCGAACAATTATGGTAAGCGTTTTCAAAACAGTCTCCATATCTCAACCTCAGATACTAACAAATTTATGTAAAATTTCAGGATAGTACCATTTAGCTCAATTATATTACGCATATTCAAAAACAGATCCCTTTCTCAACCATAGACACCAACAGTGACATTCATATCAAATTTCGGGATTTCTACTCTATTCCTTCATCCAATACCTATTTTAGTACAATTAATACTTTTCGTGCACACATTTCCGAAATCACCTCCATATCCTAATCCCAAATATCTCAGGACCAAATTTCGGGATTCACCCTATACCAAATTCAGTACCACTTATTATATTTCAAACAACCACTTTCATATCGTAACCACAGACAACAACAATGTCATCCGAACCAAATTTCAGAATTTCAGCCCTGTACTAAATTAAGTATTGTTTTGTACTTTTCGAACATTTGTAGTACGCATTGGCAGAACCCCCTTCATATCTAAATTCCAGATACCAACAGAACCCTCAATATAAAATTTGTATCTTTTAGACCTAAATTTAGTACCATAAAAAATAGTACTAATTCATAAAAAATATAGGACACATTTCCCAAAAATTTAGTACTTTTCGTACAATTATAGTACAGGGTTGCCCATATTCGACGGACCCATGACTATTTGGGCCCATTCCAATCGACGATGCTTGTCCGCAGGCAACATTCTTTGCGTCAATTGAATTTTGTACGGGAGCAAATGCAAATCAATGCGAATGCGAGTCATGTCATGTTGAGAACGGCGTTTTTTTGGATGTTCTTGGGGAGCTCTCAACACTGGCTCGAACGGCAGCGATATTCTCGGCCGATCGCCTTGGTCGACTTTTATATGGCCTCTTCGGATTAGAAAGAGCCTTACCAGTCGAAAATTTTTCGTATACACGCTTAATGGTGTTCTTAGAAGGCGCACTTCTCAAATTTTTTAATGTTTTAAAAGCACGTTGAGTTTTCACAATTGACTTCTTCTGTTGAATGTAAATTTCAACTATTTCGCGTGGCATGTATTGATTCATGGTAAAAATCTGCTTGGACTGACGCTTCAATGACGCTTTAGATTTGTTCGAGTTGGTCTCCTTTGGGACGAATTATGGCATTGAAATGGCCAATGAAACGTCACACGCTGCCCGGATGTTGTTTTGCGGTATTTTGGTCAATTCCCGGCGAAGCGCTTGATTGAGGTGGTCGACACTTTGGTGTTTATTCTGCTTTCCAAAATACTCCAGACACAATAGTCCAACGGATTGGTATCCGGAGATTTTGGTGGCCATTGTGCACTGCAATAAAGCGAGGAACCTCATTTTGTTCGTGGGTAGCGCGAGCTGATGCGATGGTGCTGAGTCCTGTTGGAATGTCCAAGGTCTGCGGCTAAAATGTTTGCGTGCCCAAGGCTTTAATACACCCTCCAGAATATTTTCGCCATCATATTCGCCATTTATTCTGATGTCACGGTCGATAAATACGAGCGGAGAGCGTCCATCGGCTGTTATGGCGGCCACATCATCACCATGGTAGGGGCTTGAGTTCTGGTGGTCAACCGAACGTGCACATTTTCAGCTGACGTCTTTGGCAAGTAAACACGATTATTTTGTTTGTTTACAAACTGCTGTACAACGAAATTTTTCTCATCGAAGAAAACTAGATTCGGCAGTTCACCACTTTCGGCCAAGCAACTCTTTAACTCTTTTGAGTCCATTTTTTTCTGTTGCGGTGTAAGTTTTTGAACTTTTTGAAATTTCAATGGCTTTACCCCGAGCTCATTTTTTAATATTTGCCGAATGGAATATTGTGATATATTTAGCTCACGAGACATATTTCGGCCACTGCGACGCGGGTTTCGATCAAGTCGCTTCTTTACTTTTCGAACCATTTCTGCTGATGTTGCTGTTTTCTTCCGTCCACTTCCTTGATGTCGGGCTACGCTACCAGTGATGGTACGAGATACAAAAGATTTATTAACATTAATATTCACTTGTGTTTTTCCAGCCAAATATAAAGAAATCACGCTTTCACGCTTGAATTCCATCACAATTAACTTTTTTTTGGAAATTCCCACCAAAATGTACTTGTAAACAATATAATGAGCTGTCACTGGAATAATTTTAACAGCTGTCGGACGAGTGGCTTGGACGTGACCGCATTCTGAAGTTCATATCACCCTGTATAGGTCCACGTTTTCGTATATACCCGATATTGGGTATTTTGAGGATTTTAGCCACTTTTTTTCCACGGATTTGTCTTAAAATTGGTATTTGTAGTGCTAATGGCTTCTAGCTCCTGTGGCGGAACATTACATATATAGGTACAAGTTTTCGTATAGCCCCCGGATAACGTTACCTCCCGATATTCGGTATTTTGATGATTTTTGTCACTTTTTTTTCCATGGATTTGTCCTAAAATTTGGCTTCTAACTCAGGCATCAGAAGATTGTATGTATAGGTCCACATTATCGTATATCCCCCATATAAGGGTACCTCCCGATACTCGGTATTTTTATGATGTTTGTCACATTATCCACGGATTCGGCTAAAAATTAGCATTTGTAGTTCTTAATGGGTTTTCGCTCCAGTGGCAGAATATTGAATATCTAGGTCCATGCTTCCTATAGCCGCCATATAATACCCACTGATATTTGGTATTTTAATAAGCCTTGTCACATTTACCCACCGTTTTTTTTTTTAATTTGGTATCTAAGACTTGCAATAGATAACAATCCTTGTAGTATAAAGTTGTCTAAATGCGTACCCCTTCTTGGAATGACCTCCAAGTAATGAACCTACTCACTTTTTTTTTTTTGAAAAATTGTATTTACACTATCCAAACGGTCTTACTGGTATTTGTTGTTTAAAGTGGAACACGGTTGAATTAAGATACTTCTATATAAAAATGTTTTCCTTACCCAAAGGTTTTTTTTTGTTGTCTTTGATTTTTCAAAAATTCAATTTTTTTTCAAATACGAATACTATCAATATTATTGAGATCATTAATTTTTAAATTTTGAAGTTGATGTCATTCAGTAAATTTGTTTTCAAATTACTGGAAAATTAACAGGTTCCTGTAATTCCAAACCTTTAAAAGTTTACTTCTTAAAAGATAAATAACTTAAATCATTCTTTTAAATCAAATCAAAATATCTTTGTTTCCGATTTCTTCCTACAAATGAATGTCCCTTAAAAATATATTATGGTTTCCTTTTTATATCTGTATCTATGTCGTCATTTTGTTATTTATGGGACATTTTATTCGAATTTGTTAAACAACTCTCTTTGTTTTCGACTTTTATCCAATTTCAGATTGTACCTGGTGGCATTGCCTCGAAATGTGGCAAATTACGTATGGGTGACCGTATACTTAAAGTTAATGATACCGATGTCTCACGTGCCACTCATCAAGAGGCTGTAATGGAGCTACTCAAGCCTGGTAATGATATTAAGTTAACCATCCAACATGATCCATTGCCAGCCGGATTCCAGGTATGTATTTTTTTTATTTTTGTTTTTTTTTCTTTCGGTATTTGTCTCCATAATGGGTTTTCTTCATGGTTTTGTTAACTTTCCGGTTCAAAGGGATGTTATTTGTTGTTTTTTTTTTGTTGCTAAGTTAGATTTATGTTTTAAATCCATTGAACCATGGAAGGTTTGTTTTCTTTATTTTATTTATTATTGCCCCCCCCCCACATCACCGTTTTAACAATCACGTTTTGTAGTTCAATCTAAACACACGACATTTCGTTTCGTTTCGTTTTATTTATTTCGTTTCCTTTCTTTGTTTGGTTCCTTTGGGCGTTTATCACTTAAATTATCAAAAAACAACAACAATAATAATGAAATCACAAAATTTATTGTAAAATATTATCCTTCTTATACTTTTCTCTCACTTCTGCAACAATACCCCCCCAAAAAAATTAATACGCACACACACACAAAAACAAAGCTATTGCTAGTAGAATACATACCCGTCGAGGTAAGCTTTTCAAATAAAAAATAAAAAAAATCTTTACAAATTCACCGTGTAACCCGAAAATTAAAAAAAAATAATGTATTGATGTTGTTGCTATTGTTTGCTGTTATATTTTTTGTATTGATGTTGTATTAACCTGTTTATCTGAAACATTTTGTTTAGTTCTTTTTTTTTTTTTGCTATGAAAAATTATTCCCTTACTGTCTTTGTAGTGCGAGTCCTCTGAAGCATTTTAAGCTCGAATAGCGACCAGGTTTTTTTCAATTCGAAATGCTACGTATAACTACTGGGCTATCTCAAAAAGCTAGGGAAACTGCCCGCTTAACTAATATCTGCCTTACGTTCTTTTCTTTTCTCATAGAAATTCTAAAGATGGTTCTACATAGAAAAACTGAAGAAATCTTTTAATTTTCATGTAGAAAACCGGACGAAAATGAAGAATATTCAGGATCTATTATCCTGGATTTTTTTAAAATACTTACAAGTCCTGTATCGTTAGCGAAAAGTCAAATTTTTCAGACTTTTAAGGTTTTATTAATTATTCAAGTTTTTTTTTCTTTTTCCGAAAGAATAATAGGAAAATAACGTTTAACCTTTCACACAAAAATTTCTTAAGAATCTTTCATTTTGAAGTTTACCGGGCAGGATATTAGTAAAACCAATGCACAATGGTCACACATTCAATTTTTCTTTCCAAAACTATTTGAACGTCTCCATATGTATACCCTAGAAACCAACAATGGACCTCAATATTAAATTTTAGAATTTCAGCTCTGTAATTGTTCTCGTTGCCAAATTTAGTACAGATTAGTATAAATATAGTACGCATTTCTATATTAATATAGTAACCACAGACACCAACAGTGACATTTAAAATTTCTGGATTTCAGCTCTATTCCTTCACCCAATACCAAATTTAATACCATTTAGTACTTTTCGTACAATTATAGAACACACTTCCAAAACCACCTTCATTTATCAATTTCAGACACCAACAGAGACCCCAATATCAAATTTGAGTATTCATTTCGCATTTTTAAACCACCCCCAAATCTCAGAAGCACAGATACCATCAAAAATAACAAATATAACATTTCATAATACATTCACCCAACTAAAAAATATAGTACCACTTAGTACTTTACTTATACTAAACATTTCCGGAATCAACTCCAAATTTTACACTATCTGTTCATCCAATACCAAATTGTACCAAAGATAGTACTACAGGTATCGCAGGTATACAAAATTTTGAAATTCCAACTTCATCCTTTCATTATATACCAAACTTAGTACCATTTAGTACAGTTCGCACATTTAGTACTCATTTCCAAAACTACCTTCATATATCAAACTCACTTTCCAATCTTGATTCTCATACAAAATTTCAAATGTTTAGCTCTATCTGTTCACATAATAGCAACTGGGCACCATTTTAGAAGTTTAGTGCCAGTTTAGAACAGTTACGAGATCGAACTTACAAAAAAAAAAAAAAAAACTTGATACATTTATCTGCCCTTCATTAGTGACTCTTACTCCAAATTCTAGCTAATTCCCTTTGTCCAATATTAAGTATTCAATTTGTAGCATATTGTAGTGCTTTTCCTACCACTTTAGTACGAATTTCCCAGAAACCCAGCCCGGCTGAACACCACGACTGCTTCTTGCTTCAGCCGTTCTACCTGCCCATTGATTCGAGGTCAGCCCGTCAGCCAGTCAATCAGTCAGTTTTTTCACTACTCTTTTATACTGGGTATACTTGGTGAGATAAAAAAAAACTGCAACAAAGTCAAACGCCATAATTTTTAAATTTTTACTGAATGAAAGCAAAAAATGTCGGAAATAGCATCAAATTTTAGAATAAGTTTACATTTGTTGAAATTGGAATTATGGTCTTCAAACGGCCAATGAAACCATCACACGCTGCCGTCGATGTTGCTCTGCGGCATTTTGGCCATTCCCGGCGAAGCGCTTGCTTGAGGTGACCAACCTTGCTTTCCAAAATACTTCAGAAACAATAGTCCAGTCGATGATGCTGAGTCCTGTTGGAATGTCCAAGGTCTGCGCCAAAAATGTTTCCGCACCCAAGGCTTTAATACACCCTCCATAATATTTTCACGATAATATTCAGCATTTTCTCTGATTAATTCGAGCGTAGAGCGACCATAGATTGTTATGGCAGCTCTTTTGAATCTATTTTCTTTCTGTTGCGTTGTAAGTTCGTGCACTTTTTGGAAATTCAATGGCTTTACCCCAAGCTCATTTTCAATATTTGCCGAATGGAAAATTGCAATATGTTCAGCTCACGAGCCATTTTTCGGCCACTGCGACGCGGTTTGCGATCAAGTCGCTTCTTTACTTTTCGAAGCATTTCTGCTGATGTTGCTGTTTCCTTCCGTCCATTTCCTTGACGTCGGGCTACGTTACCAGTATCACGGTAACGAGCGATGGTCGAGACACAAACGATTTATTCACATTTAAATGCTGCAAATTAGTGCTCTAACGATAGCCACTTGTGGTTTTCCAGTCAAATATAAAGAAATCACACTATCACGCTCGAATTCCATAGCGATTAACTTTTTTTCTGGAAAATTCCAAAGCAAAATTCTTGTAAATAATATAATGAGCTTTCATTGGAATAATTTTAACAGCTATCGGACGATTATATT